>NC_081194.1:38172321-38533988 GCF_902713425.1 Acipenser ruthenus
ATGGTTTAAATATTAGCAGTATTAAAATGTAAAACTGCACATACATGCTTCAGCAGACTGATAGAGAAATACAAAGTACTGGACCCAACTGTGAAAAAAAGTGCTGTACAGAAGAACCCTCCTCCCCACTTCACATCTGTAAAGACACCCTGACATGTTCCCCCTTTGAAAGAAATTCAGTTCAGGCTTAGATTTTTATGTTAACAATTTGCTTTTACACTACTCGCTACTTAAAGATTGCACTTTCTATTTACATTTAAGTAATCCGATTAAGAGAGAAAAGGGAGACGTACCATATCAAATATTGACCAACTTGGCCAGAATACAATCATCAGCAATTAGAACTATGACTCATATTTTATTTTTGATAAAAAAAAAGCAGGAGGAGAGGATGAGGTGTATAAAGGCCATTTCCCAGGCCAAGCAGGGAGAATGGATGAGATGGGAAAGTGTGGAAGAACGCAAGATTGGCTGGCAAGACCTATGGTCAGTGGAACAGAGCAGGATCAGTTTCCTCATCAGGTCAACATATGATGTTCTCCCATCACCACAGAACCTAAACCTCTGGGTAGGAGAGGATCCCTCATGTCCTTTGTGTTCATCACCTGCAACATTAAGGCACATTTTGACAGGATGTAAGGTGGCTCTTAGCCAAGGACGGTTTACTTGGCGCCATGACCAGGTGCTGTGATGTTTGGCCTTAGCATTGGAAGACAAGCGTAACATGACCAATAAGTTGCCACCTGTTCCATCAAAACATTACACACAAAAGACAACATTCCTCCGTCCAGGAGAGCAACCACCAAGAAAAGGTGTAAAAACCAATCCTCACCCAGGACAACTGGAAGCTGCTAGAGACTGGAAAATGCTGGCAGATGTTGGTCAACGGCTTATTTTTCCACCTGAGATTGCCACCACTAACCTTCAACCAGATATTGTCTTGTGGTCTGGATCAGCACGCCTTGTTCACCTGGTAGAGTTAACAGTGCCATGGGAGGATGCTGTAGATGAGGCGTATGAGAGGAAGAAACTGCAGTATGCTCAACTAGCCACTGAAGCGGAACAGCGAGGATGGAGAGTCCGGGTTTACCCAGTGGAGGTGGGTTGTTGAGGATTTGTGGCACACTCTACAACCCGGTTTCTCGGAGACGTCGGATTCAGTGGCCAAGAGTTGCGTTGCACAGTGAAGAACTTATCTGAAGCAGCAGATAGGAGCAGCAACTGGCTGTGGATGAGACAGAAAGATTCTGGCTGGGGATCTCAAGCACAATAGAAAGAAAGAAACGCTGATGTACAGGTAAGTAAGCAGGGCTGAGTTGAGTGGGGGACAGAGGGGGGTGATTCTGGGACGCCAGAATCACCGTCGAGCCCTCTTGAGGTGTCGTGGGCTAGTCGACGAAACACAGAGGATGGAAGGTGCCCACTTGAAGACCCCAGAGATGTACCCTACTTAGCTCAATCCAGACGGTTGTCATGCTGATGCGCTGGGGAGACCGCACTGTGGTTGATCCCCGGAGCCAGCATCACAGCCGTTGTGTGTGCTGATGCGCTAGGGAGGCAAAAATAAGCTGATCCCTGGAGCCAGCATTACACTTCAGCTATCAACACCTGACAGAAGGATATCTACATCATCATATGGAAGGAAGCGCAAATGGATGGAGACACCTATGGAACTAGAAAGGAAGGGGGGAGAAAACAAAAAAACAGAAGGGAGACCACATCAAAACAAGGGCAACAACTCAGGTAAGACCACTATTAAATGTATTTATCTTAATGCTAGAAGTCTCAGAAACAAAATGTTAGAACTTGAAGGTACTGCACTAACAAGTAACTACGATGTGATAGGTGTTACAGAAACTTGGTTGTCTGAGAGTGATGGAGACGAATATAATATTAGTGGGTACACACTGTATAGGAAAGACAGGCAGGACAGAAGAGGCAGAGGGGTAGCGCTATACATAAGAAATAACCTTGAAGCCCAGGTGTTAAATCAGGACAAAGAAAACAATGCAGAATCAATATGGGTGAGAATAATGGACACAAATTCAAAGGGCATAATAATAGGAGCATGCTATAGACCGCCAAATTCAGACGCTGAGCCAAATAATCTGTTGTACAATGACATTCGAAATGCATGTAGAAAAGGAGAAGCCATACTAATGGGGGATTTCAACTTCCCCTGTATAAAATGGGAAAACCCAATGGGGGGCACGACGGACGAAATTGCAATAGTGGAAATGACAAATGACTGCTTCCTAACGCAATTTGTCAAGGCACCGACTAGAGGGGAGGCATGCCTTGACTTAGTCTTTTCAAATAATGAAGACAGAATAACTAAAACAGAGGCCAGAGAGCCATTGGCAAACTCAGACCACAACATGGTCTCTTTTGAAATATTTTTTAAAACCCCAAAAGTAATGACTAAAGCTAAGGTTTACAATTTTAGAAAAGCAAACTATGAAGGTATGAAACAGAGACTAACAGAAGTAGATTGGAGTAAAATAGAGAAAACATCCACAGAAAAAGGGTGGCTGTTTTTTAAAAATGTAGTACTAGAGGCGCAAAACAATTACATCCCAAAAGTAGACAAATCTAAATCTAAAACAAAATGGCCAAAATGGTTTAATAGATCAATTAAAAAAAATATTCAGCGAAAAAAGGCACTTTACAGAGCGTTTAAAAGGCACCAAAAACAAAGCACACAGAAAGAGTACTTGGAACTGCAAACACAAGTCAAAAAGGAAGTTAGAAAGGCCAAGAGACAGATAGAAATCAATATTGCTAAGGGGGCTAAAACCAATTCCAAAATGTATTTCCAATATTATAACAGCAAGAGAACATTCAAAGAGGAGGTTAAATGTCTAAGAGACACAAATGGCAAAATCATAGATGAAGAAAAAAAAATAGCAAATATATTAAATGATTACTTTTCACAGGTTTTTACAAAGGAGGACACGGACAACATGCCCCACATGTCGACCTGTTCCTATCCAATTTTAAATAACTTTAGCATAACAGAGGCAGAAGTGTTAAAGGGACTAGGAGCTCTTAAAATAAACAAATCCCCTGGGCCAGATGAGATCCTCCCAATAGTACTCAAAGAAATGAAAGAAGTTATTTACAAACCGCTAACCAAGATCATGCAACAGTCTCTTGACACAGGGGTTGTACCGACAGACTGGAAAATAGTAAACGTAATACCGATCCACAAAAAGGGAGACAAAACCGAACCAGGTAACTACAGACCAGTAAGCCTGACTTCTATTATATGTAAATATATGGAAACTGTAATAAGATCCAAAATGGAAAATTACCTATATGGTAACAATATCCTGGGAGACAGCCAGCATGGTTTTAGGAAAAGGAGATCATGTCTAACTAACCTACTTGACTTTTTTGAGGATGCAACATTGAAAATGGATAACTGCAAAGCATACGACATGGTCTATTTAGATTTCCAGAAAGCTTTTGACAAAGTCCCGCATAAAAGATTAATTCTCAAACTGAACGCAGTAGGGATTTAAGGAAATGCATGCACATGGATTAGGGAGTGGTTAACAGGTAGAAAATAGAAAGTACTGATTAGAGGAGAAACCTCGAAATGGAGTGAGGTAACCAGTGGTGTACCACAGGGATCAGAATTAGGTCCTCTGCTATTCCTAATATACATTAATGATTTAGACTCTGGTATAGTAAGCAAACTCGTTAAATTTGCAGACGACACAAAAATAGGAGGAGTGGCAAACACTGTTGCAGCAGCAAAGGTCATTCAAAATGATCTAGACAGCATTCAGAACTGGGCAGACACATGGCAAATGAAATTTAATAGAGAAAAGTGTAAAGTATTGCATACAGGCAATAAAAATGTACATAATAAATATCATATGGGAGATACTGAAATTAAAGAAGGGAACTATGAAAAAGACCTAGGAGTTTATGTTGACTCTGAAATGTCTTCATCTTTTCAATGTGGGGAAAAAAGGCCAACAAGATGCTCGGATATATTGTGAGAAGTGTTGAATTTAAATCAAGGGAAGTAATGTTAAAACTTTACAATGCATTAGTAAGACCTCACCTAGTATATTGTGTTCAGTTCTGGTCACCTTGTTACAAAAAGGATATTGCTGCTCTAGAAAGAGTGCAAAGAAGAGCAACCAGAATTATCCCGAGTTTAAAAGGCATGTCGTATGCAGACAGGCGAAAAGAATTGAATCTGTTCAGTCTTGAACAAAGAAGACTATGCGGCGATCTGATTCAAACATTCAAAATCCTAAAAGGTATAGACAATGTCGACCCAGGGGACTTCTTTGACCTGAAAAAAGAAACAAGGACCAGGGGTCACAAATGGAGATTAGATAAAGGGGCATTCAGAACAGAAAATAGAAAAAAGCAGTTTTTTACACAGAGAATTGTGAGGGTCTGTAACCAACTCCCCAGTAATGTTGTTGAAGCTGACACCCTGGGATCCTTCAAGAAGCTGCTTGATGAGATTCTGGGATCAATAAGCTACTAACAACCAAACGAGCAAGATGGGCTGAATGGCCTCCTCTCGTTTGTAAACTTTCTTATGTTCTTATGTTCTTATGTTCTTATCCCAATTGTAGCGTACCAAATCAGATGTGAGATGATCCTGCTCTGCTGGACTAACTTAGTACTAGGAACTGATACAGCTCTATTAAGCTGTCCTTTTTTTAATTCTACTCTGATACTGTAGATCAAATGTTGCATTTCAAATGTGTAAATATAAAATTACATCTGAAAGTGCAAATAATAAGTTATATATAATATATATATAATGTTTGATAAGATTTCTGTATAGCTAATTCTGGATTTACTGTGCAGAAATTAGACACCATACAAAAATACAAAAAGTAATCTTGGAAATTAAATTAAATGTATGTATACTCAAATAGTTTTGTAAGAATAAAGGGTCACACTGATGTAGTTAAAATATCTTTCCTTTTCTACAGGGATCCCTTTATATATATTTATCTGACATGGAATTCTGCAGAGATCGATATTGGATTATTAATCGTCTTCTAGTTCACATTGTACTTATTTACATATTTTTTGTTCAATTATCCAGCATACAAAATCAGATGTTTCTACAAGTTTTTTTTTTTTTTAATTATCCTGAAAAATTTGCAGCCGCCCCGAAAAGTTAGCATTGAAATTCTGTTCAATATTTTTCCATGCTATTGTACGTAATACAACATTCTCGTTGTCTTTGCTGGTGCTGTCAACTTCGTTAATGTAGTTTTTAATTAGGTGTACTAAATACATCTTTTCCTCTATTGAAAATTTTGGAACCCCTTTAGATGACATTTATTCTACTGAAGGGTATTTAAACTGTTAAAAGTTTGATGTGACTTATCTTCTGCATTGCTTCTGATATTGGTCCACATGGGCGGTCTAACTTGTTCTGCATGTTCACATCAGCTGAACCAATTCACATGATTCACATGGTTTTGGTACGGTGCAATCAGGTCTAATTTAGTACCAATTTCCAGCATTTGCTAGACTGCATTTTAGTCCACTTGGTGCAGACCAAAGTCATTGTTACACTGCAATGACCGGAATGACCCCTAACCAAAATTGGTTTTGGTTTTTTACCTGAAGCACATGGAACCAGCACAGCAACACCTTTGCATGAGGAAACAATGTGTGTACTGCATTGATTTCTTTCATGTCCCTATCTACCATGACACATCTGCAAAGAGAAATATAAAAAGGAAGTAGTACTTAATCTGTCTATCACTTTGTAAATTAAGAGAGCTGCATACAAAGCTGATTGTACCGCTACAAAGCTGCCTACTTTTAGAAATCGGGTAGCGTGAGATGGGGCGAGTGGTTGATTGCTGGCCATACTTGTGGTTTTACTGGATGGGCTGCTAATTTTTTTTTTTTTTTTTTTTTTTTTAATTCTACATAAGAGAACTATATAAACCAGATTAAACTCTGTTTTAAATAAAACCCTATATTGGCATTATGTTGTTTCAAATATCACATTTTATGTTCATAATAATTTTTATATCAAACGACACATTACCACCCTAAACATTCTACAGTATAAGCTGTAAATTATGCAATCATGAAATACCATTGCCATGTAAGTTACTCATCTTAATCTGTTTATCCTTTGTATTTCATATATAAACTTAAACTATGAATTTTAAAACATACCTTGGCTGAAACGCTCCAACAGCTTCCTGAACTTTTTTCAGACACTGTGACAAGATGTCACTGGATTCCTCACTCACAATAAAAAATGCTACAGGTATTCCTCGACCTTGGTTGTTCTTTACTAGCACAGCATAAAATGCAAAACCATACTGAGTTATGCCTTTGTATGTTGCATCAAGGAAAATCATTGTTGGACCATACTTTTTCAACTGTTCAATTTGCCACTGAGAACTAAATACTATTATCAAGGGTTGCTTTTCATTGTGAGAGAGGCTGATAGTACACAACATTATCCTGCAAATTGGACTTCAGTTTGTCAACACTTATGCAGTCATTTCCATCCATTCATGTGTGTGCATAAAAGCTCTTCTTTATTACTTTAATGTCCTCTGGTGTCACATAGAATCTTCTGTCTGTCATTTCACTTTTTTGTAAACTGTGTGAACAATCTTTGCATTTGAGCATGATCTTTCCATTTGATAGCCCCTGGGATATGCACATATGAATGTAACCCATTAGTTCTTCATCAATACGATTCACTGCATTCTCCTTAGGGTCTTGTAGATCAGTGGTTCCCAACCTTTTTTGGGTACTGTACCCCCAAAACACTTTCACCTGCCTGAAGTACCCCCTTATGCATGTGTGACCGGTGTGATTCCTAGATTAGGTGTAAATTTGACTAAATTAGGTTTAATATCAATATTATTTGTCTGTCTGTCATTTACCTGTGAATAATGATAATGTATTACTATAATAATACTCATACTTTTATCAGTTTAATATTTGTATGACTTTTTCACATCTTCAAGAGTCCAGACCAGTTATACAAAAACAAAGATCAAATTTTATACACATAGTAGCAGCCTACTCTCAATATCACCCATATGTATAGACTTGCGTATGACACATGAGGACTCACCAATCAATGAGAAACTTGACCCTGTCTCTCACTCATAAGCTTTGTCAGTCTCGGGGACAGTGTGGCAACAGCAGTTATCAGACTTTTCTCCAAGTTGAGTCTGTTCCTGTGCTTGGTCTTGATTATGGTCATAGATGAAAATGTCACTTCACATAAATATGTAGATCCAAATGGCAGCAGTTCATTCAGTGCATGTTTCCCCAAATCAGGATATTCCTTCTCCACATCACACCAGAACTGTGACAGTGTTGTCTCTGAGTACCTCATCTTCAAGCCATGGTCTGAGGACACATCCAGCAGATTTTCCTGCAGTCTGGTAGGAATGTTGTTGTTCGTACTTTCAGTCATGAAAGGATTACGCACCCAGTCAAGTTTGGCAGACTTGTTTTCAATGTCAGGGAAGTAGGAGTTGAACTCACTGTTGAGTTTGGATAAATGTGTGCTCACTAGTTGCACCATAGGAGCTCTGTCAACATCACCTGTAGAAAGGTAGGTGTCAAGCTGCTGGAAACAACTTATGTCCCCATCGTCACATTTCCTCTCCCAGAGTTTGATCTTCTTCATGATTCCACACACTTTGTCATACATGTTTAGAATGTGTGTGTCTTTACCTTGCAGAGTTAGATTCAGGTTGTTCAGTTTGCTGAACACATCAGCAAGATAGGCAAGGCGGGCTACCCAGTCTGTGTTCTCGAACACAGCCACAAGGGGGTGTGAGTGCTCTGACAGAAAAGCACTTACTTCGTCGCGCAGCTCAAAAAGCCTCTGTAGTGTTTTCCCTCTCGATAGCCAACGTACGTCGGTGTGAAGCAGTAGCTGCTGGTGCTCAGTCCCACTGTCATGACAGAGCTTTTCAAACAGTATGTGATTCAAAGGCCTGGACTCGATAAAGTTAATCACTTTCACTGCGTCATTCAAAACATCATGTAACTCAGGACTCATTCTCTTGCTGGCCAGTGCCTCCCTGTGAATGATACAGTGATTCCACTCAACATCGGGGTCGACCTTCTTTATTTGGGCAAGTAATCCTTTCACCCTCCCAATCATTGATGCCGCACCATCCGTGCACAAATGAGTACAGGATTTCCAATCCAGATTGTGCTCTGAGAAAAAGCTGTCAATAATGTGAAACACATCCTCACCCGTAGTGCTCCCCGTTAGCTTCTTGCAGAACAGAATGTGCTCATTAATTTCCGAAATGTCTCTGTATCGCACAAACGCAATCAACTGGGCTTCCCCGTTGACATCAGTCGATTCATCCAACTGCAGAGCAAATGAACCGGAATGTTTGAACTTTTCCACCACTTGATCAACAATATCAACGCCCATGTCATCGATCCTGCGGCACACTGTGTTATTTGACAATGGTACAGTCTTCAGTGCATCATCTGCTTTCTTATCAATCATTGTTTCAGGCAAAATTAGCTCCTCAGCTATAGTAAATGGCTTTTTGGACTTAGCCACAAGTAGCGACACAGCATATGAGGCTTCCAATGCTTTGGTTGATACTGCAGTTGCTTTCTTTAATTTCTCTTGACTTCCCTTAAATTCCGACAGCTTTCTATGGAAAAACTCTGCTGTCTTACCCACACAGGAAAGATGCTTGGTACTGAGGTGCCGTTGTAAATGGGCTGGTTTCATGCTATTATTTGAGAGCACATCGCCGCAGAGGAAACACAGTGGCTGAGGCGGCTCCATAGGTGTGGATGTGAAACCGAAGAGGACATACTGTTCATGAAATTGACTTGTCAACTTTCTTTTCTCCACGTGTTCACTTGACCTGCCGCTAGCGTTGCTGCTGCTTGGAACAGTGCGTTTTTTCAGCCATTGATCCATAGCTAGTGTCTTTCTTCTACTCAAAGCTAGCTGCCTGTTACCTGAAATCATGAGTGACTCTGGCGCACGGCCGCGGAGGAGCGAGCGAGGGTCAACTGGCGGGAAGTGGTCAGGGTGAATAAAAAATACACACCGAAACTAAAGTAAAAAAATTGTCCTATAAATACAAAATAAACTAGAGATTTCACACCAGTGACCTCAGTAAATGTTTTCCTGCCTATTGAGATTGAAATAATTTGAACATATGAATTGTTTGGAAATATTTTTCCCAATTTTTTTTTTTGCACATTTTTGAAAATCTTCCCACGTACCCCCTGGGGACTGCCCACGTACCCCTAGGGGTACGCGTACCCCCGGTTGGGAAACACTGTTCTAGATCATGGCCAGAGTGCTCTTGCATTAAACGCACAATGCACCCATGTGTAGAATTCTTGCTCACAACTGTAAAAGAAACGTACGCTCCACATCTATTGGCACGAGTTATTGAAGGTGCTCCTGAGGATTTACCTTTTTGGTTTATTGGGTCTTTCACATCACCACTGAAAGTGATCTTCCCCTCTTTTTTTGATAGCTACAAATGTACCAGTTCCATTCTCCTTAAGACATGCCAAGTGATTTCGCATAAAATCCTCTCTTGAATCTTGTTTTACAATATGTATCTTTCTCTGCACACGTGCTTCAGACTCCTTGCGCAGAGAGTCGTCAAGTGATGAGATCCAGAAACGTTCCATTATCTCACTAAAAGGAAAAAAACATGTTACACAATTTCTCAGTGATGTGTGTCATTCAGTAAGAAATCACTCAGAAAACTTGGATTTCGACCCACATTTAAAGGAACCTTCTGACGTACATCATCAATTCACCTCCTAAGAATAAAACATAGAGAATAGCCTTATGCAAACATTAATACAGTGCTCATCAAATGCCACCAGACATCTGTGCCCAATATAAACCAGCCTGCCAGGCATGTGCCCAATATAAACACCCAATATAAACCAGCCAGCCAGGCATGTGCCCATTATAAACCAGCCTGCCAGGCAAGTGCCCATTATAAACCAACCTGCCAGGCAAGTGCCCATTATAAACCAGCCTGCAAGGCATGTGCCCAATATAAACACCCATTATAAACCAGCCTGCCAGGCATGTGCCCATTATAAACCAGCCTGCCAAGTATGTGCCCAAAATAAATACCCAATATAAACAAGCATGCCAGACATGTTCCCATTTTAAACACCCAATGTAAACCTGCCTTCCAGGCCTCTGTGTTTTAACTACAGTAGTCTTACCAGCTGGTAAATTAATAATTTAGTTTAGAGTAACCAACCTTGTTATTCTGTTACCAATATTTGCTTAAGACATATGACATTAGTATAACTTCAGCTGGCATGCCTGGTAAGTTTATTATATTTTGTATTATCATTTTTAACAGCAAATCAATTATAAATTATGTGTAATTGAATGTTGTGGATCACTGTGAATAACTTGCACACACAGTACAGCATAAATACTAAGCTGCACATAAAGTGAATAATTAAAATATACGTTTGAACAACAAAACAAGACAAAGGTAGAGATTAAGCATCAATAATATTTGAAATGATATGTAATGGTGTTAGGGTGTAACAGGGTCGAAATGACCTGTTATTTCACATTTGTATTTTGCACTTTTTATGTATTATTTGTATATTTTGATTCGTGCACGTTTTCTTTGATAGGGCACTGTGATTTGATTTTTTTTTGTAGTATTTCATTGTTCCTTCCCCACTCAGCTAATTAATTAATTACCCAGCAATTGAAACTAATAATACCTGACTATAAATACCCCTTGATTTTAGTTTTCCAGGATGGCCATCCACCGTTTGTCTTGTCTTGTCTGTCTGTGCGTGTAGGAGAGGGGACCCGAGATGGAATGAAAATGAAAATAAATGGTAAACCTAGTACTTGTTGCTCCTGCGATGATGATGATGATGATGATGATGATGATGATGATAATGTTTATCGATGTCCCCTCCTCTGCACTCACTGGCGACTGGTGTTTTGTGTTTGTTTTTAAACCGGTTGTTATGCTTCTGATTTTTATTGTGATATTAAACAAAACCCTTTTTTTTTGTACAAAGCACTTGCGTGCTATTGTAATGATCTGCTGCTAATTCTTAATTCTGTGCAATAAAACCATTATTTTAATTGACAACAACTGTGTCCTGGTTACTCTCTTGCCTGATTTGCCCTCCAGTGGTGCAGTCAGGACTACCTCCCAGGTGCTACAATATAATACAACTTAACAGAAGAAGATATTCATATTCATATTTAAGGTGTAACTCAACATATTTTAATGCTTTTGTGTGCACGCTTTGTGCTAAAAACACTGTATTTTGAGAAGATGAATAAAACATCCTACCTTTTTCATTCCAACTCTGTTCTGCTGCAAAACCTTGGCGCGCAGTCTTCAGTTTGAATGTGAGGGAGTGGAAACAAGCAGCTTTTGCCCTTAGAAGGCGTGTTTCCTCTGTGATGTAACAGAGGAGGTGGGTTTTCACGGAGAGGTGTTTTATTATCTACCTAATAGGCAGACCTGCCTGCCAGTCGAAGTTCGGGGCAAACTTCTCCCCTGTGCAACACATACAAGCCTCAGGGGCCTCCATTCTGAGCCTAAAAAGGCCTAGCTGCACTACATTTCCCAGAATGTATTTCTAACCAGATTGTAAATTTCAACACGGCTTTTCACTCTGAGGTAAGATACTATTAAACATTTTTGCATAGTATCTTAATAGTGTTTCACAGACATTTTTCAGATGTTACATTTATAGCACATATAAATTAATTAGCAACCCCTAAAAACAAAATTAGGACTATAATAAACATTTTAAAACAACATTTTGCGCTCTGAGGTAAGACACTAGTTTTAGATGTTACATTTATAACACATATAAATTAATTAATAACCCATAAAAAAATTAGGGCTATAAGAAACATTTTAAAATGGCTTTTTTCGCTCCGAGTTATTATTATTTATTTCTTAGCAGCATTTATTTCCGAGTTGACACTATTGAAGCATTAAGCATAGAGTTACAGTGCCTATAGAAAGTCTACACCCCCTTGAACTTTTGTTGTGTCCGTGCTCAGAGTTTCATGAATTTAAATGAGGATTTTTTTCCACTTATCTACACACCATACTCCACACTGGGCCCCTCAAGGACATTTACCTTTTTGTTCCTTAGCCACTCCAGTGTAGCTTTGGCTGTGTGCTTTGGGTTGTTCTCATGCTGAAAGGTGAACCTCTGTCCCAGTTTCAGCATTCTTGCAGGGGACAGCAAGTTTTTCTCAAGGACTTCTCTGTACTTTGTTCCATTCATTTTCCTTTCTATCCTGACAAGTGCCCCAGTCCCTGTCGATGAGAAGCATCCCCATAACATGATGCTGCCACCACCATGCTTCACAGTAGGGATGGTATTCTTTGGGTGATGCTCTGTGTTGGGTTTGCGCCAAACATAACGCTTTGCATTTAGGCCAAAAAGGTCCATTTTAGTTTCGTCAGACCACAAAACTTTTTGCCACATGGCTACAGAATCTCCTGAGTGTTTTTTTGCAGACTTCAAAACGGGATTCAAGGTGGGCTTTCTTGAGTAATGGCTTCCTTCTTGCCACCCTACCATACAGGCCAGATTTGTGGAGTTCTTGGGATATTGTTGTCACATGCACACTTTGACCAGTCTTGGCCATAAAAGCCTGTAGCTCTTGCAAAGTTGCCATTGGCCTCTTGGTAGCCTCTCTGATCAGTCTCCTTCTTGCTCGGTCATCCAGTTTGGAGGAATGGCTTGATCTAGGCAGGGTCTTGGTGGTGCCATACACCTTCCACTTCTTAATAATTGTCTTGACCGTGCTCCAAGGGATATTCAAGGCCTTTGATATTTTTTTATACCCATCCCCTGATCTGTGCCTTTCAACAACTTTGTCCCGGAGTTCTTTTGAAAGCGCCTTGGTGCTCATGGTTGAGTCTTTGCTTTGAAATGCACTACCCAGCAGAGGGAACCTACAGGAACTGCTGAATTTATCCTGAAATCATATGAATCACTACAATTTAACACAGGTGGAGGCCATTTAACTTGGTGTGTGATTTTGAAGGCGATTGGTTACGCCTGAGCTAATTTACGATTGCTTTTACAAGGGGGGTGGACACTTATCCAACCAAGCTATTTTAGTTTTTATTTTTAATTAATTTTCTACAAATTTCTAGAATATTGTTGTCACTTGGAAGTTGTGGGGTAGGATGTGTAGATAAATGAAAAAAAATATTTGAATGCATTTTAATTCCAGGCTATAAGGCAACAAAAGGTGAAAATTTTGAAAGGGGGTGTAGACTTTCTATAGGCACTGTACTTACCATTTAACAGTTCAGAGTTTTTGCTTGGTATGTTCTCCATTGTCTTGCTTCTTGAACTGTTCAGACTTTTTTAATAAGTGCAGACAGGTCCTGAGAGATGGGCTTATATACATTTTAGATCAATGACTTTTTGATAACCTATGGGGTCTTAATGGCTAATGCCCAAGGGGGCAGTGTCCAGGGACAGATGCATCTTAAATAGATTCCCCAGATTTCGTGATAGCTTAACCTAAATTGCCCCAATAAACTTTCAAAGTATGGGATCCGTCTTAAGTATTTTCTCACCAAGATTCACGCATTTCAAAATATTCTCAGGGTTTTCCTTACAATAGAATTATTTAGAAACAAGGGTCTGTGGTCTGACCATTGATTGAACCTCCATACATTTTCTTTCAGGATGTCATCTGTTTTCAAAATAATTAGTGGGGTCTGATAAAGTATGGGATCGATCTTCAAAGTATTTCTCACCAAGGTTCACGCATAATCTCTCTCTCTCTCTCTCTCTCTCTCTCTCTCTCTCTCTCTCTCTCTCTCTCTCTCTCTCTCTCTCTCTCTCTCTCTCTCTCTCTCTCTCTCTCTCTATATATATATATATACACACACACACACACACACACACACACACACACACACACAGACAGAGATACTATAGACGATATCAATATATTATAACCTATAAGGGTCATTACCTCCGTATATGTAAACATTTATTTAACTGGTTTAAAACACTGCACATCACTAAGCTCTATTTAGTTTTAAAATCTAAACAGTTAAACTTATTAATAATTTGAAAACCAGCAGAATAGTTTGATCGTGTATGATGGCTATTCTAAGCTGTTGAGGGGTAGCTTATTTACATTCATTTACATTTTTCAAGCAGTGACCGTTTTTTCTCTTTCATATTTATTTGTAATATAACACAGATTCCGATTTTATATATCTTTTTAAAAACATTTAAAACTAAATTTAATTTTTAAAACTAAACTAAAATAGCACCATCCCTGTCTTGTATCTAACCTAAAATTGCCTGCGTGTGTGTGCGCGCGTATGTTCGTGTGTAAAGGAACTGCCCCCTATTTCAGTCTCAGCGCAAACTCTGAAAAAATCATTTTAGACACAGGAGTTTGAAGACAGAAGAAGCTTGCTGTCCGGGAGTTTTTTGAAAACGGTAAGCGAGAGCTTTTTCCAGAAATTGAACTGTGGTAGATTTTTTTGTTTTTGTTCTTTTATAATGAACCATGCTATTTTAAAAACCATCTAGGTAATTTAACAGTTTTAAACCAAAATATATACAGTTTTGTTTGCTGTGTGGGACAGTGTAGTTTAAATACTTTTTAAACAGAATAAGTTGTTTTCTGCATTTGTTTTTTTTTGTGATACCGTTTTAAAACGACCATCGTGATACTGTTTCTGTGTGCGACGGTATAGGTCGTATTAGATGCAGTTTAAATGTTGAATTTTTTTTTTTGCTTTTGCTTTTAAAAACGTTCTTTGTGAAGTAATCAACAATGACCAGGATACTTCTTGGCAAAGGTCCCATTAGGTCCAGACCCAGCATCTCTCCAAGCTCCTTCAGAATAGTGGACTGGAATTGACCTGCGGGTTTGGTGTTGGAAGGTTTGTACTTCTGGCAGGTTTAACATTCCTTTATGCGGCGCCACGTATCCTTATGGATGGAGGGCCACCATGCAACCTCCAGCATGCGCAACAGGGTATTCATCCTGCTCATGTGACCTCCCAAAGGGTTGTTGTGGTAGAGGGAGGAATCTGTCAGCTGTTCCGGAATAACCAACTAGTATCGGAATCCTTGTTTAGGAATGGACACCCGGTGATACAAGTCCCTGCTGTTGGATGAAAGAGATACGGTTATCATCGGCAGTATTGAAAGCAATGTTATTGATGATGTCAGCGATGGCTGGGTCTTTGGACTGAACGGCCGCTATTTGGTACACACTGCTGCAGAGGGAGTTGAAGGTGGTACAAGAGGAGCTCTGGAGAGTGCATCAGGGACAAAGTTAAGACTGTCTTTCCTGTAAATAACGGTAAAAGTGAATTGTTGTAGTTGAAGAGTCCAGTGGGTCAGTCTGGAAGAGTGTAACAGGGCGAGGGGCCCTGTACATTTGTTTATTTATTTTTAGAACTGACCCCTCCGCCCCTGTGCAGTGGATGTTGTATTTATTTTGTATTATGATTTAGTATTGTATTTTATATGACGGCGAGGCGCCGCAGGTTTTGTTTTTGTATTTATTATTATTATTATTATTATTATTATTATTATTATTATTATTATTATTATGTTTAGATGACGGCATAGCCGTTTGTTTATTTAGTTATTATTTATTAGCGTGGATGGGTAGCCCCATCCACAACACAATTAGTAAACTCGTGCAGAAGGTGGCCATCTCCCGAATTAATTAGGTGATTTAATTTGTTGCTAATCGGGAGATGGTCACCTGTTATAAAAAGCCTGCAGCTCTCCAGCTCGGGGCGGGTGTATGAGGAGCGAGAGTGGAGAGAACAAGGAGAGAAACGTAAAGAGTAAAAACATAAAGGATCGGTGACGGCTATTTGCCCAGCCTGACCTTTGTTTGTGTATTTTTGTGTTCGTGATTTTTGTTATGTTCAAACCTTTTTTTTTCGCTCGGTGAGCAAGTGTGCTTTTTTGTTTAAATATTTTATTTATGTGTGTTGTGCTGAATAAAAACGGCACAGCCTTTACCTGCAGTACTTCCCTGGTGTCAGTTTCCTTCCTGCTTCTGCCTGACGTCAGACCACTCAGTCAACCTGTCACAAAGAGGTTTTTGGGTTAATGAATGCCCAGGAGAATGCAGCGTGGTCTGCGACAACAAACTCCACCCCCTCCAGATAATGCTGCAGTTTTTCTACTGCCCACATGACAGCAAGACACTCCTTTTCGGATGTGGATTAGTTATTTTCGGCAGAGTTCAGTAATTTTGAGGCATAGGCTATTACCTTCTCATCATCTCCTTCTAGCCGAGTCAGAACCGCTCCTAGTCCTACATCGCTGGCATCAGTAAAGACTCGGAACGTCTTGATGTTCGGGTGAGCGAGGACTGGGGGACTGATCAAAGCTTCTTGTAGGAGTTTGAAACTCTTCTGACACTCTCCTGTCCATTTCCAGGGGACATCGTTCTTTTTCAAGTTGTTAAGTGGTGTAGCAATATCCACAAACCTGGGGATGTACTTGTGGTATCACCCTGCCAAACCTAAGAACCGTTGATAGGTATGGAATATTCCTGGATGGCTTGGAGCCTGTGGGGGATCAGCAGCTACACCCTCACCTGAAACCACATGACCGAGGAAATGGAGAGTGTGTTTGAAGAAGTGGCATTTTGAGATTGAGAGTCAGATGGGCCAGATGAAGTTTGTGGACGACAGCTTCGAGGTCCTGAAGATGCTGTGCTGAGTTTGGTGAATAGACAATGATGTCGTCTATGTAGATGAAACAGATCTTTCCTTGAAGGTCTCCTAACATTCACTCCATTAGCCTTTGAAATGTGGTTGCAGCATTTTTTTAACCCAAATGGCAGTACATTAAACTGATAAAAACCAAAGGGTGTGGTAAATGCCATGTTCGCTCTACTTCCTGCGTCCTTACTTGCCAGTAACCCGAGGGTAGATCAAGGGAACAGAATACCGCAGCAGCACTCAGGGACTCCAGGATGTCATGAATGAGGGGTATGAAATAACATACATACATAAGAAAGATTGGCAATAATAACAATAACAATAAGAAAGGAAAACAAATAATTGCAAGGAATAGGCAAGAATAAAGCTGGTACAGATAAGTTGCTAAATGGAAAACAGAAGGCCAAAAAGTAACACAAAGGAGAAATGTGTGTAGTGTCCGGCAGGCCTCAAATACCCCCCCCAAAACCACACAGCACTAACACAAACACAAAACCACTGCACAGACAGACAGACAGAGGAAGATAAAGGTGAATGAAATTATCACAGATGGTAACAATAATAATAACAGTCCGGATGGCAATGGATGGTGCATGAAAGTAAGGCCTAACAAGTCCGCTAGAGCAGCAATGTAATTGAAAACCAAACAAAGTAACAGAAGAACAAAACCAAAAAATACAGGAAACAAAGTATCAAATTAAAGTAGAACAGATCCAAACAAAAAAAGAATTATCTCACCAACAGATAAGGAAGTACAGCAGAGTCCAGAAATGATGGTGATTGTAGAACGTTGAAAATGTACTCAATTTTTGAAAATGAGTCTGTCCAACAGTGCTGAGTTAAATGTTGAACAGTTGTTTGGAACGAATCAGGAGGATCAGGAAAAAATGGAGAATGAACACACAAAACACTAAACAGACCTTGAAAAACAGCTAAACTTGAACAAGTAACAGTAAAAACAAAAAGAAGAGTTTAGACAAAGTGCAGGATAGAATAAAAAAAAAGAATGACTGCACTGGAATTGCTCAAAGAAAAGGAGTCTCCCTCCAGCTTTAGTACAGGTGCTGGCTTCTAAGGAGCTCTGAGATTGGAGGGGTGGATACTTGAATGAGCCAATGGGGAGAGAGGAGGAATAGGGTGGTTGCAAGGAACTGGGAAATTAAGTTTTAACCTGGCCAGGCTATTGACCCTAATTAAAAAGGGACAGGTGGGTGAGACTTACACCCACATTATGTAGCATGGGAATTGCTACAAGTGTATTATTACTTTTAACTCACAGTTATAATTTTAAATTTATATTGCATATCTATATGACCTAATAATGGTATTATAACAAATCAAATCAAATTTTATTTATAAAGTGCCTTTAATGGTAAGCCATCCCAAGGCCAATGTGCTTTTAACAAGAAAAAGGACATTTGGAAGTACATTTAGTACAATAAAAACAATATAAACAATAAAAACAGCAAGAGAAAACAACATTTTAAAATTAAAGCAAAGAAAAGTAACAGATGAGGAACTCAAACCAAATAAATAGGAACACAACTATATAAAAAATAAATATTATAAAGATATAAAAGCCCTATTATAAAAGTATGTTTTTAATTAATTTAAAAAAAATGCCAGTGTATGTGTGTCTCTCTCACTATGCATGGTAGAGTAGAGTTCAGGTGCCCTGTGACTGAATGCTCTACCACCTGTCCTTTGCTTTAAAATCCTTGGGACAGATAACAGCCCTGCATCTTGGGATTGGAGTGGCTGGCCAGGGGCATACGGGACTAAAAGATCCTTCAAATAGGCCAGAGCCAAACCGTTTAGGGCTTAAAGTCAATCCTGGACAGCACTGGGAGCCAGTGGAGGGCTGCTAACACTGGGGTAATGTGCTCACTTTTTTTGTTTTGGTTAGCACCCTGGCTGCAGCATTTTGTACAAGCTGCAATCATGATAGAACAGTTTGGAATTCCAGAGAACAGGGCATTGCAGTAATCAATCGTAGATGATATGAAGGCATGTATCAGCATCGCTCTGTGAAAGGAAGTGCCTCACCTTGGCAATATTTCTATGGTGAAAGAAAGATACTTTAATTATATGTGGCTCATTTCAGTTTTCTGAGAGTATGGGAAACTATCCTCTGTGAAGGCGGACAGATCTATGTTTTTTTTTTTTTAATCTTTTGATCCCAAAACATTATCTCTGTTTTATCTGAAGTTAACATAAGGAAATTATTAGACATCCATACCTTGATATCAGCAAGACAGCTTATCACATTTTCTATAGAAGAGACACCACCTAGTTTTAGAGACAGATACAGGGCCGTCGAGAGCCGTCATGGGCCCCGGGTAAGGATTGGTATGTCCCGCCGCCCCCCGCCCCCTGCCCATGGTACTACATTTATCCAACTTTGTAGTATACTGAAGGAAACTGTCAATGACGCGTAGACGTTTCAATATCTCAATTAAAATCTGCAGCAGGATAGTTTATTCTTTCTCAAAGTAGTTATGTTTAAGTTATTTACAGTATTCAAACTTTAAGGTAAGTGAATAAATATATTTTTTGTACAAACTCCACGTGTAATAATCATTAATTGGAAGCTTACTTAACATCAAATAACATATGTTTTTAGCATGAACTACATTTTAATGGTGTTGCTATACACTATTTTATTTATCCCATGCCAAAAATAAACCACTCATCTCTGCTCTTAACTAATAGCCTGTATTGGTAAATATATTTGTATTTTAAGCAATATAACCGATCATTCTCTAATTGTGTTTACCAACAGCTGAAGAAAGTACTTTATTTATTTTACATGATACCATTTTTCTAACAAACTGCTGCACCACGTTGTTTTGAGCAAATTATAGATCTTAATGATAGAATAATTCATACTGTGGTATATATTGTGCAACTTTAGGGTTCTTTTAAAGTTTTTTAAAATCTTTAAAAAATACATAAAATTGCTATGCCTTATTTTCAGCTTTTTGGTGTAGTAAAATATGAAATGCAAAGGTTCAAATCATTGTGTGAAAGGAAGTGTTTGACAGCGCCTGGATACACAATCATTACACAACAGAAGCACATCAGCTCGGTGTGCAGTACGGGAGTTTTTCTTTTTAATGTGGTGGTGGGAACGCAAAGGGTCTTGTGCAGGGCTAGTTGTTTTAAAATATTGTATATATATATCTAAAAAAAAGTTCCCCTTTCATCAGGGCCCCCCTTCGGGGCATTGGGCCCCCTTCGAGGCGTTGGGCCCCGGGGAAATTTCCCTGTCCTCCCCGCCCTCTAGGTGGGCCTGGACAGATATAGCTGGGTGTCATCAGCATAGTAGTGAAAGTTGACCCCATGTCTACGGACAATGTCACCCAAGGGCAGCATATATAATGAAAATAAAATTGGCCCAAGAACAGAACCCTGAGAAATGCCACAAGTAACCTCTGATAGTAAGGAGATGTAGTCCCCAATTTTAACATATTGTTGCTATTTGAGAAATATGATTTAAACCAGGGCAGTACAGTGCCTGACAATCTCACAAGATGCTCGAGATGGTCATTCAGGGTGGCATGGTCAATGGTGTCAAAAGCTACACTTAGATCTAAGAGAACAAGGACTGTAGGCGTACCCATGTCCACGGAGATAAGGACATCGTTCACCACTCTTACTAGTGCAGTTTCAGTACTGTGTCCCAGGCGGAAAACATATGTCATGGGCTGCTAAAAATGAATTTAATTGGTTACCTACCACTTTCTCTAAGACTTTAGATAGAAAGGGGAGATTTGAAATAGGCCCAAAATTGTTCAGTGTTTGTGGATCAAGGGTAGGTTTTTTAAGCAATGGTCATACTACAGCAACCTTGAAAGACCCAGGAACAGTGCCAGATGAGAGAGAGCTATTAATTATATTTAAGACGGTGTTATTTATTTATAGAAAAAATATATTTGACCAATTTAGTAGGAATGGGGTCCAAATCACATGTGGTGGTTTTAGTCTTACCAATTATGTCAATAAGATCTGGTTGATTAAAATGAAAGAATCAAATGTGTGGTCTGATGAAGCAGGACCCAGGCAAATCACAGTGTCTTTATTGCTGAGCAGCCTGTTTAAGTTGTCAGTAGTATTAGAAAACTAATTTCTTATATCATTAGTTTTTTTAAACCTATCGCTGCTAGCTAAAGGTAGTGCACCCAGAGAGTATTCTTTCTGTTGATTAGTTAATTTGGCTATTGTTTTGAATAGAAAACGGGGATTTTCTTTGTTTGTTTGTGTTAGGTTTGAGTAATAAGCTCATCTTGCTGAAGACAAGGCTGCCTTGTATTTCAGAATATTATCTTTCCAAGCGAGAAGAAAGACTTGCAGTTTGGTATCTTTCCATTTATGTTCTAGTTTTCTGCATGTACGTTGCATGCACGTGTAATTTCATTGAACCATGGAGAAAATCTTGTAACAGTAATTATTTTGTTTTAAATAGGGGCTATAGTATAAAATACAGTTCTCAAAGTAGAATTATAGTAATCCACCAGCATATCCACTGATTCTGCCTGGATGGGCGCTTGAGTAGGCAGTGCTTCCAGAAATAAATCAGTCATTTGTGAGTTAAGAGGGCGAACTTTAACAGAGCGCACTGATTTTGTAATAGAGCTAGGTAGTGATAATTAAAAAATGATGGCTGAGTGGTCAGAGAGTGCAAGATCTGTAATTATTAGATTTTGAATATTTAAACCACAAGGATTAAATCTAAAGTATGACCATGAATATGAGTGGGACCAGTAACATGTTGGGAAAACTCAAATGAATCTATCAGTGACCTAAAAGCCCTAGCAAAGGGATCTAGATCCACATCAATATGTATATTAACCCTTTGCGGTCCTATGTTGGACCAGGTCCGACATTACCATTTTCCCTTTCCGGTCCAATGTCAGACCCTGTCCGACATCATCAAAAAGACGTAAAAAACAGGTCTCTAGCCGTTTTTTCTCTGGAAAAAGCAGAGAAAACCATTCAATGGCCAAGTAAGACTGATAGGAGCCGAGAGAAGCCGACAAAAAAGGGGCGTATCTGAGCAATACACATAGCCCCGGGACCACAGAGATAACACGGCCATAAACAAACAAGATAACTGCTTCTGCATCCAGCGCTCAAAGAATATCACAGACAGTTACAGAGCTTTTTGAGATGTTATAGTAATAAAATAATGACTTGGATTGCATTATTGAGGAGTTTGGTGATAAAACGAGTGATCAGGAGATGATTTATCAGTATGCACGACTATGAAGAGGTATGTGAAAAATACAGCGAACAAGGGGTGGGACGGGGCTGGAGATGCAGTACTGAGTGTCCTGTTGATATGCAGTGCCTTTTAAACCTGTTTTACTGTGAAAAAAATACTTTTAAACAGCACGTCTAAAATAAACTGCACATGTGAAAATAAATTGGACCTGACGCCTGAGACGCGCTGAATAAATGGACCACAAAAGGTTAAAATCACCCAATATTAAAATTCTATCATGCTTAACCGTCATTGTAGATAATAATTCAGCTAATTCAGAGAGAAAAAAAGAATTTGGTCTGGGTGGTCGATTATTATGATGTAGATAGATTGAGTTTTTTTTTTTTTACAGAAGCAGTAAGTAGTTTGAAAGATGTATAACCATTAGTATTATCTTGGTAAAAATCAAGTTTCTCACCAAACATGGTAGCAATGCCACCCCGGCCATGGTTATGCGCCTTCTGGTAGAAGGAGAAACAAGATAGACAGGCCTCTATTAATGGGACAGTCTCGTCCTATTTTAGCCATGTCTCAACCAGAGCCAGGATGTCTATTTCTAATTCCAGAATAAAAATCATTAATTTGGAGAGATTTATTACCCAGAGATCGTGTATTCAGTAATGCCACACGAAAAGAGGTGCAAACAGCATTGTGATAACAGGTCAGTTTTGCCAAAGATATAACAACAAATGCACGACTATACATTAAGCTAAGTAACATTACTAAAGAAGTCAATATTCCTGCATTTTTATTTAGTGGACTAGATGGACTACATATTTTATCAAGCTAGAATTATTGTCTGTTTATGAATATTTAAACTTATACATCTTATTTATTTATTTCAATACATACCTGTGGCGGAGTGTCCCGCCCCTATGTATTTATTTATTATTATTTGTATTTTTGTTTGCGGAGCGGATAAAAGCGCCGTGTCTTTTGTTATTGTTTATATAATTTAAAAACCTGTGAGGATGTGTGGCTGATCAGCTCAGAAGTTCAATATATTTCAGGGTATTCCTACTTCCACCAGCGTCCCCACTCCTTCCCTTCATTTTTTCCCTTCATTTTCACATATTTATCACGTATGTATTTCCACGTCTACCTACAGGCTTACTAATTGTATTTGCAATTTCTCTCCAAGAGGTTTTGCACATTTCAGTGTCTTTATTGTATGTATTTTCTTACTACTTCTATTAGTTTTTCCTCAATCGTCAGACATGTCTTCTGGACAAGACAACAGAACTAACACGCCTTGCATAAAAAGTTGAAAAATTGTAACTTTCTCCATTTAATACGCACGCTTATGTTGCGTGCCTCCTATAATTCAACACGCGCACCAATTATATTTTGATTGTTCCGCTAGGAGGTTGCGCATTGTGTGTAGTTGATGCATGCACCCTAAAAAGTGCCGTGCGCCGTGGACTATGAATAGACCTTTACACATATGCAAGTTTAATGCACAGGTTCCTGGCCTTGCAACATGCAGGTGCATCTGGGCGGTTCACCCAATCCTAAATAGTCGGCCAAATCCGGATCTAGTTATGTGCCATTCACATAGATTTAAATAACAATCGCACTGATTTCTACTGTAGCAATCACTCTTACTAATCCACAAATCAGATGTTTGCATCTCATTACTGAGCGATTACTGCTGTACTGTACCTTGGCTATTTAATCCCTGCACGTAATGTCAGGTTTATTTTCAGTTTGAAAAAACAGCACTGACTGCAACAGCAAGCTAGCATGGCTGGGAAGTGAAAAGCGATGAGCATCTCTGTTAGATGCTGTGTGCTTGCTAAAGCATGCTTGGAACTCTATCGCCAGCAAACAATGCAATGTTGCTTCAAAAAGCTGGGGACAATATGGGAATGGACTTGATTATGGACTGGGGAAGGGGATGGGAGTACTCTGTAAATACTGTGTGTTTGTAAACTGTGTTATTCTTGTTCACATCTGTTAGCGTTCTCTGTGTGTTTTGGTGCTTGTGTGACTAGAGCTGAAAGCATGTGTGTGAGTGCACCACTGAGGAGGGTGGGAGCAGGTCTGACACGAGCATTCAGAGATAGGGAGTGTTGGACCAATGAGTGAGGAAGGGGGAGTGTGAAGATGACAGTTGAAAGAGAGAAGCGGTTCTGGCAGCAGGAGAATCGAGAAAGAGTTGAGAGGTTGAGTTTGTAAGTGAGAGGAGAATAATGAGAGCCATTGTTTACTAAAAGCTAAAAAAAAAAAAAAAAAAAAAAAAATAAAATACAGTAGTTTGCTGCTGCTTGTACCGCAGCTGTTGTCTGTCTCATTATATCCTGGAAACCCTGCAGCTCAGCGCTACAGTATGTAAATAAATCCTGTTCGCCTGCGGGGCGTATCAGCTTCAACCTCCGTTTTGATCTCCTGCCTGTCAGCTCCCTAATAAAAGGTGAATCTCAAAACAATAATAATATAGTACAGTAATTGTTACATCTGTGTAGAACAGTATTTAAAACAGGATTCATTTATCTGCTCTTACTCTGGTCCCATCGCAGTCAGATTCACGACTGATTACTGTATTTTTTTATTACATTCATAGGTTTTAATACATATTTTTTTATTAGTTTAATGAGTGTCTTAAATATTTTAACCGCATAAAAAAAATTAAAAAAACGCATAAACACTTGTTTGTTTTGATTACTGTACGATGATTGGGGGACATTTTGAATGTCAGGTTATTGTGTGGGAGTTTATACCGCTCATCGCTTAATGCGGGTGAATCACGTTAACAGAAACGCACCAGAAACACGTTTACAGATAGTTGAATTGTAGTAACAGTGTATTTGGGCTCCACCCCCAGCCTTTGTAATAAGTATTTGTATCAGCAGGGACCCTGATGAGATTAGTTGCTGCACGGCGCACTGTACAAATCTTGTAACAAGTGTTGGTTCTAATAAAGCACTTAAAAGACATAAGCCAGTTGTTTCCTTCCCAAGTTACCACATGTTTTGGTGATGAAGATGGAGCCTGACACAGGCACCTCAGCATCTGTCATAAGTGAACACACCAGTCAGGCTCCAGCACTTAGAGACACAGGCATTGCTGCATACATACATAGGGGAAGCCATCAACTCACAGGAGCACTGGATGTTGATGTAAAATACAAAGACCAGCAGGTCAGATTACCACTGATAGTAGTCCAAGGTGAAGGCCCAAGCCTTATATGATGCAATTGGTTGCAGAAGCTATGGCTGCAGTAGGGTGAAATAAAGCATTTTGAGTCAACCAGTTACCAAGAGGTCCTAAAGAGGTATCCAGAGGTGTTGAAAGGTGGGCTGGAGACACTTTGAGGGGAAATTGTTTAGTTATTTGTGGACTCTCAGGTTCAACCCTGTTTTTTTAAGCCCAGGCGAGTATCATATGCATGAAGGGCAAGGTTAAAGCTGGACAGGTTGCAGCATGCAGGGATTATTGAACCTGTACAGTTTTTACACTGGGCAGCCCCAATTGTGCCTGTACTCAAAAGTGATGGCATTATTCAAATTTGCAGACATTATAAATTGACTATAAACCACGCATCAAAACTGGACACATACCCTTTGCCTCATGTGGAAGACCTTTTCACCACACTAGCTGGGGGAAAATTTTTCACAAAGCTGGACATGAGCCATGCGTACCAGCAGCTGTTTCTGGATGATGAGTCAAAACAATATGTCACCATCAACACACACTATGGACTGTTCAAGTACAATCGCTTACCATTTGGAGTGTCGTCGGCACCAGCTATTGCTCAGAGGACCATTAACAACCTTTTACAAGGCATACCTCATGTTGCCGTTTACCTGGACGACCTCTTGATTACTGGAACCAGTGAAACTGAGCATCTTGACAATCTGGACCAAGTGTTAAAAAGACACAAGCAGGACTGAGATTAAAACTCAGTAAATGCACATTCCTGGCACCAAGTGTGACTTATGTGGGGCACAAGATCACTGCCCAAGCTCTCTGCCCCATGGAAGACAAAGTGAGAGCTGTAACAGAAGCTCCAAATCACCAGAAATGTCTCAGAACTCAAATCATTTCTGGGCATGGTTAATTACAATGGAGAAATTTCGGTCAGATTTGTCAACTGTGGCAGTGTTTACATGCAAGTTTTAATCGCGCTACTATAGTGCATTCATGATGTGTCACGCGCAAATGACGCATGATTGTGCTCGTTCCAAAAGTGCACGGCAAAAAAAGTGTGTGACTTAAGTGTCATTACACTTTGGTAAAGCACGATAAAGTGCACGCTAATTGGCCTAATTAGTCCCATAGCAACAAACTCCACAGTTGTGCAAAATACTTAACGATAGACTTTCATGAAATAACACGATACCTCCTCCACTTCCCCTATGTAAAAGAACGCTCTTCTCTGGGAACGGTCTTTCCACCCTGTTGTCCTCCTCTGTAGCGTAAGTAAGATTTTCCTTATCCCAGTCTTACTAATACAAATCAGTTAAATATCCATCCATCCATTATTATCAATTCGCTTCTCCTGGTGCGGGTTTATATATAAAATTGTATATAGAGATGTTGATTTATACCAATACAATGATGTCAGCAGTTTATAAATTATTTATTCATTTCAATGTATTATGAACGCATGAGAACTACTAGATCATTATTACCAGCATTATTATCATAATAATAATACTAGGAATAATGTAGCTTTTTTTCCCGCAGGATGTTTCAAGCTTCCACCCCTCCTGACAGCACACAAAACCAGGTCCGCTGGACGGATGAGGAAACTCGTTCCCTCCTCCAAATTATTGCGGACCTGGGGGTTATGGATGAACTGGATCGACCTCGCCAAAGAAATGCCATCATTTTCGGCAGTATTACCGGTGCTCTGGCTGAACTTAGTATAAATAGAACACTCCTGCAGGTACGAGATAAATACAAGAAACTGAAATATCTGTACCTGCAGGAGAGACAACGCCTGCAGTCCTGCGGTCAAAGCTTGAGGTCCCAATTTTGGTTCTGGGAGGAAATGCACCAGTTAATGGGTGACCGGCCAGTGGCAGTGGCATCAGACCATTTGTTGGAATCCTCATCCTCCCAGACATCCTGTGAAATACCAGCCCCATAAATACAATATGGTGATTTACTTTTCAAAACTAAGTTAGCTTGTTTGATATTTTCACAAATTATTATCCTAATAATAATTTGTGAAAAAACAAATGGTTGGGGATATCAAGCCATTTTACGCATGTCAGGCTAAGTGTGTGCGCATATGTGATATGTTTTGTTTTTCACATATTATTCTTAGGATTCACATGAAAAACAAAAGCTGTGAAGCAATCACAACTGTTCTTATTTAAATTTTGAACGCTGTAGCTGCTGTAGCTGCTGATCCAGGAGCATCATCTGATGTGCCTGGAGTACAGAAGGATGTACCGTCTGATTGCACGCACCGCTGCCAGGCAGGATCGGCAATACAGCCACCTCTTGGAAAGGCTGGACTACACTGATCAACAGCAGCAAGAGGTGGTTGCGTTGCACACCGAATTTCTGCGCACAATAATAAGAGAACTGCAGGTGCCTACCCCAGCTCCCGCTGAGGTGGGCACCCGTTCTGCTGTGCACAGTCCTGCCGAATCAGCGGTCTGAGAAGTTTGTACAGAGCAATACCCGTTTCTGCAGCGCACAGGTGTACGGACATGTACTGGTGATGGCTCCATGTACACCCGTACGAGTTCCACCAGTTGGTCAAACATAGCTCGGATGACCCGAAATGTTTCAATCCATTGTTTGTCAGAGAAAGACTCGTGAAGCACAACCTCCTCCCACCAAACAGAGGGATGATGATGCGCCCGCATTTACACAAATAGAGGTCTGTATATAGGGACAAAGTGGATGAGGGTGTCTGCTGGAAAGAAAACTCTAGATAAGAAAGCAATAGATGCACAATTCCTTTCCTGCAATCCCATTGCATGGGCCTGAAGGCGGTCTTCCCATACAAGACTTACTCTAGCCAGTGTTGGTCTGCGTCTTCTCCATCCATCCATTATTGTCGCAACTACGTTGTAATTAAGCCTATGATTTTATATACCCTTATAACTAATTAGCAAATACACACAAATTATGTATTTATTATATTAACAGCATTTGTGTAAGTTTCCACATTTTCTGCATAATTAATTTTAATATTTTAACAAAGTACCTGTGTTTGAAACCGATACATCATGAGTTGTTTTTAATATATTTGTTCCACATTAATGCATATTTGAATGCATACTACTTGTGTTTAGCACATTAACAGTTACGCAGTTGGCTAAGACTAATATATATGGGTGTGTGAAAAGACATTAGTAGCCTAAGAAGCATAAGAAAAGCAGTAATGGGAATTGGTGAGTGCTGTCGGTTTTTGTACACATGATACTTCTACCATTTCTAGAACAGCTAATTCTAAACAATAATAGTAGTAACTATTATTATTTTCTTCTTCTTGGCAGCATGAACTGTTTTAACTGCAAGCCTTTTGCATTCTAGACAGATGGGGGTAACCTTCTCTTCATACGATGTGATAGGTGTTACAGAAACTTGGTTGTCTGAGAGTGATGGAGACGAATATAATATTAGTGGGTACACACTGTATAGGAAAGACAGGCAGGACAGAAGAGGCGGAGGGGTAGCGCTATACATAAGAAATAGCCTTGAAGCCCAGGTGTTAAATCAGGACAAAGAAAACAATGCAGAATCAATATGGGTCAGAATAATGGACACAAATTCAAAGGGCATAATAATAGGAGCATGCTATAGACCGCCAAATTCAGACGCTGAGCAAAATAATCTGTTATACAATGACATTCGAAATGCGTGTAGAAAAGGAGAAGCCATACTAATGGGGGATTTCAACTTCCCCTGTATAAAATGGGAAAACCCAATGGGGGGCACGACGGACGAAATTGAAATGGTGGAAATGACAAATGACTGCTTCCTAACGGAATTTGTCAAGGCACCGACTAGAGGGGAGGCATGCCTTGACTTAGTCTTTTCAAATAATGAAGACAGAATAACTAAAACAGAGGTCAGAGAGCCATTGGCAAACTCAGACCACAACATGGTCTCATTTGAAATATTTTTTAAAACCCCAAAAGTAATGACTAAAGCTAAAGTTTACAATTTTAGAAAAGCAAACTACGAAGGTATGAAACAGAGACTAACAGAAGTAGATTGGAGTAAAATAGAGAAAACATCCACAGAAAAAGGGTGGCTGTTTTTTAAAAATGTAGTACTAGAGGCACAAAACAATTACATCCCAAAAGTAGACAAATCTAAATCTAAAACAAAATGGCCAAAATGGTTTAATAGATCAATTAAAAAAAATATTCAGCGAAAAAAGGCACTTTACAGAGCGTTTAAAAGGGACCAAAAACAAAGCACACAGAAAGAGTACTTGGAACTGCAAACACAAGTCAAAAAGGAAGTTAGAAAGGCCAAGAGAGAGATAGAAATCAATATTGCTAAGGGGGCTAAAACCAATTCCAAAATGTTTTTCCAATATTATAACAGCAAGAGAACATTCAAAGAGGAGGTTAAATGTCTAAGAGACACAAATGGCAAAATCATAGATGAAGAAAAAAAAATAGCAAATATATTAAATGATTACTTTTCACAGGTTTTTACAAAGGAGGACACGGACAACATGCCCCACATGTCGACCTGTTCCTATCCAGTTTTAAATAACTTTAGCATAACAGAGGCAGAAGTGTTAAAGGGACTAGGAGCTCTTAAAATAAACAAATCCCCTGGGCCGGATGAGATCCTCCCAATAGTACTCAAAGAAATGAAAGAAGTTATTTACAAACCGCTAACCAAGATCATGCAACAGTCTCTTGACACAGGGGTTGTACCAACAGACTGGAAAATAGCAAATGTAATACCAATCCACAAAAAGGGAGACAAAACCGAACCAGGTAACTACAGACCAATAAGCCTGACTTCTATTATATGTAAACTTATGGAAACTATAATAAGATCCAAAATGGAAAATTACTTATATGGTAACAATATCCTGGGAGACAGCCAGCATGGTTTTAGGAAAGGGAGATCATGTCTAACTAACCTACTTGACTTTTTTGAGGATGCAACATTGAAAATGGATAACTGCAAAGCATACGACATGGTTTATTTAGATTTCCAGAAAGCATTTGACAAAGTCCCGCATAAAAGATTAATTCTCAAACTGAACGCAGTAGGGATTCAAGGAAATGCATGCACATGGATTAGGGAGTGGTTAACAGGTAGAAAACAGAAAGTACTGATTAGAGGAGAAACCTCGAAATGGAGTGAGGTAACCAGTGGTGTACCACAGGGATCAGTATTAGGTCCTCTGCTATTCCTAATCTACATTAATGATTTAGACTCTGATATAGTAAGCAAACTCGTTAAATTTGCAGACGACACAAAAATAGGAGGAGTGGCAGACACTGTTGAAGCAGCAAAGGTCATTCAAAATGATCTAGACAGCATTCAAAATTGGGCAGACACATGGCAAATGAAATTTAATAGAGAAAAGTGTAAAGTATTGCATGCGGGCAATAAAAATGTGCATTATAAATATCATATGGGAGATAGTGAAATTGAAGAAGGGAACTATGAAAAAGACCTAGGAGTTTATGTTGACTCAGAAATGTCTTCATCTAGACAATGTGGGGAAGCTATAAAAAAGGCTAACAAGATGCTTGGATATATTGTGAGAAGTGTTGAATTTAAATCAAGGGAAGTAATGTTAAAACTCTACAATGCATTAGTAAGACCTCACCTAGAATATTGTGTTCAGTTCTGGTCACCTCGTTACAAAAAGGATATTGCTGCTCTAGAAAGAGTGCAAAGAAGAGCAACCAGAATTATCCCAGGTTTAAAAGGCATGTCGTATGCAGACAGGCTAAAAGAATTGAATCTATTCAGTCTTGAACAAAGAAGACTACGCGGCGATCTGATTCAAACATTCAAAATCCTAAAAGGTATAGACAATGTCAACCCGGGGGACTTCTTTGACTTGAAAAAAGAAAAAAGGACCAGGGGTCATAAATGGAGATTAGATAAAGGGGCATTCAGAACAGAAAATAGGAGGCACTTTTTTACACAGAGAATTGTGAGGGTCTGGAACCAACTCCCCAGTAATGTTGTTGAAGCTGACACCCTGGGATCCTTCAAGAAGCTGCTTGATGAGATTCTGGGATCAATAAGCTACTAACAACCAAACGAGCAAGATGGGCTGAATGGCCTCCTCTCGTTTGTAAACTTTCTTATGTTCTTATGTTCTTATAAAGGTATGAAACAGAGACTAACAGAAGTAGATTGGAGTAAAATAGAGAAAACATCCACAGGTTTTTACTGGAGCAATCTAGGTAAAGTACCTTGCTCAAGGGTACAGCAGCAGTGTCCCCCACCGGGGATTGAACCAACGACCCTCTGGTCAAGAGTCCACAGCCCTAACCATTACTCCACACTGTAAACCCCTATGCATTATTTGAACGATATCCTTTATTGCACAGCATCTCTTTTCAGCGCGTTTGGTGATATTTAAATAAACCCTCCCATAATTTTATTATTAATGAGGTGGTTTGCATTTGGACGACTAAATTCTCTCTCTAAAATAAACTCTCATGTAAACGTGGAAGCAGAACTGTCATGACCAAAAAAGCGCAAGATATCTGTTGTCACGCTTTTCAGTTTTTGCTTGTAAACTGCCCCTGTGCTAGCCCCGCAGTACCAGCTGTTGCACAAACAAACGCCATGGCACTGGAGTGTAACCCAAGAGAAAGCATTCATCGAGGTCAAGGAACTGTTACAGTCAGCATGTATACTTGTTCATTTTGACCAGGAGAAAGAGCTTATCCTGTCCTGTGATGTCTCACTGTATGGTGTTACAGCCATACTGTCTCATCTGATGGAAGTCCCATACACTTACAGTTGCAGAGGAGGGCTACTCACAGCTAGATAAGGAAGGACTTGCAATTGCGTTTGGAGTGAAAAAAATTCACCAATACTTGTATGAAGGCCATTTAGTATATGCTCAGACCACAAGCCACTGATGAGCTTATTTAAATGAGACAAAAGCTATACCACCCGTGGCTGGGCATGTATCAGCCTACCAGTATACAATTGTGTAGAAGACTGGCAAGGGCAATGTTAATGCCGACACCCTAAGTCGTCTGCCTCTCCCAGACAAACCTGTCAGTACGCCACTACCTGGAGATACCATATTTTTGATGGAATGACTGGCAGGGTCACCAGTGAAGGTAAATCAGATCAAGCTGTGGGCGAATCAGGATCCAGTGATGTCACGAGTAAAAAAGTTACTTCAAGGTTGGCCAGATAATGTAGAAGATGGTGAACTGAAGCCTTACTTTATGCGTATAAATGAGTTGAGCGTACAAGACAGTTGCATACTGTGGGGTTCACGTGTAGTGGTGCCACCCCCAGGGCACACAAGTCATGGATAAACTACATGAAGCCTACCCTGGGATTTCATTTATGAAAACCTTTGCTCGAAGTTTCATTTGGTGGCCAAACATGGATAGAAGCCTAGAAGAAATGATTAAGTTATGTACAGAGTGCCAAGATAACCATTACACCCATGGGAATGGCCAGGCCCTGCTTAGTCTAGACTTCATATAGACTTTGCAGGACCTTTTATGGGTCACATGTTTCTGGTATTTGTGGATTCCCACAGTGTAATTGTTTTTGCATGACAATCTGTACTTCCGTTGGGCTCCACCCCCAGCCTTTGTAATAAGTATTTGTATCAGCAGGGGGCCTGATGAGATTAGCTGCTATATTGCTGTACGGAGCACTGTACAAATCTTGTAACAAGTGTTGGTTCTAATAAGGCTCTTAAAAAACATAAACCAGTCGTTTCCTTCCCAAGTTACCACAAGAATATTCATGTTTCAGAAATGTCAAGATATTTTTTAAAAAACATCTCACAAAATAAACTCAATACACACAGGTATTTTTGGCATTTTTTACTAAAGGGCTGTCATTATTAATTATTATTATTATTATTATTATTATTATTATTATTATTATTATTATTATTATTATTATTATTTATTTCTTAGCAGACACTCTTATCCAGGGTGACTTACAGTCGTAAAAAAAATTTGCTATTCAAACTACTATCATTACATTTCAGAAGTTGGCATTTCTACATTACAAATATATATACAGTATATATACACACACACACACACAGTATTATAACATGCATTTTACATTAAGACAATACATATATTTTTAAAAGAATGTAAAATGCATGAACAACAGTGTGCCAGGGAGCCCTGTCGCTGGTTCATGTAGTGTGTGTGTGCCTTGTGGAAAGCAGCTGCGACACGCAGCAGGAGATGCGTTGCTAAGCGACCAGCTGAGCGGTAGGCTCGCCTAGACCTGTGCTGATCAGGAGGTCTGGATTGGCTGGGAGACGTGCCCCGGGATGCTGTACAGAGCTCAAAAAGAGGCTGCGCCACAGCTTGGGGTGTTTGCAATAGCATTGAGACACAGACGGGCGCTGAGAAAAGTGTATTTATTTGCATCAAGGCGGGGAGCGTCCACTCGGCAGAAACTACTACTACGGAACCCTTGAACTGCAAGACTGTGCCTGTGAAGGCACTTGCCCAGCCAGGACCATCGAAACGGCCCGGAGTTACTGGGAGGCCGGGACTTCGGGAGCAAAAGAACAGAAGTAGGTCAGTTTAGGGCAGGGGTCTCCAACGAACCAACTGGGTCTGCTGGTTTTCGTTCCAACCAAGTTCTCGGTTACTTTAATTGCACCAATTATTGGCTTAATTAGTCAAGATTAACAGATGTCCCAGATCTTTCCATTGATAATGTAAAGACACCTAGAAAACCTGCAGGATAGGGGCTCTCCAGGATCAGCTTGGGAGACCCCTGGTTTAGGGGATGTTGGTCCCAACAACAGTATAGAGAGGGTTACCTTAGAGTAGTAGGTTCCTGTAGTGGGACTAACGCTCACCATTTTGTGTGGCAAGCTTTTTATTTTTAGCTTTGTTTTGTTTTCATTTCTTTATTAAATGTGACACTAGGACTACCATTGCTGGTACTCTAGTGTCATCACTGTGTTGAAATGAAATCTGCGCATCTATGCGGCATATCAGCACCAATGCTCGGTGTCTGTGTTGGTATTTTCCAGTGACTATCCACACAAGTAAAAAAGTGAGCAAAACAATGCCTAAAATAGGGGTGTCAAGAATACAGTTTTCATTGAGAGGAACTGTAGTTCCTCGTACAAATTAGAAAAACTTGTTTGAAACTACCAAGAGTCTCTATACAGCTCAAAGAGTTTAGCTGTTTTTACCATGTTGCAGCAGCAAAACTAAATCACTTAGAATTACCATCTGTACCAGTATCAAAAGTATGAAACTTTCTTACAACAAATGTGAAAAAAAACGTACATACCTCTTATACACAATGAGATATAAGTCGTCAAACTAAGGTAAAATTGTTATTCTCCTCCTTCTTCTAAGGGTGTGTAGCGACTTTTCAAACAGAAAAGCTAAATAACTGGACATCTACCACATGATTCCACATGTTGGTCAACGCCAAAATAAACCAGGGAATACAAGCAGTTTGATATCCACACTATTTATATTAAACAATTTATTTATGTTTTAAAACAGCACATATCGCAGGAAAAAAATACTGTGGTTTGAACTTGCAACATGACATTCGTGAAGAGCACACGACCTTAGCCCGCTGCGTCACTGCACAGTTGTTGAAATGCGTTCCTTTTTAAGCTTACAACCAAGCCTTGCATTTGACGGGTTAAATCACGTTGGGCCACTGATTTCTCTGCAGGTACCTGGCGAGGGGCACCCCCTCTGCAAGCTACACCTGTATTTAGCCCGGCCCAACGTGGTTTACTGGGGCAGAACAGAGGGTACACTTGCTACATATGCCAATCGCTCAGCTTCGTATTCGCTTTATGTATCTATGTTGAATAGGTAGCCTTGCATTTAACAGGTTAAATCACATTGGGATGCTGATTTCTCTGCAGGTACCTGGCGAGGGACAACCCCTCTATAAGCTTCACCTGTATTTAGCCCGGCCCAACGTGGTTTACTGGGGCAGAACTGGCGAATAAGAAGCTGGCAAATAAGACAGACGTTTGAAACGTTTGTATGTAAATGGAATGTGTGTATAGTAAGAAAAATACACTTGCCACATATGCCAATAGCTCAGCTCTTGTCAGGTACCGGCAGAGAAATCAGCAGCCCAACATGATTTAACCCATTAAATGCAAGGCTACTTATTCAACATAGATACTGTAACGATGTCAAGAAGGACACAAAACATAGTTGCTTAAATTAAACAATTGGTTCTTGTAACAGTTCCTCTTTCTCCAGGCTAACCCGGAGGTCCTGCTCACAGCCCCTTTATAGGGGAGCTGGAGGGAGGCAGCGCCCGCCCCAGCCAATCCGCACATGACTGGAAATACCCTGCCTGACAGTTGGTGAGGGAACGTACAGGCAGATGGTGATGGGAAACTCCCCAGCCAAGGGATCCTGGAAAGTCCCTGCCTGGCAGCTGTGGGGAAACTCCCCAGCCCAGGGATCCTGGAAAGTCCCTGCTAGGAGAAGTGGGCAGCGCCCGCCGTTACAATACATAAAGAGCGAATAAGAAGCTGAGCGATTGGCATATGTAGCAAGTGTACCCGCTGTTCTGCCCCAGTAAACCACGTTGGAAAATCTGGAAGATTTGTAACAGTAATGTATGTATTTTACGATATTATGAGCTAATAATCATTTTTACAATGTTACAAAGAGGCCGACATTTATACATAAATATTAATTTGTCTCTAACATATATTTATATGTGTGCATGTAATAATTTATTTGTTTTATTTAAGATATATGTGCATGGTAAAATACTCCATATAAGGGCACACGGACTGCCTATAAAATATTCAACCAAGTGCAATACCATGAAATGCTGGTTTAATTTTGAATTCTGTTTTTGTTTACAACATTAGCTTTATACATGATACAGACAGTTGCAGCTCGTGCAGTGCGGCCCAGGCTGTTTTAAAGGGAGTAAAGGATAACCGTGGTCAACATACACAGGCTGTTTCAACACCGTTCTCACTGGACTACAACAAGTACAAAACAGGTAAGGGGTGGTATTCTGAAGAAGTATCATAGATAATCATTTCTAAAAACACCCTGAGAAGAGCACTGTTTATTTTATTTTTCAATGTGCCCCCAGGTCCTACTACGTAAAATAACACTTAACTCGCATTCTACCCACTGTGTCCCTACTCCTCAATATCCCTGCTCGCCCCTAAGAACCATGTCGAGTCCCCTCAAATTAAAGGGAATGAAGAGACTTGCTGCCCCCCCCCCCCAAAAAAAAACAAAATAAGTCTCTCAAATGTGAAACCTACTATCGCATACTAGAGGCTCTACATGCATGACTGTACTGCTGCCGACACCTTCCTTCATTATTAGTAGTTAACAGTATTGTAGTCGTAATGTAAGTTGTAATGTTATTTTACTATTACAATATCCCTACAGGCAGCAGATGCTTCAAATATACTATAGTGATGACATATATGTGTATATTGTATGCACACATTATTATTTCAGCAAAAATAAACTGGCAGTACATTCTGGGACTTTCACATGTCTTCCACTATTCCACTTAGTACAATACTAAAATTCTTAGTCCATAGCAAGAGTTATACTAAGTTAGTCCCGTACTTAGTATCCTCTAGAGTAGGGGTAGGCAACCCTGATCCTGGAGTGCCACAATCCTGCAGGTTTTATAGGTATCTCTTAATTGTCAATTGCTAAATACCTGGAACACATGGTAATTCTAACCAATTAAGTAAAACAAAAAACAGAAGTGTCTGTGGCACTCCAGGACCAGGGTTGCCTACCCCTGCTCTAGAGGGCAGCAGTAGTTATTTTTAGGTTTGTTGCAATTAAGACCTTTTTTAGTACACAGCTGGGGACTAACTTCAGCGGTCAAGTTCGTTGCAGTTGATATTTAACTTGCGTACTAGTTTACTACAGAGCTGCGTACTAACCACGGGATCATCCCCAGTTAGTACGCTGCTTTCAGTTCGTTGCAATTGACCCTATGTGTTTAATCTGTGCCATTTTTGCTAAGTTTCATGTTTAGATGTTAAACACCAGTCCCGTTATAAACGCGTATGAATGTTTAAAAAGTGTTACAAATCATAAACACGTCCAAGAGTTTATAAAATAAACACCACACGGTGTTTAAATCCTAAACACATTTAAAATCATAAACCCAGGGACGTGGTTTAAAAGGGTGACAAATAAGTGTTTTACAGTATAGCTTTTATACTTTTTGTTCTATTATTTCACAAACACAACATTTTACCCAAATTTATTATTATTATTTATTTCTTAGCAGACGCCCTTATCCAAGGCAACTTACAATTGTTACAAGATATCACATTATTTTTACATACAATGACCCATTTATACAAGGGTTTTTAGTGGAGCAATCAAGGTAAAGTACCTTGCTCAAGGGTACAGCAGCAGTGTCCCCCACCTGGGATTGAACCCACAACCCTCCGGTCAAGAGTCCAAAGCCCTAACCACTACTCCACACTGCTACCCGAATGTATGAAGGTCAGACACCTGGTTTTGCTCATTACACCCTCCTATCTTAGCCACTGTACTATATGTGCTTAAACAATTTTTCTGTTTTCTTGAATTATCTGAAGTAGTTTTTTCTTTATATCAGTTTCCCCTACAAAATGTCTCCAAAACCATTACTTTGGTTTAAATTGACACATTTGGGGCCAGCAGTGTGGAGTAGTGGTTAGGGCTCTGGACTCTTGACCGGAGGGTTGTGGGTTCAATCCCAGGTGAGGGACACTGCTGTTGTACCCTTGAGCAAGGTATTTTACCTAGATTCAGTATAAACAACTGGATAAATTAGTAATTGTATGTAAACATAATGTGATATAATTGTGACAATTGTAAGCTTGTAACAAACGGTTTACGTCTACTTGAAGCAATTTTTATCCCCACCATTAGCAAGATTAATATCAAAGGGTTCGTGGTAAATAAAGACTTCACTGTACACTGCAAAATGATGCAAAAAATCTGTCATGTATTAAAGAATTTTCATAGTGTTAACACACATAAACAATATGCAGAACAGCAGTATAACAATATAAACTGATAACTGTTAGGTTAATCCACAACCAAACCCTCACAAAAACAGTTATATTAATAATGCAACGAGCAATGCAGAACACACACTTATTGTTTAAACTGCTCTTAGGTCTTTTCCCATTACTATTATAAAAATGACATTGATTAGCAAAGTAAATAAAATAAATCCATATATTTTAATCATATAGAACAAAAAAACAGTCCTCCGAATAAAAAGAACACGGCAGCTGAAGCATAAACTTCAATGTCCCAAAAGCGTTTAACAACCAAAAAAAAAATAGAAAAACAAAAAAATAAACGGGAGATCCCCAAAAAGTAAATATTTCGATCTCACCCGATCCTTAGGGGCAATACACAAAATCCGGAAAAATCCAACAAAAGGGAGATCAATCAAATAGTTGAGGAAAATCCCAGCTGGTATCTGCAGTTTAATTCTAATGTGTTCTGTCCCAAATCACTTCTGTGTCTAAACACGTTTGCAGCAGCACTAGTTTGTTTCACATTCTGCATGATGTTCACATCAGCTGTTTTCCTACTAGCTGTTTGATGACTTTTCTTGTTACTGCCAACAGAGGGCGTCTTGCTGTTAATCCTGGACCAGTACTCCTTTTGTACTGCCCAGTCTCTCTCTACCATAGATCCTACACGTACTAACTCCGCCACAGACCTCACAGTTCCTCATAGACAACTGGCCAGGTTAGGGTTGCTATTATTCAAAATCTGTCTTACTAGCTCTGTCTCCTCCATCTCAGGTTTCCATTTCAAACAGAGAGCTCTGAGATCATAGGCGAAGTCATGAATTCCTTCACCTGAGGTCTGAACTCTGCTGCACACTTGATCTTCCACCTCTGTAATGAAATCTGCTGTTTAAAAAACTTTTTAAAGGCGGCTCTTAAAGGGGAAATTACACCCAACGTCAAAACTGACATTAGCACTATACAATTAGAAATTACAAGTTTACTCTTTCTAGTTTATTTATTCAATTTGTACCTGGCCAAGTATACTGTAATTCATTCAGCTACAAGTGGTACATATCTAGTACCACTTTTTGTGGCGAGTGCCACATAGTTCCCCCCCCCCCCCCCCCACCCAACCGGAGGTACTGGGGTTTTGGCCCCAAAATAGGGTTTCAAGTTGACCACGTGCACAGTATCTACTTTCTGAGGTTGATCAACCCATTGTACAGAATAATTAACAGGACCTAACTTTTTCTTTATTATTGCTGGACCCGACCATTTAGGGGCTAGCTTAGCTGTAAACTTCCCTAAAGCATCAGATAATGGATGGGTTCGGACCCAGACCAAATTCCCCACACTAAAATGTACATCCCGTCTGCGGAGGTTATAATGTTTAGCCTGCCTGGACTGAGCTGCTTTGACTCGTTCACTGACCTCTTTAGCCAAAGCCTGTTGGCGTTCTAACAATGAATATTGTGCAGAGGCTGGAGTTGGAGACACTGTTATCAGACAGTTGAGGGGCCCTTTGAGCATGCGTCCCACTGCGAGTTCAGCTGGCGAAAACCCTGTTGTTTCCTGCTTCGCTGTGTTGAGAGAAAAACGAAATTCATGGATCCATTGGTCCCAATCTTGGTGTCGATCTCTCACAAATGATGCTATAATGGTTTTTACGGTTCGATTAACTCGCTCCGTCAAATTCGTTTGAGGGTGGTAAGCTGTAGTCAACTTTCTGACGACTCCCCAAGCCTTGCACACGTCGATAATAAGCTGGCTCGTAAATTGTGCTCCTCGGTCAGAAACGAGATATTGTGGCGTTCCCCACCTGGTAAAGATTTCCTGAATTAGAATTTTAACAATTTTAGGGGTCTTGCTGTCATGTAAAGGGAACATTTCCACCCATTTGGTATAGTAATCTATGATGACATATAGATACACGTTTCCTCTTTTACTCTTGGGGAATGGTCCCATTAAGTCTATCCCCAACATTTCTCCAGGTTCTTCCACATTCGTGGACTGAAGTAAACCTGCTGGTTTACAGTTTGAAGGTTTTTGACAAGTAGAACATTGCTTGACAAACGTCCAAGTGTCTTTTCTTACAGATGGCCACCAAGTGACTTCAAGAACTCTAAGCAGAGTTTTAAGTTGTCCCAAATGACCACCTAGAGGATTGTTATGGCAATAATTTTAAAAAATGTCTGTCATGCTAGTTGGCACCACAAACTGGAATTTATGTCCTTCTCTTTGGATAGGTACCCTTCTGTACACCAGCCATTGTTCCATCACAAAATGAATCCTGACCTTGCAGTACACGGCTTCACATTCAGATCTGCCACTATGTTAGCAATAAAAGGATCTTTGGCCTGAGCCTCTGCTATCTCACCCAGGGAGGTAGGCACATCCGTACTGAAACAGATCTTGTTCATGTAAACTGCAACCGTAACTTCAGGTGTGACCATAACTCGGGACAGAGCATCTGGTACAGTATTTAAACTTCCTTTCCTATACAGCACCTTAAAGGTAAATTGCTGTAAACTGAGAGTCCACCTTGTAAGAAGTGAAGAAGTCTTCGGTGTGTTGAAAGCCCAAGACAAAGCAACATGATCTGTCGCCACTTCAAACTGGACACCTTCAAGGTAATGTCTCAATTTTTCGACTGCCTATACCACGGCAAGACATTCCTTTTCTGAAGTAGACTAATTATTTTTGTCTGGATTGAGCATGCGGCAAGCATAAGCAATGACATGCTCTCCCTCCCCATCACTCTGTAAGTACAGCCCCAAGTCCCACATCACTGGCATCTGTATATACCCTGAATGCCTGATCTAGGTTGGGATAAACAAGAACCGGCGGTGCTTGGAGGGCCTTCTTAAGCATTTCAATACTGTTTTGGCATTCTTCTGTCCACTCCCAGGGCACACCTTTTTTCTTGCGGCGATTTAACCCTTTGCGGTCCATTTATTAATCGCGCGTCAGGCATGCCAGGTCTAATTAATTTTCACACACGCAGTTAATTTTATACGCGCTGTTTAAAAGTATTTTTTTTCACAGTCAAACGGGTTTAAATGGCCCTGCATATCAACAAAGCACACACTAGGCATCTCCAGCCCCGCCCCACCCTTTCGTTTGCTATAGCTTTCATCTATGTAAGAAATAAATAATAATAATAATAATAATAGTCGTACATACCGATCGATCATCTCCGGATCACTTGTTTTATCACCAAACTCCTCAATAATGCGATCCAAGTCATTATTTTATTACTATAACATCTGAAAAAAGCTCTGCAAATGTCCATGATAGTCTCTGTGCGCTGACGCACTCAGCCAGCTTGTTTACTATGAACGCCCCATTATCTGATACCTGATACCATGTATGACTATTCATGAAATACGCCTTTTTTTTTTTTTTTTTTTTTTCCCGACTTGTCTCGGCTCCTGTCGCTCCCACTTGGCAATTGAATGGTTTTCTATGCTTTTTCCGGAGAAAAAACGACTAAACACCCGTTTATTGCGTTGCTATAATGATGTCGGACCCAGTCCGACAAAGGACCTGTGAGGAATAATTGCAATGTCGGACCCAGTCCGACAATGGACCGCAAAGGGTTAAAGGTGCAGCCAAGTCAGGAAACTTAGGGATGAATTTATGGTACCATCCTGTGAGACCTAAAAAACGCTGTACCTCCTTCAGGTTAGTCAGAGTGGGGTATGCTTGAATTGCTGTGAGCTTATCCGTATCAGCAGCCACTCCTTGTCCAGATACAATGTGGCCAAGAAATTTGATGGAACTTTTAAAGAAATGACATTTGGCCAGATTCAATGTCAAACTGGCTTGATAAAGTTTCGAAAATACTTGCTGGAGATCTTCCAAATGCTGAGATTCAGAAGGTGAATTCACAATAACATCATCAATATATACCAGACAGCACTCACCTCGTAGTTCACGTAGAATGTGTTCCATAAGGCGCTGGAATGTTGCTGCAGCATTCTTTAAACCAAAAGGCGTAACACAGAATTGATATAGACCAAATGGAGTGCAAAATGCAGTCTTTGACTTGCTGTTTTTATCCATGGCTACCTGCCAATATCCAGAACGCAGATCTAAGGTACTGAACACACTGGCACCATTCAAAGACTCCACAATGTCATGCACATTTGGCATCAGATATGCATCAAAATGAGTTTTGGAGCTGACCACGCAGAAGTTGAAGGCTCAATGACACCATCTTCAGTCATCTGTCGCAGATGTTCTTCTATATTTTTTTTTATTAGAGATGTCTGATATGCTCGACATCGAATCGGAACCTCATCTGTAGTATAAATTGTATGTGTTTGGACATCAGTTCTTCCCAAATGAGTAGTACAGACAGACGGCCATTGGGTGAACAAATCCTTTAGGTCTTGTCGCAGTATTGTAGAGTCGATGACAATATCAGTATGACTTTCGCTGACAGGTACTACCAATGGCAATTTCCTTCTTGCTCTTATTTTCCCCAATGGAAAAGAAATGGCTCCAGGTTATTGACTGATAGCCATATATACAGTAACAGGAGTTATTATATCAGCATTCAAATGTTGACCAAGCAGATTCCCATTTTGCCTTCTCTAAGAAAGGGAAATTGTCAAAACCCTCAGCATGCTGTATGTCAATCCTTAAATTGTTTTTTTGCAAAAAATCAACACTAACACTAGCGGGAAAGCCAAATGAGTATCGGCCATTATGTAAGTATCCAGAGTCCAATATTGGTCATGAAAACATTAAGCGGGACAAACTTTACACAGTGAATTGTATGAGTGGCCATCAGCCAACACAAAAGCCTGGTCTTCACATGATATAAGTGATTCATCTGGCTTCCGTAATTGCTGCCAGAGCTTCTCACCCATCAATGTGAACGTACATCCAGTATCCATTAAAGCTGGTCCTTGAAAATCTCTCACTTCAATGTTAACCACCAGTAGAGTGAGTCTAGTTGAAAGAAACTTTTCAGTCTTAGATTTTTTCACATTCTGCATGATGTTCTCATCAGTTGTTTTCCTACTAGCTGTTTGGTGACTTTTCTTGTTACTGCCAACAGAGGGCGTCTTGCTGTTAATCCTGGACCAGTACTCCTTTTGTACTGCCCAGTCTCTCTCTACCATAGATCCTACACGTACTAACTCTGCCACAGACCTCACAGTTCCTCGTAGACAACTGGCCAGCTTAGGGTTGCTATTATTCAAAATCCGTCTTACTAGCTCTGTCTCCTCCATCTCAGGTTTCCATTTCAAACAGAGAGCTCTGAAATCATAGACGAAGTAATGAATTCCTTCACCTTAGATCTTCCATCTCTGTGATGAAATCTGCTGGTAAAAAAGCTTTTAAAAAGACAATTTTAAAATGAACCCAAGAAAAAATGTTCTGACGTTCAGCCCACCACCAACTCTTGGCAGACCCTTTCAGTACAGATGATAAAGTACCCATTATTTCTTTATCCTTCAGAGGTCGGAGAGCCAAGAGCTCATCACATAAATCAAGATAACTCATAGGATCTGAATTTCCTTCACTTCCTCCGTATTCTGGGAAATTGTTCCTAATAGGGAGTTCAATCATATTTATATTGGGATCTTCACATTGAGTGACTGCTGGAACCACTGGAGCATCATCAAAGGCAATGTTGGAAAAGGTGGGAAGACGGTCTCGTGGCTGAGAAAGAAGAGGAAACATTCTTCTCCAAATTTTTCAACTCTTCTTCCCAACTTTTGTCTCGCCTCTGTAAGCATTTTACCATGGATTCATCAAAATTAACTATAGCAGTGTTAACCATGTGCTTGAGTCCCTCAAACCGCTGATCAATGTAAAGCCTTAACCCTTTGCGGTCCTATGTCAGACCTGGTCCGACATTGCAATTATTCCTATCAGGTCCAATGTCAGACCCTGTCCGACATCATCAAAAAGACGCAAAAAACGTGTTTTTAGTAGTTTTTTCTACGGAAAAAGCCGAGAAAACCATTCAATGGCCGAGTGGGAGTGACAGGAGCTGAGACAAGCTGGAAAAAAGGGCGTATCTCATGAATAGTCATACTTGCCCCTGGCATCAGATAAGGGCGGTCATAAGGAAACAAGCTGGATGGTACTGCATCAGCGCTCATAGAATATCACGGACATTTGCAAAGCTTTTTTGAGATGTTATAATAATAAAATAATGACTTGGATCACATTATTGATGGCGTTTGGTGATAAAACGAGTGATCAGGAGATGATTGATCGGTATGTACGACTATTATTATTATTATTTATTTATCAGCATATGTGAAAACTATAGTGAACGAAAGGGTGGGGCAGGGCTGGAGATGCCTAGTGAGTGCTTTGTTAATATGCAGGGCCTTTTAAACCCGTTTGACTGTGGAAAAAAATACTTTTAAACAGCGCGTCTAAAATTAACTGCGCATGTGAAAATAAATTGGAACTGACGCGTCTGACGCGCACTTAATAAATTGACTGCAAAGGGATAAAGATTCCTCTCTATTTATTTGGCTTTCATGTGCAAGCATAACCTCCACTTCAACACTATTAATCGTGGCAGTAATTTCTACTAGGGTATCAGTGATATTAGCCAGCCCTTGACAAGGGTTAATAAGCTGTGCATCTTCCTCTGATTCAACATCCTCACCCTCTGGTTCTCTGATATAAAGATCATTTAATCTAGTGGTTATTTCCACTACTTTCCCTTCTAGTAACAAATGGGCCTAGTGTAAAATCAATATCATCCTCCTTGTTATTATGTATATTATCTGGGGTTGACTTAGCTACTTACATACTTGCATTAAATAAATCAACATCTATTACATAAACCAGACCTTCAAATATCAAAATGCAGTATGACAATTATTCTTTAAAAAAAACCTAGATCCTCGTACGGGCCACCAATTCTGTAACAAATGGTCAATTTTTATCCCCACCGTTAGCAAGACTGTTTGACAGTGAATAATATCAAAGGGTTCGTGGTAAATAAAGACTTCACTGTACACTGCAAAATGATGCAAAAAATCTGTCATGTATTAAAGAATTTTCATAGTGTTAACACACATAAACAATATGCAGAACAGCAGTATAACAATATAAACTGATAACTGTTAGGTTAATCCACAACCAAACCCTCACAAAAACAGTTATATTAATAATGCAACGAGCAATGCAGAACACACACTTATTGTTTAAACTGCTCTTAGGTCTTTTCCCATTACTATTATAAAAATGACATTGATTAGCAAAGTAAATAAAATAAATCCATATATTTTAATCATATAGAACAAAAAAACAGGCCTCCGAATAAAAAGAACACGGCAGCTGAAGCATAAACTTCAATGTCCCAAAAGCGTTTAACAACCAAAAAAAATAGAAAAACAAAAAAATAAACGGGAGCTCCCCAAAAAGTAAATATTTCGATCTCACCCGATCCTTAGAGGTAATACACAAAATCCGTAAAAATCCAACAAAAGGGAGATCAATCGAATAGTTGAGGAAAATCCCAGCTGGTATCTGCAGTTTAATTCCAATGTGTTCCGTCCCAAATCACTTCTGTGTCTAAGCACGTTTGCAGCAGCACTAGTTTGTTTCACTAGTTGAATATTTGCTAAAATAGTGTTTACAGCAGTCAGCTTATAAAGAACTTAATCACCAATGTTTACTTCAATATTGACAAAACAACAAACTCTAGTTACCTACAAACCTAAAACACTTTCCTGTGAGCTTTTCCATACTTACATTTAACCATGCTGTCTAAAACAGGAAACAGGAAGCCCCCATGAGAGAGACGTGGAAACTTTTTAAAGGCGGCTCTTAAAGGGGAAATTACACCCAAGGTCAAAACTAACGTTAGCACTATACAATTAGAAATTACAACTTTACTCTTTCTAGTTTATTTATTCAATTTGTACATGGCCAGGTATAATGTAATTCATTCAGCTACAAGTGGTACATATCTAGCACCACTTTGTGTGGCGAGTGCCACAAGCTGCCCTGGATAAGGGTGTCTGCTAATAAATAAATAATAATAATTTAAATGCAATCTGCTGAACTATTTGCATTTGACTTGGTATTTGTATATTCTGAAATATAAGAATTTGCATTTGAATTTCAAATCATGGGAAAGCTTCAAAAATATTTCAATTTTAAATTATTTTCAATAATAATGCTCATAATAAAGTAGAGAGACTTTTCAGTATTGCTGGTAAAGTTGATCAACCTGAAAGATGCAAACTAAAGGACACTTCTGAGAACTTCATGTTTATTAAACATAACAATCAAAACAAGTAAAAAGAATAATTGTGCAATGCACACATATATAAATATATACATATATCTCATCATTTATGTCAGTTTTTCACAAACCTGGTCCTGTGGGCCCACTGTGTCTGCTGTTTGTGTTCCAACTGAGTTCTTAATTATTAAATTGATTCCCCAATTGAGCTAACAATTAGTGACTTAATGCAATGTTAGAAATAACTTGAAATATCCAACTTTTGGCTGTTTTCACTAACCCTGATCAGCACTAATCTTGGACTACCTTACCTGAGTTAACATTAGGTAATCCTAGATTAGTGGTAATTGAGGCCTGTGCAGCCATTTAAGAGCTACAAATAATTCAAATGCTCTTAGACATTTTATTCATTCAATTGAGTGTTCAATTCGTTATTTAAAGGTCAGTTGGAACACAAATCAGCAAACACTGGGTCCTCAGGACCAAGATTGGGAAACATTTTTTATTTAACATTTTTATTTAACTTGCTTCATATATGAACTACGTAATTACTGTGTTTATGTTGTTATATGTTGGATAAAGGCCTCTGAAAAATTCATGTTAATAAATTAACATTTGTTGTATGGGAAATTATTTGATATCCATTTAGCATTTGTCACATATTTGCATTTGTATTTAGTTTGGTAGTAAATGTATCACATTTGCATTTGTATTAAGCAAATTTACAAGAACATTGACATTGCCACTGGTCTCATCAATGGGGCAATAGGGAAGCTTCAAGCTGTTTCCTACTATCTGGAAAACACAAGTATGCTCAAAACCATAACCATCAAATTTAACAATGCAGTCACCCATACCTTTCAATGTTTATGCTCAAAGTTTGAAATCATGGATAGAGTCTACATTGTTCGAGAGCAGTTCCCAGTCATTGGTGCTCATACAATCACCATTCACAAATGCCAGGAGATGACTCTAAAAACAGTTATGATGGATCGTGGTAACTCAATTTTCCTATATCTTGTAACAATTGTAAGTTGCCCTGGATAAGGGCATCTGCTAAGAAATAAATAAATAAAAAAAATAAATGGACAAAGTTTCGTTGCACTTTCCACAGTTACTTCCTTAAGCGGTATCCACCTTATCAACTTTGACCCCATCTGCATCTATGCCTGTCAAACTGCAGTTGAAGAGTACCATCGGCTCAGAGGAATTTATTGTCCTAAGTTGATAAACTTGAAAGAGACTAACACGCACAAGGGACACAAGGTAAAAGATCATGTGTATTTCATTCACCGAGCCATCATTGATATTCAGGAACAGCAAAAGCCTCAATCTTCATAAGAAGAACTTCTTATGAAGAGAACACTTGCACTTACACATCCATTCAGTGGCTTGAGCAACCCCAATTTCACCTCATGTGATGCAAATGCAACATTACAGTGCCTTCTTCACGTGCAACCTCTGAATGATTCATTAAAACAAAGTCAACAAGAGGCTATCAGGAGCTTTGTTTACAAATAGGATCACTTGCCATCCACTGCATCTCTAACTACTGTGGATATTTGTCACTTCTTAGGAGAACCTTTCAATAGAGGTGGGCAGCAAGATTTTGCAGAGTTTCTCACCAAATTGTCTGAAATTTGTCCCGAAGGATCTCGCATGGTTTCAGTCACAATAAGTCATTTTATGTACTAGACGTAACTAATGCTCATCAAACCGAGAGGTGTTGCATGTTTATCCTCTACATGTACCTGCTGGTACAGATTCCATGTGTTTGGAAGAACTCATTTATAGAAATGACAAATGGGCAATGATTCCTGGTAGCAAATGTAGGCAATGCAAAACTTCTCCAATCATGAAACGTGAACTTATTCAATCAGCAGGAAGACTGATTGCAGTCCAACTTATGCTTTGGGAAACCAAACCAGACAGGACCATTACAAAGTGACACAATGCTAAGTTTACTGCTGTGCAGAAGAGCACAATTACTGTGGTCAACAGGAATTACCAATTAGCTTCCATTATCATACACCAAGGACAGGGTGTTACTTCAGGACACTATGTGTCTGTTCTTGCTGTGGGTGCTACTGGAAACTGGGTGCATGCTAATGATGCACTTATTGAAGTCAAACCATGGTCAAGAAATGCAAACGAAATGTATATGGCCTTTTTATGAAGAGATCTAATGCTTTACAAATGCCTTAGCCTAAGTTCATAACACCACTATATCAAGGAGAATAATGTTTTTTTTTCCAGCAATAAAATGTGTTAGTATACTACCCTTTAGCACGGACATGCATATGTGCCTTTTGAACCATTCATAACATTGTAGTTTTGTACCTACGTAAATATCAATATATCAATACCTAACAAAATAGACATATTATTTTCACCACTCATGCAACTATAAGAATACAATGTTTACACTTTTAATACTGTCCAAAAGACCCTTCTACCATTATTTTACTTTCAAACCTTTTCTCATTTCACTTATATTAATCTACTAATTACTCTCTTGTAATGTCTGTCTATTTACCATACACGTTCTCGAATATCTTTCCCTTGCTTTATTCATTATTTGATGAAGTGAAAAAAGAAGTGATATCTATAACAAAAACATTGTCAATGTAAAAAAAACAAGTTAGAAAAATGCAACAGCCGTTTAAAGGGGTGATATCAAACACAAAAATCCAAGTTAGGGGAAGCAATTAGGCCAATCTTGTCAAGCATCAAAAAGGCACAATTGGAAAGGTGCTGGGGCCCAATATTCACATAATTCTTGCTTCTAACTTGGCGCCTTTTTTTGATCGCTTCGCACCACTTTATCGCTCCACTTGAAATGCTCTTTGTATGACTTGAAGTGACTGAGACACACACTCACACACTTAGACACACTCACACACACACTGAGACTGTGTGTGTTGTAGTGTGTGTGTTTCTGAGTGTATGTGTGTCTCGGTGTGTCTCAGTCTGTGTGTATCTCAGTTTGTGTGTCTCAGTGTATGTGTGTGGGTGTGCCTCAGTGTGTGTGTGTGTCTCAGACCAATAAGCCTGACTTATATGTAAACTTATGGAAACTATAATAAGATCCCAAATGGAAAATTATCTATATGGTAACAGTATCCTAGGAGACAGTCAGCATGGTTTTAGGAAAGGGAGAAATGCATGGTTGTCCAAGGCCGACATTTCAAATGCATTTAAGATCATGCTCATAGATCCTGCTCTAAGGCACCTCTTTGGAGTACAGCGGCGTTCCAGTGCTTATTTTTTTGGTTCGTCTGACTTTCGCCTGTAGGAGCAGCCCCAAGATTTTTAACACTCTGTCAGAAGCCCTGTGCTGGATTCTTCTAAACAACTACCACATTCCCTTCCTGCTGCATCTCCTGGACAACTCAAGGGAGATCATGTCTAACTAACCTGCTCGACTTTTTTGAGGATGCAACATTGACAATGGATAATTGCAAAGCATACTACATGGTTTATTTAGATTTCCAGGAAGCTTTTGACAAAGTCCCGCATGAAAGATTCATTCTCAAACTGAACACAGTAGGGATTCAAGGAAATACATGCACATGGATTAGGGAGTGCTTAACATGTAGAAAACAGAAAGTACTCATTAGAGGAGAAACCTCAAAATGGAGCGAGGTAACCAGTGGTGTACCACAGGGATCAGTATTAGGTCCTCTGCTATTCCTAATCTACATTAATGACTTAGATTCTGGTATAGTAAGTAAACTTGTTAAATTTGCAGACAACACAAAAATAGGAGGAGTGTCAAACACTGTTACAGCAGCAAAGGTCATTCAAAATGATCTAGACAGCATTCAGAACTGGGCAGACACATGGCAAATGAAAAGATTAAGGTACTACACGCAGACAATAAAAATGTGCATTATAAATATCATATGGGAGATACTGAAATTGAAGAAGGAATCTATGAAAAAGACCTAGGAGTTTATGTTGACTCAAAAATGTCTCCATCTAGACAATGTGGGGAAGGTATAAAAAAGGCCAAGAAGATGCTCGGATATATTATGAAAAGTGTTGAATTTAAATCAAGGGAAGTAATGTTAAAACCTCACCTAGAATATTGTGTTCAGTTCTGGTCACCTCGTTACAAAAAGGATATTTGTTGCTCTAGAAAGAGTGCAAAGAAGAGCGACCAGAATTATCCTGGGTTTAAAAGGCATGTCGTATGCAGACAAGCTAAAATAATTGAATCTATCAGGCGCGTAGCATCCATTGAGGCCGCCTTGGCGGCCGCCTCGGTAAAAATCAGCTCAATTCTTAATTGTGAAGACAAAAAAAAAAAACGTACCCACTTTATTTTTTAAGAGTGTAAAATTGAGATTATATATATATATATATATATATATATATATATATATATATATATATATATAATAGTATTTTTAATTTCTTCACATTACTGTGATCTCGGGCTGTATAGACACTGCGGTATGTCAAATTCGCGCCACAGTTTCCCAAGTAATTCTGTTGGCTACTCTGGTTTACAGAGCAGCACCAACATGAAACTGAATTTATCATTTATATTGTTGTTTTTCCCCTGCGCAATGTGATGTTTATCTGCAACACGTTTTGATAAATCTTTTTTTTTTTCATGTAGAATGTTTTAATGCCAGCACAGCAAAAATCCAAGTACCTGTTTCTATGATGACATTAAATGTGTAGCTAAACCGGGATAGCTGGCTGTATGTATTTTTTTTTTTCTCGTCACTTTAATTGGACGTCAGCTCATCCAAGTATCACCCTACCTACCATAGCATAGGGTTTTATTATAGCATAGTGGCTCTGTATTTGCATCTATAGCGACCCGGCCTGTGCGCTAGGCACCAGGACCTCTGCGACCGGTTTCTCCCGCCTGAAGTACTGTACTACTTCCTATCGTCGATTTTATATTGACAAAAGAATATTAGAATTAAGTGAGAAACTGGGTAAACATTCAAAGGAGAGCTAGCGTTCAGAGGTGGGAACATCACATTATTATTATTATTATTATTTTTGTTGTTGTTGTTGTTTTTGGTGAGTACCTTGTCAAAGTACTATAGAGTTGTACACGAACAGCACCAGTCCCAGCAGTGTCAGCACCAGTCACAGTGTCAGCACCAGTCTGTGTCAGCACCAGTCCCTGTGTCAGCACCAGTCAGTGTCAGTACCAGTCCCAGCAGTGTCAGCACCAGTCCCAGCAGTGTCAGCACCAGTCCCAGCAGTGTCAGCACCAGTCCCAGTGTCAGCACCAGTCACAGTGTCAGCACCAGTCCCAGCAGTGTCAGCACAAGTCCCAGCAGTGTCAGCACCAGTCCCAGCAGTGTCAGCACCAGTCCCAGTGTCAGCACCAGTCACAGTGTCAGCACCAGTCAGTGTCAGCATCAGTCACAGTGTAAGTACCAGTCCCAGCAGTGTCAGCACCTGTCCCAGTGTCAGCACCAGTCCCCGTGTCAGTACCAGTCCCAGCAGTGTCAGCACCAGTCCCAGTGTCAGCACCAGTCAGTGTCAGCACCAGTCCCAGTGTCAGCATGTCACAGTGTCAGTACCAGTCCCAGCAGTGTCAGCACCTGTCCCAGTGTCAGCACCAGTCCCCGTGTCAGCACCAGTCCCAGCAGTGTCAGCACCAGTCCCAGTGTCAGCACCAGTCAGTGTCAGCACCTGTCCCAGTGTCAGCACCAGTCCCAGTGTCAGCACCAGTCACAGTCCCAGCACCAGTCCCAGCAGTGTCAGCACCAGTCCCAGTGTCAGCACCAGTCTTACCAGTCAGCAGCAGTTACCAGTCCCAGCAGTGTAAGGCAACTTAACTAGCAGTGAACCAAATGCAAGTCAATAAAGGTATGAACCCATCTACTTATTAATATTGATGTTATATTCTTGTCCTTTTAAAATCACATATTTCGGACAGTGTGAATATGGTCATTTTAGGTTGCTGTGGTTTTGCTGGGAGACAATTAGTTTTAATCTTTGAAATAATATGGGTAATCAAATTTTAACATTAACATCATCATCCAAGGGACTTAATATTGCTTTGCAGTTAGCATGAACAGTCTCCAGGCTTTATAAGATGATAACTTTTACCTTTGTAACATGAACAGGATCTGCAAGAGGTTTGTTTAACTTTTTTTTTTTTTGCCTCAGTAAAAATCTAATTCATTGACATGAAACCCATTTATTACTTCTCGGTCTTAAACATGCACATAGCTGGTACATCTACTGTAGGTTGCATAAATGCACATGAAAATGAAACATCGGATGAGAAGTGGGATATTTAATTTATTTACTCTGCTTACTGTTAGTGTGCATACACATTTGAACAACATTTTTTTTTTACTATTATGTAACGTTTTAGCTGAATCAATTGTTGTTCAACTTATGTTAACATTCCTGGTGGCTGCTCCTCATCCCCTATTTGTAATTTATATAATATTACTATAAGTATTTGAGCTGTTACCGCCATTGTACAATACAATATACAAATTACTTTGACTCAATGTAAGCTGGTGAAACATTGTATTTCAGTAGTACTCTGTGACAAACCATTTTCTGTAAGGGATTGTGACGGGGGACTGCCCCGTCTTTATGAACGTGGTTGGGACTGGCAGGGAGGGGGTTAAATTCCTCCCTGCCAGGAAAACATGTGAGAATGTGGCTGGAGCCCTAATTGAATAATCAGCAATTATTGATTAATTGGGCTCCAGCCACAGGGGATAAAAGCCAGGGGAGAGGCCCTGGCTAAGAGGAGAGTTCTAGAAGAAGAAGCGTTTTTCTGTGTGTGCTGTTTTGTTAGATTTGAAACCAGTGAAGGCAATGCCCAGCCTGGAAGCCGTATTTATTTTGTAAGTTTTGTTTTGTGTCTATTTTGTGTTTTGAAACCTTTCTGTTGGCCCTTGTGCCTATTTATTTGATTATTTTTGTTTATTAAAAAGCTTTATTTTGAACTTCAAACTGTCTCTGAGCCTCAACCTCTGCCAATCCTGTCACATTTGGTGTGAAAAGTGGGATAACGCCACCTGGAGGCTCAGGGCAGTATTTTTTTTGTGTGTTTTTGAGTTTTGTGAGTTTTTTTTTTCTGAAAAAAAAAAAAATGGGGAAGAGAAGACAGAGGCAGCAGCAGAAGCAGCAGCTGCCACCACCACCCCAAACCCTGTGGGAGGACCCAGCGAGCCTCTTCCTGTGGTGTTCCTGGTGCGGGAAGGAGGATAATCGGTGGAGGTCCTGTCCAGATGGGCCACCAGCTGACTGGTGTGGGCGCTGTGAGGCGGATGGCCACAGCTGGGCAGGATGCCCCCACAACCCGGACCAGGAGCAGCTGCAAACCCCGTCCTCGGCAGCCACCCCACCACTTCCAACATCACCGCCTTCACCACCATCGTGGGAGATCTGGGAGTGGCTGCTGCACCCCGAAGCAGACCTCCCCCACGACCTTCCCATAGCCATCCGCACGCTGTGGCGTCGAGATGGGGAGAGGTGGGAAGAGTGGGAGAGACGGCACCACCCGGTATCCCTCCAGGATATTGCCAACATGGTGCTGGATTACCTGGCGGTAGACATGGGAGGGGCCCCCATCACTGAAGTAGAGGAGTCGTGCGCTCACTGCTGCCAGTACGGGCATGAGGAGGATGGGTGTCGAGAGCTCGACTGGGAGCCAACGAAGAGGAGTCTGCAGAGGGGGTAGAGCTGCCGTCCCGAGAGCCAGAGGGGGTGCAGCTGCTGTCCCGAGAGCCAGAGGGGGTGCAGCTGCTGTCCCGAGAGCCAGTGGGGGTGGAGCCGCCGTCCCGAGAGCCAGAGGGGGAGGAGCTGCCGTCCCGAGAGCTAGAGGGGGAGGAGCCGCCGTCCCGAGAGCCAGAGGGGGAGGAGCTGCCGTCCTGAGAGCCAGAGGTGGAGGAGCTGCCGTCCCGAGAGCCAGAAGGGGAGGAGCCGTCGTCCCGAGAGCCAGAAGGGGGGCCGCTGCTGTCGCCCAGAGAGGGGGAGCCGCTGCCGTCGCCCAGAGAGGGGGAGCCCGAACGTCCACAGCCCGAGAGGGAGGAGCCCGAACGTCCACAGCCCGAGAGGGAGGAGCCCAAACGTCCACAGCCCGAGAGGGAGGAGCCCGAGCGTCCACAGCCCGAGGGGGAGGAGCACGAGCGGGAGGAGTCGGTGCGTCCACGGCCCAAGCGGGAGGAGTCGGTGCATCCACGGCCCGAGCGGGAGGAGACGGTGTGTCCACGGCCCGAGCGGGAGGAGTCGGTGCGTCCACGGCCCGAGAAGGGGAAGCCCACAGGCCCAGGGCTGAAGGGACCCGCAGGGGAAGAATACAGGCTGTTCCCACCTCCACCGCCAGCAGAGGGGGAACAGCCGGAGCTGTCTCTCCCTCCACCGCCAGCAGAGGGGGAATAGCCGGAGCTGTCTCTCCCTCCACCGTCAGCAGAGGGGGAACAGCCGGAGCTGTCTCTCCCTCCACCGCCAGCAGAGGGGGAACAGCCGGAGCTGTCTCTCCCTCCTCCGCCAGCAGAGGGGGAACAGCCGGAGCTGTCTCTCCCTCCTCCACCAGCAGAGGGGGAACAGCCGGAGCTGTCTCTCCCTCCTCCACCAGCAGAGGGGGAACAGCCGGAGCTGTCTCTCCCTCCATCGCCTGGGGTTGCCTGCCTGTCCGCATCGCCTGGGGTTGCCTGCCTGTCCGCGCCGCCAGAGGGTCCAGCGCCGCTGGAAGGACCAGCGTCGCCGTTCCCGCCTCCGCCACCAGAGGGAGCCGGGCCGTCGTTCCCGCCTCCGCCACCAGAGGGAGCCGGGCCGTCGTTCCCGCCTCCGCCACCAGAGGGAGCCGGGCCGTCGTTCCCGCCTCCGCCACCAGAGGGAGCCGGGCCGCCGTTCCCGCCTCCGCCTCCCGAGGGTCCGCTGCTGCTGCCGTCGCCTCCCGAGGGTCCGCTGCTGCTGCCGTCGCCTCCCGAGGGTCCGCTGCTGCTGCCGTCGCCTCCCGAGGGTCCGCTGCTGCTGCCGTCGCCTCCCGAGGGTCCGCTGCTGCTGCCGTCGCCTGGGGTCTTCAGGGATCCTGCTTCGCCTGGGGTTGCCAGGGATCCTGCTTCGCCTGGGGTTGCTACACTGTGGCTGGAGCCCCACGGAGGGGAGTTGCCGGCCAGGAAGAGGGGGGGGGGTCAGGAGACCAGCTCCCCCAGCTGCACTTTCGCGGCAGGATAGTGTGTGGCCGGAGCCCCAGAAGAGGGACCTGTCGGCCACGAAGAATTGGGGGGTGCCGGACCTCCCACCATGGCCACCCCCATGGACACTGTGCTTCCCCCTCTTCCGGGACTGAGACTGAGGGGGGAGGTGGCCATTTAGGCCATGTTGTGCTTGGCACAAGGGGGGGGATATGTGACGGGGGACTGCCCCGTCTTTATGAACGTGGTTGGGACTGGCAGGGAGGGGGTTAAATTCCTCCCTGCCAGGAAAACATGTGAGAATGTGGCTGGTGCCATAATTGAATAATCAGCAACAGGGGATAAAAGCCAGGGGAGAGGCCCTGGCTAAGAGGAGAGTTCTAGAAGAAGCAGCATTTTTCTGTGTGTGCTGTTTTGTTAGTTTTGAAACCAGTGAAGGCAATGCCCAGCCTGGAAGCCGTATTTATTTTGTAAGTTTTGTTTTGTGTCTATTTTGTGTTTTGAAACCTTTCTGTTTGGCCCTTGTGCCTATTTATTTGATTATTTTTGTTTATTAAAAAGCTTTATTTTGAACTTCAATCTGTCTCTGAGCCTCAACCTCTGCCAATCCTGTCACAGGGATAAATAAGGATAAGTGTTGAATCGGTAAAAATTAGACAGTTAAAATTGTCCTTTAGACACTCAAAACGGTGGAGTATGTTCTTACGGAATCAACACTAAGTTGTTTATGCCACTTAAAATATTTCTTCCTAATTGATGCTTGTTCAATTAATGAGATTCAATTGATTGTTATTATACATCAAGATAAATACTGGATAATCAATTAAATAATTACATTTTTCAACGCGCATAGTTAATAACATTATTTAAGTTTATCAACGAAACAGCAGCGAACACCCTGCCCTATTTACAGTATTTTTGCCAAAGACAAGCAGTGGACGTGTTCTATTCCTGCTTAAGTGTTAACTAGCATCCGATTTGCTGGTCCCATCCTTACTACCAGCAAATCAGTTTTGAAAATGCTCGCTAGGTATGCACCCTCTGTGTATTTGATGTAAACAAAAAGCGTGCTGCCTTGGATCCAGAGCAGGTCGACAAGCTTGTATTCCTGGCAAACAACATGTAAATAATTTGTGCACGTTAATAAACTGACTGTATATAGTTTGCACTGCTTCCAGTTTCAGAATGAACGGTTTAACCTGGGAATAATACCTTTATTTTTTTTTACAATGTATTTTTTCAACCTGGCTGCATACTCTGTCTGGGTTTCCTGATTGACCACATCTAGTCATGTAAGTACAATCAGTGCTGCCCACCGCTGATGCATTTTTTTATGTCGGTACTCCTACAGTACCTACCACGCTGTAGGTAAAAATATGTATGTCATCTTTCTTGAACAAAAACACTCATACAATTTATTCCAAGATAATAGCTGATTTCTTAGAGTTTGTTTAATGATAGAACTACAGTGCACAAAGCACTGGGTAGAAGCAAAGCAAAAATACAATACTGTTTCACTACATCCTCTTATGTTTTTCAGTTAGCATACCCCCCCCCCCCACATTTCCTGCAACAGAACTATACAACTTTTCCATATATGGAGTTGTTTTTCAAGCATTATCTATATGTGTGCAAGGCCATTCTTATCTATATTGACACGTTGTGTCTGAGTGTCTGGGTCAGGTCAACACCGATTATATTAAGAGACATCAGCCAACCACAATTTGTGTCAGCATTTTTATTTCAGTTCTACTTGTACTTTCCCACTCCAATTGAATTAGTACCTGTGACAGGGTTCGCCTGCCCCTATGTTGAGTTGCTTTATTATTATTATTGTGAAGTATTATTGTTATTATTTAAATGTAGTTTGTATTATTGTTGGTGAGGTTTTAGGTTGGCATGGAAGCAGACAATTATCTTCCCTGCCAAAAATAACATGTGCCTTTTATTTTGTGAAAGTGTTTTGTTTCTGTTTATTTAATTTATTTATTAAAATAAATACGCACGCATTGGCAACACACCCCGCAGTATTGTGGCCGTCTTCAAATTGGTTAATTGTTTGCCAATTTGAGGACCACTAAATGTATAAAAAGTGCAGCAGCTGAGCGCTGTGAAAGGGAAAATGTGTTAGAAGGAACGAGAGTGAGAGAGAGGGAGATCAATCAGAAAATAAGTAAAACAATTGCTATCCAGCTGGCTGCATTCTAGCCGATGTTTGTTTTATTTGTCTGTGTTTCTTATTTGTTTTGGTCAACATGCCTTTTGTTTTGTGAAAGTGTTTTGTTCCTGTTTATTTAATTTATTTGTTTAATAAATGAGCGCATTGGCGACTCACCTAGCAGTACTGTTGTGTGTCTATTTCCTGGTCTGACATCACCCACCCAGCCATCCTTTGACATATGGTGTAATACATGGGATAACGGTGCCTCCATGTAATTTTTTTATTTATATATATATATATATATATATTATTTTTTTTGAGAATGGAGGTGGACACGTTAACCATCATGGAATGGTTCCTTGAAAACAAAGGGGAACCCAAGCAGACGTTGGACCGTTGGACAGCCTGGGAGAAGCGGCATAACCCGGCAATGCTGCAGGATGTGTTCGAGGTGGTCCTCTGGTATCTGTATGCCAACCTGGATAATCCAACATCCTCTATACGTCCAAAGCCAGCAAAAGGGGCCGAAGGACAAAAAGGGAGCCCAAGAGGGAGAAGCCCGAGCATCCAGCGCCCAAGATGGGAGGGTGGGGGGTGGAAGGAGTGTCCAGCGCAGAAAACGGGGGGGGGGGGGGCCTGAGCATCCAGCGGCCAAGATCGGGGAGCCCGAGCCTCCAGCGCCAGTGGGAGAAGCCACTGCCAGCGTGGCCACTGGAGGAGGACCTTGCACTGCTGTCAGCCTTTCTGCTGCCAGCGTGGCCACTGCGGCAGGGCCTCACACCATGGCTGCCAGACCTGCCACTGAGCCAGGAGGCTGGTTCCCATCACCTGGGGGTCCTTTGCTGCTGACCCCCGGGGATTTGTTGTTGCCACCACCTGTGGCACCACTGAGACTTTTGGGCCGCAGAATGACCACATTTATAGGCATACCTAGAACAACCATTACCAGTCAATTTGACCGACATATTAAAAACAACATGAATATTATAATGAAAGGACAAACAATTGAATATAAGTCGTAGCTTTATTCAGGAACATCATATAAAGCATCTACACAGCCGAAACATTGTAAATAAAACGGACATTTGAACATAAATTTCTTTATATACAGACATATTGCATAACAAGCTCAAAAAAACTGTAAAAAAATGAAATTTGCAAATTTGAAAATAAATTTGTGGATACAGGTATATCATATACATATAAAACTGTACAACTGAAATTATGTAAACTATCCATTTTTGGGGGTTTATATTGCCTACATAACTGAAGCTATGTGTTTATATACAGACAGAGTATAATCGAAATGACATGTATAAATAAACATTTGAACAGAATGAGCTTCATTTACAATTGTTTACAAAGTCTACGTGCTGGCACAAATCACACACATACTCGTTTTCAAAATATGCAGTGCACTTACTGCAGATACTTGCCTGTCTGCTGCATCAAAATCTTGTTTGGTAAAATGTGCAGTAATTCCAAACACTGCTGCATCTCTTAGAAAAAAACGTGTTAGGAGGAACGAGAGAGTGAGAGAGAGATAAGTTACAAAATAAGGTAAAACAATTGCTATCCGGCTGGCTGCATTCTGGCTGATATTTGTTTTATTTGTCTTTTTTTTTAATTTGTTTTGGCCAACATGCCTTTTGTTTTGTGAAAGTGTTTTGTTTCTGTTTATTTAATTTATTTGTTTGACTCTTAGCGGTCCATTTAATGAGATTCAATTGTTTGTTATTATACATCAAGATAAATACTGGATAATCAATTAAATAATTAAATTTTTTAACGCGCATAGTTAATAACATTATTTAAGTTTATCAACGAAACTGCAGCGAACACCCTGACCTATTTACAGTATTTTTGCCAAAGACAAGCAGTGGACATGTTCTATTCCTGCTTAAGTGTTAACTAGCATCCGATTTGCTGGTCCCATCCTTACTACCAGCAAATCAGTTTTGAAAATGCTCGCTAGGTATGCACCCTCTGTGTATTTGATGTAAACAAAAAGCGTGCTGCCTTGGATCCAGAGCAGGTCGACAAGCTTGTATTCCTGGCAAACAACATGTAAATAATTTGTGCACGTTAATAAACTGACTGTATATAGTTTGCACTGCTTTGGAGTTTCAGAATGAATGGTTTAACCTGGAAATAATACCTTTTTTTAACGTGTTATTTATTCAGCACGTCTCAGGCGTGTCAGGTCCAATTTATTTTCACACGTGCAGTTTATTTTAGACACACTGCTTAAAAGTATTTTTTCTCACAGTAAAACAGGTTTAAAAGGCACTGCATATCAACAGGATACTCAGTATTGCATTTCCAGCCCCGCCCCACCCCTTGTTCGCTGTATTTTATACATACCTCTACATAGTAGTGCATACCGATAAATCATCTCCTGATCACTCGTTTTATCACCAAACTCCAAAATAATGCAATCCAAGTCATTATTTTATTACTATAACATCTAAAAAAAGCTCTGCAAATGTCTCTGATATTCTTTGAGTGCTGGATGCAGGAGCAGCTATCTTGTTTGTTTATGTCCGTGTTATCTATGTGGTGTCGGGGCTATCTGTATCTGTATACCCCCCTTTTTTCGGCTTCTCTCGGCTCCAATCGGTCTCACTCAGCCATTGAATCATTTTCTTAGCTTTTTCCAGAGAAAAAACCACTAGAGACCTGTTTTTTTATGTCTTTTTGATGATGTCGGACAGGGTCCAAGATTGGACCGGAAAGGGAAAATTGCAATGTTTCACCAGGTCCGACATAGGTCCGCAAAAGGTTAATAAATATGAGCGCATTTAGTACTGTTATTTGTCTATTTCCTGGTGTAATGTCACTGTGAGAGGATGTGGGGTTTCACTGAATACACGGGAGACAAAGTTTCTTTGAGATCGCCTCACCGACATCCACTTTTTGTTTAGGGCACAAGGGGGCAGTGTTGTACCGCGGATGAACAATACCAGCAATGGTAAGGTTCGGTCTAACGATAGCTTGTTGAAAATACCAACAGTGGTAAATTCCTCTGATCAGGCGATTTCCAGTGAACACAGCACCAGGTTCTGAAAATAATAGTCAAAACAGAAGACAAAAGGAAAATAAAACACAATAATAAAACTACAAACAAAAGGTGCGTTCCCTTTTGTTTGTAGTTATTATTATTATTATTATTATTATTATTATTATTATTATTATTATTATTATTTATTTCTTAGCAGACGCCCTTATCCAGGGCGACTTACAATTGTTACAAGATATCACATTATACATAATTTCACATTATACAGATATCTTTGATATCTTTGCCTTGCTCTTATTGTATTACTTGTATTGTAACGCTTGAAATGTTTTTGCTTACGATTGTAAGTCACTCTGGATAAGGGCGTCTGCTAAGAAATAAATAATAATAATAATATCACATTATACATTATTTCACATACAATTACCCATTTATACAGTTGGGTTTTTACTGGAGCAATCTAGGTAAAGTACCTTGCTCAAGGGTACAACAGCAGTGTCCCCCACTGGGGATTGAACCCACAACCCTCCGGTCAAGAGTCCAGAGCCCTAACCACTACTCCACACTGCTGCCCAATCGCCACTAGCTGTATGGCTCGGGTCTTTAGCCTATGCATTGCTAATCTCTCGCTTTACTGTCGGCGTTGGCCATGCTTTCCCCAGCTAAATTACTACTACACGTCCCACTCAGGTAAGTATTAAAATTATAAATATACTTTATTTCCAGGTGGCTGGCATCCTCAGCCGTGCTTGCCTTCTTGCTTTCCACACTGTTTGTTGAACCCAGCATCACTGTGTTTCATCTGTATGGGGCAAGGGAGAGTGAATAGCAAAGCATCATTTTATAGGTCGAGCGACCCCCGAAGGCCTGCTTCCCGACCACTCAGACCACTCACCCAACCTCTCCGTGTCATCGGCATGATTGACAGGCAGATCCTACGGGGCTCACGACCTCCTGCTGCAGGATCAAGCATGTGTCAGACACCCTGTTACAGTCACCAACCCAGTCATCTTGTGGCAGTACCTTTTCTATAAGCCCCCGTGGGGTAGCGTTCCCTGGTAGCATTGCTGTTCCCTGGTAGCGTTGCATGACTATGTTAGGTCGACTAGGTCTCCAATACCCAGTACTTACCCATACATCACACAACCTGCACTACTAGGCAATAGCAACATCCTCCTTTTCACATATTCAACATCCTTCTTTCTTTTCTTTACTGGAGAATCAGAACCAGAATCAGCAACAGTATTACTACTGATGCTGCTACTGCTCCCCTGAATAACCAGTCCCAGTGCGTATCTTGATAGTTAGTTTTTATTACTGATGGTCCAATTATGTAGTTGTGTATCTGTTGTATTAACACTTTCTGTCATTTGTTTACCTTAATTAGTTGTAATTTTAACTGATCTTCATTTTTTATTAGTCTTTTGATTTCTGCCAATTCAGGTAAGGGTTCGGGTTGCCAATTTTCAACATATTTGTCATGCAAATCCAAATCGATCTTCTCTTTCATGTAATATAACTTCCTATCCCCACTATTAATTGTACAGTTGACCTGTGTACAGAACGCATGGATAGGTGGCTGGCATTGTACATCTTCAGCAGTTAAATGAGCATACATAGAGTTAATACAGTAAGTATTATTTCCATTAAAGCTTATATCATTATATCTGTGTTTTATTGGCTCCACTGAATAAAGGCACTCACAATTAGTTTGGTTAGTAGCATTCTTCCATCCACAACCCAGATATGATTTTAATCTATCATCCAGACACAATTACATTTATTCCCATATTACACCCTTTTAAGCTAGTTTTTGTGTCCCATTATATATTATCATGCCGTGTCATCTGAACTTTAATGATCGAATCATTATGCAATATCCTCATGCTAATCATGTTAACAGTATGTACTGTGAAGGGTTTTAGTCCTTCGGGTTCTTTTCCAGCACTTAAAATGACCCAGCCACACACAAAACTTGATTTTTAACAGCGCCGTTGCGCTAATTTTTTAATAGTCACAAAACCAAAAATAAACAAAATACAAAACAAACACCTAGCTCTGTACGAGCACTAACTACACCTCAGGAACACCCTGACTACCAGTGGGACAGCTAGGCTGTTTCCCCACTACACAATAAACACCACACAGGTTTCATACAACGTAATTTTACCAGCAGCCTAGAACAGACTGGCTGCTCTCTTTAAATACCCTGCACCTGGCTCTAATTTACAATGATCACCAGGTGCAGGGGATAATTAAATAATAAAACAAAACAATTACAACAACCAATGTGCATTTGCACATGTTTTCTGCAGTGAGGATATTAACCCCCTCCCTGCTGTGTTACACATCCTCCCCCTCAAGTGTGCAACACTGATCGGCCATTCCAAGGCCACCCCCTCCCCTAAAACACAACCACCCACCCTCGAGTCCACAAATGTCAATATTCGCCCTCTTCCACGGGCGGACTTGAGGGTGGATCGGTCCATGTCCTGGCCCAGCCAGGTAAGGACCGCGCACCGGCGACGAGGGACCCCAACAGGCTGACAGGGGTGACCGGAGCGTAGGCCGGGGCACTGGAGGATGCAGCAGTGGACAAAGGTCTTCCCCTGGGAACCGGTGCAGTGATGTCCGATCACCCAGGGGAAGCGAAGCAGCTAACAGGGGAAGCAACAGCGACGTCTGGCAGCAGCCCAGCGACATCTGGGTGCTCGGGGAGAGCGGAGCAGGGAACCAGGGGCAGAGCTGTGGCCAGTGTTGCAGACTCCTGGGCTCTAGGTCCAGCACAGGGAGGTCCAGGAAGGCCGGCAGGGTGTCCAGGAGCAAGGGGTGAGGGACCGGACGCAGCGACGCCGGACTGGACCGTAGGGGTGGTGGTCGGGGCTGTGGTGGAGGTATGCTTTTCGCCTCCCCTCTGGGCTCCGGAAGCGGCGGCTCCTCCCCTCTGGGCTCCGGAAGCGGCGGCTCCTCCCCTCTGGGCTCCGGAAGCGGCGGCTCCTCCCCTCTGGGCTCCGGAACTGGCTCTGGTTCCACTACCGGTGTTTCCTCACCCAGCTCTTGCTCTGTTGCAGACGGTTCTGGTTGTGCCGCAGGCCACTCCCATTTCAGCGCAGCCCAGTCCGTCTTCTGGATCAGCAGTTCCAACTCTGTCGGTTCTGTTGGTTTTTGCGGGGGGAACCCTCGCTCTAGCCTTCGCCTCTCATTCTCTTCGCGTTGCCTGCGGTTGGCCTCTTCTTGTTCCGCAACAATCTGTTTAAGTATTTTCATCACCTCCAAACAGTCTCCAGTCTCCATTTTTATTTTCCTCGGGTCAGTAGTGCTGTTTACCGCTGCCACCATATGTGAATGGTTTTAGTCCTTCGGGTTCTTTTCCAGCACTTAAAATGACCCAGCCACACACAAAACTTGATTTTTAACAGCGCCGTTGCGCTAATTTTTTAATAGTCACAAAACCAAAAATAAACAAAATACAAAACAAACACCTAGCTCTGTACGAGCACTAACTACACCTCAGGAACTCCCTGACTACCAGTGGGACAGCTAGGCTGTTTCCCCACTACACAATAAACACCACACAGGTTTCATACAACGTAATTTTACCTTACGACTGCTGGGAAGCAGAGTACCTCTTCCTGCCTCCTTCTACTCAGCAGCCTAGAACAGACTGGCTGCTCTCTTTAAATACCCTGCACCTGGCTCTAATTTACAATGATCACCAGGTGCAGGGGATAATTAAATAATAAAACAAAACAATTACAACAACCAATGTGCATTTGCACATGTTTTCTGCAGTGAGGATATTAACCCCCTCCCTGCTGTGTTACAGTACATATACATCACTCTGTTCATACACAGGTATAACTATGATAAAGGCTAATTTCTTACTGGTACGATTATATTTCACTGGAATGGTTTTAATTATGTGTTCAAATTTCACAAGTAATTCACACTCTCTCTACTTTTTACATGTACAGATCCATTCTTTGATATTATTTTGTGTACAATTTCCACAAACAGCTGTATTATCAACAGACACCTCAACACTACTAACATCAGCACATGTTATGTTGGCACTCCAGTGTGTCTTTTTTCTAGTGGATACTTAACACAGTCGTCTCCCATTACTCACAAAAAACATTTATTTTTGCCTCGTGAAATTACTGCATGTGTCGTTCGATCCAATCTAATATTTTATGTGCTTAAGCGGAATTGTACCAATTTACCTTAGACCATTCACATACTCCTAAATCCCTCCCTAACATTTTCTGCATTTTTTTCTACAGTTTTCATGTCTTCTTATTTAATAAAATGTATAGAACCTGTTAGTGATTAAATCAGTTACAAAATCCAGCACCAGTGTTTTCATATTTTATTTATTGCATTTATATAGAGCTTTTTATACAAAAGTATTGCAAAGCACTGTACAGTACATAGCAGAAAAAAGAACAAACCACAGAAAATCTGTATAGCATGTCACACATACAACTGCCACAGTCAGACCATTTAAATAACAGTATACACAGAATACAAAAGCAGCAATTTTAAAGTTACATGAAAAGCCACTAAGTTAAGAAAGCCATTTTATAAAAGTGCGATTTTAGTCTTGTCTTGAGAACTGTAACGGTCCCAGCTTCCCTGACAAAGCCAGAGCATTCCATAATTTAGGAGCTCTACAAGAAAAAGCCCCTCCGCCTGTATTGCTTTTGTTGACCCTAGGAATAACCAGCAGCCCCGCATCCTGTGATCTCAGAGTGCAGTTTGGAAGATACAGGGTCCTGCAAATAACTAGGTGCTAATCCATTCAGGGCCTTGTAAATTAACAGCAAAATCTTAAAATAAATTCTATACTGAACAGGGAGCCAGTGTAAAGAAGCCAAAACAGGGGTAATATGTTCACTTTTCCTGGTTTTAGTCAGAATTCTAGTGGCGGTATTCGGAACAAGCTGCAAGCGGGAAACCACATGTTTTGGCACACCAGAGAAAAGTGCATTAAAATAATCAATACTAGATGAAACAAAGGTATGCATTAGTCTCTCGGCATCAGATACAGAAATAATTGGTCTAAGTTTGGCTATATTTCTCAAATGGTAAAAAGATACTTTAGTAACTTCCCTATATGAGTCTCAAATGATAAATTTGACCCCACAAACTCTAAATTTCTAGTTTAAGTTTTGATGAGAGACTGCAAGGGTTGAGCTCATGCAATCCCACATTTCCTTTTAGATGGTTCTGTGCGCCCACTAGCATAACCTCTGTTTTATCTGAATTCAACATTAGAAAATTATGTGACATCCAATGCTTAATGCTTGATGTCTGTAAGGCAAGTAGCAAATTCCTGGCTTTAGGGACAAATATAGCTGGGTATCATCAGCATAGCAATGGAAGTTCACTCCATGTCTGTGGATAATGTCACCTAACGGTAGCATATATAATGAAAACAACAAGGGACCTAGAATGGAGCCCTGTGGAACACCACAGACAACTTCCGATAATGCCGATTTTACCTCCCCAATAGAGACGAACTGAAACCTGTCAGAAAGATAAGATTTGAACCAGGATAGGACAGGGCCAGACAGTCCTACTGTGCTTTCAAGATTTCAAGATGAATTGCAACAACTATCTCTAGAACCTTATCTAAGAATGGTTGGAGTTTGGCCTATAGTTATTGAGGACTTTACCACAGGTACCTTAAGTGCTAAGGGAACTATACTAGAGGAAAGTGAACCATTTATATATTTTTATATGTGGCTATTGAGAGGAACAGTAGTTCCATGCAACAAGTTATCAGCGAAGCACGAGAACTGTCAGACTCTCTATACAGAAAGGATAGTTAACGTGTTTTTAGGGTATTGGCGTAGCAAAAGTAAATCAGCCAAAAGCATCATTCACTTTTAACTTGTAGTTCACAACACTCTTAGGTGAAATGTAGAAAAAAAGTCAATATCTGTGTGACAGAGATCGAATGAATCTTGGTGTTAGATCTCCCTCTCAACCTGTGAGGGCACGGTGTAAGAGGAACAGAGTACCCTTAATTAAATGGCACGACAATTTATTCTGCAGGGTAGGTGGAAGTCGGTCATTTAGGAAAGGGACGGAGCTACGGTATCCAAACTCAATGACCCAGACGGTAAACAGAGTACCCTTAATTAAATGGCACGATAATTTATCCCGTAGGGTAGGTGGAAGTCGGTAATTTAGGAAAGGGACGGAGCAACCTACAAGGAGCCTGTGTTACCATACTGTAAACTGTGAGTTTGTTTTGTCTGTTAGTGTTTGTTATAACTGTCTGTTTGTTTTAAACTAGACTACCTATAACACGATCTGGAGCTGTAGCAGAAGCCAGCATAAACCCGGACATCACTTTCACCCCTGCATTTCATGAAGAACTGTAATACACCACTTGCACTTATTCACTATCACTAGGAACTGTGTTTGTGTTTTGTGTTTGTGTTGGTGTGTAAAACTGGACTTTTGGTTGCGGGTCAAACCCGAGGATTTACAAATACAGAGTGATACACGCCGCTGTATCACTCCATCATTATTATTTACAGTTGTTCGCCATAAGACTCTGGACATTGTTAATTAAATCAATAAACACCCTTGCACCTGGAAATCATTGTCTGTCTGTTTTGTATCCACTCTGCACTGCACACACCTGTATTCACCCACCACTTTGCCACAATCTGTCATACAGTAAGAGAAATAAGTTGCCAAAGTAAGGAAGAAATCTTCCAACTGAATTTTTTGCAGACCCCAGGCACTTTTATCCACCCATATGTATATTACAGGACATCTGTATCATCAACAATTAACTTGTTTTGTCAACATGGAAATATACTAGGGAACACATTTATTTTGACATCTGTATCATGTATATTAAATGATTTATTGATATTTTAAATTTGACTAGTCGCACGCATCACACACACACACAGAAAAAAAAATTGAAGACCCCAGGGAGTTTTATCCACGAATATGTATATCTGAATTTTATAAATATAAAAAAAGGTCTGACATGCATGAGATTTGATGAAACTATAACCTTCAGTTTGCAAGCGTGTTGTGTTATATAACTGTCAGCGCCACACGATTAGTTGAGACAAGCAGTATTTTTAAAGTTGAAGTCAGCCAGCTGAGAACAGGACTTTGTTATATTTTGGAGACTTTGAGTCATCATTCATCTTATAGGCGGTGTGTAAAATAATTTGCCCGAACCATCACAAAAAAGCTGTAGCGAGCATGAGCGATCTAGTATTTTAATGTTTTTTTTTCTTTTTTTGCAAGCTCCAACCACGTCTAATGAACAAAACTGGAAGTAAACGTTCTCCCTTTGGTATATTTCAACAAGCCGACCATACTGTGCATGTACCGTAGTGGGACTTACCAACTGTACTGCGCATGTACCTGACATTTTTTTGGCTCAAGCTCCAAGAAGTCGGGTTCAGAAAAAGCTGCTTGTAACAGCAAGGAAGATATCCCAGGCAATGAAATGAGTGAGCTGGATTCAAAGTCTTCCTTCACTGCATCCTGCAGCGGTGTGGTGGCCCCTGATCATCAGGAAGACAGCTTGTTAAATCGGCCTAATACTGTGTCTTCCACTGACAACTAACACCCAGCTATGTCTTCTAATTTTGGACCTTGGTGATACTGAGGGCCGTCACAGCCTCGTTTACCAGAATATCCGAAAGCTGTTTTTGGTAAGCAAAACCGTTCATTTTTATCTGAATATTACAAGATGTTTTCGTTTTTAGAGAACAGTAAGCAGGCAGATGCGGTTTTCTGCTTTCATTGCAGACAGTTTTTCAGCGGTTCGAAAGACCCTGCTTTTACCGAAAACGGAGTGAAGGACTGGAAAAATACAAAGAAAAAGCTTCAGAAACATGTAGAATCTGGCACGCACAAGCGCATAGTTCTGAAAGGTGGCATTTTTTCAAACAGTCGAAGAAAGTGGGCTCTGTAGCAGCACAGTTGTGAAATTCACGGTGGTGCGTGAAAACAGAGTATGCTGCAAAATTTACTGCTTTACCTGGCTAAACAAGGAACTGCATTCTGGGGCCACGATGAGAGCGAATCAGCAAACCGTGGAAACTTTCTGGAATTATGCAATTTGTTTTCAAAGTATGATGAAACATTCGCAACAAAAATGAGGGGTTATTTCAATCTCACAAGCCACACAACTCAAAACAAACTTTTACAAATTGCTGCTGATATTGCCAAAAGTAATGTAAATCAGAAAGTTCAAGAGAATTTTTTTTTTTTGTACTGACGAAGCACGTACTTTCACAGTGCACAGTGTTATGAGGATAACTACATTTTACTTTGTTCATGAAACAAGTAAACCTAATTAAAAAAAAGTTGGATTTACAAGTGGTTTAAAAGGCAGCATAACTGCCACAAACCTGAGGACAGTGCCATGTCTTACCACATTCCGTTGTCTACAAAAGACCCACTTTGTACTGGTCCTACCTTTAACTCCTTCCCTTCCATTACTTTACCTACAGTTTCCTGTAGTGAGCAAATGTGTTGTGAAATGAGGATTGCTACTGTGTGTCATATTAAACAAAACTTTGACTCACCCACTAACACAGAATCGAACTACAAACGTTTACTGGTCTAGTCATCTGACAAAAATAAACCTGCCATTGAGAACAGGTTTGAAGTTTGCTACTAGAGGCTGGGTCAAAGTTTTGTTTTAAGACATGCTTGTATAACATATGTGTAAGCTAGAGTACTGATTAAATTATCTTGTAAATCAGCTAAATGATTTAATAATAAGAATATTAATTTCCAAATAAGAAAAAAGAAAAGAAAAAACTACCACTATAAAAATAGCCTAGGTTACTTAACTATTTGCTTATTCTGCATATATATATATATATATATATATATATATATATATATATATATATATATATATATATATATATGAATCTTAAAATTTGAATGATTTTCCGTAAATCAAGATTTGTTTGCAAAAATACATTCATTAATAAAATCATTAGGGTTTGTTCCTATAATTCAATACTACTTGGGGTTGGGGGGGAATGAATGAACAACAGTGATTTGAAAAACTAATGTTTATTTATAATACAAATGTCAACTTAATTGTGATTCAAATCTCATGTTATAATAAAAAAAAACATTTTTTTTTAATAATTCTCAAGTTAATATGAATTTAAAACATCGGATACAAAGAAAAAAAAGGCAAAGAAACATATCACTTGCATAGTGCGACTGACCGCTCAAAGACGTGCGTCCACACACGCTCCTGATTCATAGAAAAGATCTGTATCGTGTTTACAAGTCACATAACCCTAACAAAATATTGATAGTCTCAAAACAGTGCCACAACATAGCAGTTTAAGTAAAAACAGTGACCTAATATATATACAGTATATATATTTTTAAAATCAAAATATAGTTATTGGGAGAAAACACAGTATAACCAAACAAAAGCAATACAACAAAGACTCCCTTGTTTACTACACCCCCCTCCAACCTCCATCTTCTCTTTAAACTCCAGCAAAATGATCAGTCGGAACAGTAATCAGTGCTTGCCTTGTCAAGTGATGTCTTTTCAACGTTTCTGTTTTTTTTTTTTTACAATTTTACATTTAATCCTTTGCACAGGAATGAAACTTGCACTGTTTTCTTGTCTATAAATGTTTGGATAAAATACAGACACTGGGAAACTGTAGTAGTCTTAAAACACAGGCTCCATTTCTAGGTACCACTGAACTCGCGCAAGAATGTGCTTTTTAATTGTTCCATCATGCAAAAGATGATTGTGCTCAATGAAAAATAAGATGCAAGCTCTGCAAGCTCCTGATGGCGACCAGTGGTGGAGTACACAATTCACATCTGTCCAGCAGGCCATTATAAATGAAGATGAATTTGTTTTTTATCCTTTACTTCCTAAGACCTCCATTTCTGAGCTGTTTTACCTTAAAACATGATGCAACAACAGTTAAAGTATTTGCTGCATAGATTGCTTGGTACATAGATTCAAGCTTTTGGACTTCAAGTGGTGTTAAATCCCAAATAGTTTTTTTCATATAGAATATTAAACTTGTTACTGACATGTTAACCTCATGAATGCAAGTCATGTATGATGAAATCCTGCGCACATCCAATAAGTCGGATACCATCATATCCTGCAGTGAGCCTCAGGATGGTGGGTCTTGCATCATATTTAGGTGATTTTCTTCTCCTTGTGCCACTTCTAGTACTTGACCAAAAAATAATCCATCTCTTAAAAATCGTCTCATGAACTGAAGCTCTACTGGTTTAATGGTTAATTTCCTAAAATACCATTGTATCTCTCAAAACTGAAGAGCCAAAAAGCATACACAGACCCATAGCCCATTATACATTCTTTAATGTGACCATTCAAGTGCATTTTAGGAGTAATGTAGTCAGATACATACTTTTCTTCAAACATCTTGCAGAATGTAAGAACATAAGAACGTAAGAAAGTTTACAAACGAGAGGAGGCCATTCTGCCCATCTTGCTCGTTTGGTTGTTAGTAGCTTATTGATCCCAGAATCTCATCAAGCAGCTTCTTGAAGGATCCCAGGGTGTCAGCTTCAACAACATTACTGGGGAGTTGGTTCCAGACCCTCACAATTCTCTGTGTAAAAAAGTGCCTCCTATTTTCTGTTCTGAATGCCCCTGTAATAAGCTCCAGGTCAGCCTCAACAAGCATTTCATGTGTCATTCCATAACAAATAGCATGCTTTCACAAAGTGTTTCCAAACCTCCAGATGTTGAGAAGGCAAAATGCCTGTTAAGCAAGGAATGGAAAAATAAAGTGTCCAGTTTTTCCATTGATCGGCAGTAAAGCTTGCAAATCCTGATTGAATTTTATTGGGTATTCTTCCTAAATCAGTGGGCACTTCAAAGTCATCAATTGTTACAGAAACTTGGTTGTCTGAGAGAGATGGAGACGAATATAATATTAGTGGGTACACAGTATATAGGAAAGACAGGCAGGACAGAAGAGGCGGAGGGGTAGCGCTATACATAAGAAATAGTCTTGAAGCCCAGGTGTTAAATCAGGACAAAGAAAACAATGCAGAATCAATATGGGTCAGAATAATGGACACAAATTCAAAAGGCATAATAATAGGAGCATGCTATAGACCGCCAAATTCAGACGCTGAGCAAAATAATCTGTTATACAATGACATTCGAAATGCGTGTAGAAAAGGAAAAGCCATACAAATGGGGGATTTCACTTCCCCCATATAAAATGGGAAAACCTGATGGGGGGCACGACGGACAAAATTGAAATGGTGGAAATGACAAATGACTGCTTACTAAGGCAATTTGTCAAGGCACCGACTAGAGGGGAGGCATGCCTTGATTTAGTCTTTTCAAATAATGAAGACAGAATAACAAAAACAGAGGTCAGAGAGCCATTGGCAAACTCAGACAACAATATGGTCTCATTCAAAGTATTTTTTAAAACCCCAAAAGTAATGACTAAAGCTAAGGTTTACAATTTTAGAAAAGCAAACTATGAAGGTATGAAACAGAGACTAACAGAAGTAGATTGGAGTAAAATAGAGAAAACATACACAGAAAAAGGATGGCTGTTTTTTTAAAAATGTAGTACTAGAGGCACAAAACAATTACATCCCAAAAGTAGACAAATCTAAATCTAAAACAAAATGGCAAAATGGTTTAATAGATCAATAAAAAAAAATATTCAGCGAAAAAAGGCACTTTACAGAGTGTTTAAAAGGGACCAAAAACAAAGTACACAGAAAGAGTACTTGGAACTGCAAACACAAGTCAAAAAGGAAGTTAGAAAGGCCAAGAGAGAGATAGAAATCAATATTGCTAAGGGGGCTAAAACCAATTCCAAAATGTTTTTCCAATATTATAACAGCAAGAGAACATTCAAAGAGGAGGTTAAATGCATGCACATGGATTAGGGAGTGGTTAACATCTAGAAAACAGAAAGTACTGATTAGAGGAGAAACCTCGAAATGGAGCGAGGTAACCAGTGGTGTACCACAGGGATCAGTATTAGGTCCTCTGCTATTCCTAATCTACATTAATGATTTAGATTCTGGTATAGTAAGCAAACTCGTTAAATTTGCAGACGACACAAAAATAGGAGTGGCAAACACTGTTGCAGCAGCAAAGGTCTTTCAAAATGATCTAGACAGCATTCAGAATTGGGCAGACACATGGCAAATGAAATTTAATAGAGAAAATTGCATGCAGGCAATACAAAATGTGTATTATAAATATCATATGGGAGATACTGAAATTGAAGAAGGGAACTATGAAAAAGACCTAGGAGTTTCTGTTGACTCCGAAATATCTTGATCTAGACAATGTGGGGAAGCTATGAAAAAGGTCAACAAGATGCTCGGATATATTGTGAGAAGTGTTGAATTTAAATCAAGGGAAGTAATGTTAAAACTCTACAATGCATTAGTCAGACCTCACCTAGAATATTGTGTTCAGTTCTGGTCACCTCGTTACAAAAAGGATATTGCTGCTCTAGAAAGAGTGCAAAGAAGAGCAACCAGAATTATCCTGGGTTTAAAAGGCATGTTGTATGCAGAAAGGCTAAAAGAATTGAATCTATTCAGTCTTGAACAAAGAAGACTACGCGGCGATCTGACTCAAACATTCAAAATCCTAAAAGTTATAGACAATGTCGACCCAGGGGACTTCTTTGACCTGAAAAAAGAAACAAGGACCAGGGGTCACAAATGGAGATTAGATAAAGGGGCATTCAGAACAGAAAATAGGAGGCACTTTTTTACACAGAGAATTGTGAGGGTCTGGAACCAACTCCCCAGTAATGTTGTTGATGCTGACACCCTGGGATCCTTCAAGAAGCTGCTTGATGAGATTCTGGGATCAATAAGCTACTAACAACCAAACGAGCAAGATGGGCTGAATGGCCTCCGCTCGTTTGTAAACTTTCTTATGTTCTTATGTTCTTATGTTCTTGAATACTTTTCATATCTTTGTCTGTAAGAATACCTTGTTCCTTCCAAATTTCAATTACACGATTTGCAGTACCTAGAAACAGGTAATACATTGGATCTATAACATGCATCTGAACTATATCAAAATATGGCAGTTCCAGTAGTACAGAGTAACGCACCCCATATTCACGTTCAAGAAGTTTTACATCATGCTTGGTCTTTTTATCCAGAATTTGCGCACACCATTCCAAATGTCTTTCATGAGTTCTTTACGGCCATGCATAACCCACTATAGCCCTTCTATCCAAACTGAACAGGGAAAAGCTTCCAACATTTAGAACAGCCACAATTAGCAGCATGTCCTAAAAAACCACAAACCTTACGACAGGCTGGAATGTCACAAGGAACATCAAGCAGAGCAAGACAAAAGGTTGCAGTTCTTCCTTGTTTCACTGACTGCAGACTAAATCCATGTAGCCAGGCTTCTTTTAATTCTTCCACAAGATAAGACAGAAATGTGTTGGTTTTTGGCTCACTGCCCATATGTGGTATAATGCCTGCTAGAATAATATTTTTCCTTTTAAAAAAAAAACTTCTGGCAAGTTCAAGAATGGCCGAAACCAATCCACATTTAACATCAAGCCATAACACCGTTCCTGGGTAAAAAAAACTGTACTTTTCTCCATTGAATTCCTTCCATACTTTACCATCCATAACATCATCTTGTTTTCCTTCTGGGATGTTTCTGTCTCTCCATTTTTTACTTAGGTCTTCAAATCCAGGTCGGCTAACCATTTCTCTCAATGATTCTTTTATGGATCTACAACAAAACCACTTAAAGGGATAGAATCTTCTAGTTCCTGAAGGCAAGGTAACTTCTTTTAGCAAGGGTTGAGCACACATATTCCGTTGGAGTTGATGTCTCTGCTATGGATATTTTATGAATGAACATTTTTTTGTCTCTGTTCGTCCTTCAATAATTTGCAAACAATCCTTAATGTTATACATTGTGTAACATGTCCTACATACAACTAGCTTTCTAAAGGGGTCTTTAGAATGTCCAAACAGTTTGTATATGCCATAGACACCTGAAGAGAAGACCGTAAGTATCAATCCAAGGATATTTCCTGGTTCAGCAAACACAGACTCTCTAAATGTCATCCAGGTATTTATTGCCAGATCAGAAATAAAAAAAAAATTGGGCTTGCCACACCATTAAAAATAGGCAAAACCATCCAGTAACTTTTGCACTTCATCTTGAACTGTAGCTGGCCTTAAGGATAGTTGTTCTGCTACCTCATCTAAATCCTGAGCAATTCCTTCTTCCATATTTTCAGCCATTTCTCTTTCTTCAGTTGCTTCCCATTGTTCTTCATGTTCACTATCAGACAGGTTTTCAGAATTTAATTATACTGCAGGAATGAATGAAAAAAGGTCTTCATCAGACATGTTACTGGGAACATCTAGCTTTCTACTCGTTTTGTAACTCTCTTTTATATGGGCATAGCTGCTTCTCCAATCACTCTCTACATCATCTGCTTCTGGACATGGAATTTCAAAGGATGCAATAGGAACAGAACTCTCTTCAGACCATGTACTGGTTTCACCTTCTTGAAGGCTTCTCGATGCTTGAAAGCTTTCAGTAGTAGTTTCTGTTTTGCAGCGATGTTTGTGGTATTGCTCATAATGGTGAGCACTATAGCTTACTTTACAGATTTCACAAATCACTCTCCTTCTTGCCCCAGAAACCCTGATAGACAAAAAAAGAAGATGTTAAATTGTTTAAAAACTGTCAGCCCTGCTTTGCAGCACGGAAGGTATAATGCTACAGTACTCAAATGTCCCTTTAAAATTGTTTGCTGCATTATAACATTAAAAAAAATGGTAACTGAACCAAAAAATGTTTTAGAAAACGTTAACAAAATTGTAGAAAAACTACCTAATAATTCACGAGAAGTGACTTGCTCCTTGTTGTTATGCTTTTGATTATGAACAGACATACAGAGTTATTTTAAATTAATAAGAGCAGAGATTGTGAAAATCCTTAATTTTACTAATAAAGTTATTAGACATTTTTATTTGTTTTCAGCTTTTAAACACTTATTAATGATTCAGTTAAGGGTTCAATTTAGCAATTGAGCGCTCGATGTTGGAACAAAAACCAGCAGGTACAGGGGGTCACCAGAACCAGGATTGAAACTCACTGGAATATAGAAATTGCACACCTATTTCAAGACACGCCCACAAACTCCTCCATGAATTTATCAGAAGGTAATTAAGCACTTAAGTTTACATTTATACTTGTTTGAGTATATCATTCTCTGTTAGGGCCCTAATTAGTTTGAAAATAGGGCCCAGAGAGCTTGGAAAAAAGTATTTGTACTAGCTTTGCCTCACTGTACCTAGTATACTTGTATGCTACTATACTTATTATTGTACTTGCAAATATGTGTTTAATTGTAACTGTCTTAGTACAAGTTGTCTTTACCCATTTTCATTCCTGACACTCAGAACATCGGATATTATTTTATTAGCATAGTCCATAACCAGTATGCTTTGTCAGCAGAAATTATATAAAGTGGGGGTGTGGCGGAGTGTCCCGCCACTATATATATTTGTATTTTTGTTTGTGGCGCAGATCAAAGCGCCGTGTATTTGTTATTGTTTTTACAATTTAAAAACCCTGTGAGGATGCGTGACTGATCAGCTAGTGATTTATTTAACTGGCTGACAGTCACACATCCTTATTAAACTCGTGCAGACGGTGACCATCTCTGAGTTAATTCATTGATTAATTGTTGCTAATCGGGAGATGGTCACTGTATATAAACCTGCAGCTCTCTACCCTCAGGGGAGTGTACAGGGGAGAGTACGGGAGAGCGGAGAGAAAGAAACAATTGCAATATAGAAAGTATACTAGTTTCATTATTGTTTATTTGTTTGGCCAACGTGCCCTTTTGTTGTAGTGTTTCGTTTTGTTTAAACCTTTTGTTTATTTATTATTTAATAAAAGCACTGAGCGCCGTGGCGTTCAGTTTCACCCACCACCATTCCTTGTTTTGGTTCCTGTTTCTGGACCGTGACGTCACCACTCACAGACCACTCAACAGCACTTGGTCACAGGGGGTTAATTTCACAAATATACCTTCTGAGCTTAAACCCTGTGTTGTTGTTTTTTAAAACATTAACTTGTACATATTGTATAAGACATGTTATTTTATTTTAGTAAACGAATTGTGAATAATACTTAATTGTGTATAATGTGATTAGTGTGATCACTTATAAATCTTTTGCAAGTAGGTTCTAATATGAAAACAGGTGGACAGTGACAGAGCTCTGTATAGCAATCATATGTAATAGGTCAGTAAAATACAACATTTAATAACTTACCCTCTACGATAATGTTTTTTCATCTTGATGTACTCTTGAAGACTATAAAAGAAAAATAAGTTAACATTAGTGGGTGAACCAATTTCATGAAAAATAATTTTAAAAACTTATAAATTACATATCATTCTACCATTACGCCAAGACCTAACTGTCATTTGATCCTGTTCAATAAAATCTGGACAAAAAATGTGTTAACTTACTCCCAGAATCCACAAACACAACAATACAGAAGTATTATTATTTAAGTATTAGTGTATGTTTAAAAATAAATATAACCGCTTGAAATAATCCATAGGTCATTTAATATATATACATGGACTCACATAGGCTAAGTGCTATGCACGTACATTAGTTCAAAACAAAATTAAAAAAAAAAAATAATGCGCACAGTAACATGATTGCTTATACTCAGCATAACAACATTAACTAGTAGTCCCTCCAGTATTTTATATCTTTCTCTTAAATGGTATTGTAATTCTTGGAATGTATTTTTTTTATACTGTAAGTCGCCTTGGGTAAGGGCGTCTGCTAAGATATAAATAATAAGAACATAAGAACATAAGAAAGTTCACAAACGAGAGGAGGCCATTCAGCCCATCTTGGTCGTTTGGTTGTTAGTAGCTTACTGATCCCAGAATCTCATCAAGCAGCTTCTTGAAGGATCCCAGGGTGTCAACTTCAACAACATTACTGGGGAGTTGGTTCCAGACCGTCACAATTCTCTGTGTAAAAAGTGCCTCCTATCTTCTGTTCTGAATGCCCCTTTATCTAATCTCCATTTGTGACCCTTGGTCCTTGTTTCTTTTTTCAGGTCAAAGAAGTCCCCTGGGTCGACATTGTCTATACCTTTTAGGATTTTGAATGTTTGAATCAGATCGCTGCGTAGTCTTCTTTTCAAGACTGAATAGATTCAATTCTTTTAGCCTGTCTGCATACGACATGCCTTTTAAACCCGGGATAATTCTGGTTGCTCTTCTTTGCACTCTTTCTAGAGCAGCAATATCCTTTTTGTAACGAGGTGACCAGAACTGAACACAATATTCTAGGTGAGGTCTTACTAATGCATTGTAGAGTTTTAACATTACTTCCCTTGATTTAAATTCAACACTTCTCACAATATATCTGAGCATCTTGTTGGTCTTTTTTATAGCTTCCCCACATTGTTTAGATGAAGACATTTCTCAGTCAACATAAACTCCTAGGTCTTTTTCATAGTTCCCTTCTTCAATTTCAGTATCTCCCATATGATATTTATAACGCACATTTTTATTGCCTGCATGCAATAATTTACACTTTTCTCGATTAAATTTAATGTGTCTGCCCAGTTTTTAATGCTGTCTAGATCATTTTGAATGACCTTTGCTGCTGCAACAGTGTTTGCCACTCCTCCTATTTTTGTGTCGTCTGCAAATTTAACGAGTTTGCTAACTATTCCAGAATCTAAATCATTAATATAGATTAGGAATAGCAGAGGACCTAATACTGATCCCTGTGGTACACCACTGGTTACATCGCTCCATTTTGAGGTTTCTCCTCTAATCAGTACTTTATGTTTTCTACATGTTAACCACTCCCTAATCCATGTGCATGCATTTCTTTGAATCCCTACTACGTTAAATTTGAGAATTAATCTTTTATGCAGGACTTTGTCAAATATTTTCAATGTTGCATCCTCAAAAAAGTCAAGTAGGTTAGTTAGACACGATCTCCCTTTTCTAAAACCATGCTGACTGTCTCCCAGGATATTGTTACCATATAGGTAATTTTCCATTTTGGATTTTCCATAAGTTTACATATAATAGAAGTCAGGCTTATTGGTCTGTAGTTACCTGGTTCGGTTTTGTCTCCCTTTTTGTGGATCGGTATTACGTTTGCTACTTTCCAGTCTGTCAGTACAAACCCTGTGTCAAGAGACTGTTGCATGATCTTGGTTAGTGATTTGTAAATAACTTCTTTCATTTCTTTGAGTACTATTGGGAGGATCTCATCTGGCCCAGGGGATTTGTTTATTTTAAGAGCTCCTAGTCCCTTTAACACTTCTGCCTCTGTTATGCTAGTTATTTAAAATTGGATAGGAACAGGTCGACATGTGGGGCATGTTGTCCGTGTCCTCCTTTGTAAAAACCTGTGAAAAGTAATCATTTAATATATGTGCTATTTTTTTTTCTTCATCTATGCTTTTGCCATTTGTGTGTCTTAGACATTTAACCTCCTCTTTGAATGTTCTCTTGCTGTTATAATATTGGAAAAACATTTTGGAATTGGTTTTAGCCCCCTTAGCAATATTGATTTCTATCTCTCTCTTGGCCTTTCTAACTTCCTTTTTGACTTGTGTTTGCAGTTCCAAGTACTCTTTCTGTGTACTTTGTTTTTGGTCCCTTTTAAACACTCTGTAAAGTGCCTTTTTTCGCTGAATATTTTTTTTTATTGATCTATTAAACCATTTTGCCATTTTGTTTTAGATTTAGATTTGTCTACTTTTGGGATGTAATTGTTTTGTGCCTCTAGTACTACATTTTTAAAAAAACAGCCATCCTTTTTCTGTGTATGTTTTCTCTATTTTACTCCAATCTACTTCTGTTAGTCTCTGTTTCATACCTTCATAGTTTGCTTTTCTAAAATTGTAAACCTTAGCTTTAGTCATTACTTTTGGGGTTTTAAAAAATACTTTGAATGAGACCATATTGTTGTCTGAGTTTGCCAATGGCTCTCTGACCTCTGTTTTAGTTATTCTGTCTTCGTTATTTGAAAAGACTAAATCAAGGCATGCCTCCCCTCTAGTCGGTGCCTTGACAAATTGCCTTAGGAAGCAGTCATTTGTCATTTCCACCATTTCAATTTCATCAGTCGTGCTCCCCACCGGGTTCTCCCATTTTATACGGGGGAAGTTGAAATCCCCCATTTGTATGGCTTCTCCTTTTCTACACGCATTTCGAATGTCATTGTATGACAGATTATTTTGCTCAGCGTCTGAATTTGGCGGTCTATAGCATGCTCCTCTTATTATGCCCTTTGAATTTGTGTCCATTATTCTGACCCATATTGATTCTGCATTGTTTTCTTTGTCCTGATTTAACACCTGGGCTTCAAGACTATTTCTTATGTATCGCACTACCCCTCCGCCTCTTCTGTCCTGCCTGTCTTTCCTATATAGTGTGTACCCACTATTATTATATTTGTCTCCTTCACTCTCAGACAACCAAGTTTCTGTAACACCTATCACATCGTAGTTACTTGTTAGTGCAGTAGCTTCAAGTTCTAACATTTTGTTTCTGAGACTTCTAGCATTAAGATGAATACAGACGTGCTCAAATTTGTTGGTACCCTTACAGCTCATTGAAATAATGCTTTATTCCTCCTGAAAAGTGATGAAATTAAAAGCTATTTTATCATGTATACTTGCATGCCTTTGGTATGTCATAGAATAAAGCAAAGAAGCTGTGAAAAGAGATGAATTATTGCTTATTCTACAAAGATATTCTAAAATGGCCTGGACACATTTGTTGGTACCCCTTAGAAAAGATAATAAATAATTGGATTATAGTGATATTTCAAACTAATTCGTTTCTTTAATTAGTATCACACATGTCTCCAATCTTGTAATCAGTCATTCAGCCTATTTAAATGTATAAAAGTAGTCACTGTGCTGTTTGGTATCATTGTGTGCACCACACTGAACATGGACCAGAGAAAGCAAAGGAGAGAGTTGTCTAAGGAGATCAGAAAGAAAATAATAGACAAGCATGGTAAAGGTAAAGGCTACAAGACCATCTCCAAGCAGCTTGATGTTCCTGTGACAACAGTTGCAAATATTATTAAGAAGTTTAAGGTCCATGGAACTGTAGCCAACCTCCCTGGGCGCGGCCGCAAGAGGAAAATCGACCCCAGATTGAACAGAAAGATAGTGCGAATGGTAGAAAAAGAACCAAGGATAACTGCCAAAGAGATACAAGCTGAACTCCGAGGTGAAGGTACGTCAGTTTCTGATCGCACCATCCGTCGCTTTTTGAGCGAAAGTGGGCTACATGGAAGAAGACCCAGGAGGACTCCACTTTTGAAAGAAAAACATAAAAAAGCCAGACTGGAATTTGCTAAAATGCATATTGACAAGCCACAATCCTTCTGGGAGAATGTCCTTTGGACAGATGAGTCAAAACTGGAGCTTTTTGGCAAGTCACATCAGCTCTATGTTCACAGACGAAAAAATGAAGCTTTCAAAGAAAAGAACACCATGCCTACAGTGAAACATGGAGGAGGCTCGGTTATGTTTTGGGGCTGCTTTGCTGCGCCTTGAATCTGTGCAGGGCACAATGAAATCTCAAGACTATCAAGGCATTCTGGAGCGAAACGTACTGCCCAGTGTCAGAAAGCTCTGTCTCAGTCGCAGGTCATGGGTCCTCCAACAGGATAATGACCCAAAACACACAGCTAAAAGCACCCAAGAATGGATAAGAACAAAACATTGGACTATTCTGAAGTGGCCTTCTATGAGTCCTGATCTGAATCCTATCGAACATCTATGGAAAGAGCTGAAACTTGCAGTCTGGAGAAGGCACCCATCCAACCTGAGACAGCTGGAGCAGTTTGCTCAGGAAAAGTGGGTCAAACTACCTGTTAACAGGTGCAGAAGTCTCATTGAGAGCTACAGAAAACGTTTGATTGCAGTGATTGCCTCTAAAGGTTGTGCAACAAAATATTAGGTTAAGGGTCCCATCATTTTTGTCCATGCCATTTTCATTTGTTTTATTATTTACAATATTATGTTGAATAAAAAATCAAAAGCAAAGTCTGATTTCTATTAAATATGAAATAAACAATGGTGGATGCCAATTACTTTTGTCAGTTTCAAGTTATTTCAGAGAAAATTGTGCATTCTTCGTTTTTTGTGGAGGGGTACCAACAAATTTGAGCACGTCTGTACATTTAATAGTGGCAACAAATGTAGAAGACAGACATTCTGAAGTAACCGTCAAATGTTGGAATACGGAAAAACATGCTCATGACAAGATCCCACAACAAAGATGCATCTACTACTATAACCAGCATATGGGAGGTGTAGATCTCCATGATCCCCAGGTCTCCCGTTACTGACTCACCATTAGATCAAAAAGTGGTGGTGGCCCATCTATGCCTGGTCTATCAATAGTGCTCTAGTGAACAGCTGGCTGTTCTACAGGGACATCGTAGGTGGTGACTGTGACCTTCTACGCTTCCAACGCACTGTGGCACAGAGTCTGCTACTCCGTTTTGGGACCAAACCAAGAGGACATGGAAGAAGATCATCACTAACTGCAGTAGTACTTGAGTCCGCAAGGTTCGACAACACCTCTCACTGGCCAATCAACTAAGGCAATCGATTCCTGAGATGCCGTGTATGTGACTGTCATACAACCTACTATTGTGAGGAGTGTAAAATGCCACTGCACATTGAGTGCTTGAAAAAGTTTCATGTGCAGTAAAAAATAAGAATGCAAACTTCAAGGGCATTATGTTGGAATGGAAAATGATCTGTCATCTTGACATGTCATTGTAAACTTTCTTTTTACAGTTTCATGTCAAGAGTAACTGTAAATGTTGACAATGTTTTGTTGAAGCCATATGTTAAACTGGAAACTAAAGTTTGTCTTTAAGCCTCAAAATTAAGTAGTTTCTTTTGTTAAAAACTGAGAACATCAATGTAAAAATCCTGGTGCACTGACATGAAGAATGTATATGTGAGAGGTCACGTAAAGAGGTCATAAGCAGAGAATTTTGATCATAAAATACTTTAAAAAGTTTTGTTTTATGCATTTTCCTGATTGACTTGATGTTAATATGTTGTTAATATTTTTCATAATGTTAATTTGAAAATTGAATTCATATTTTGCATTACACAGGGATTTCAAATTTATATTTGTTTGTTTGCACTGTACATGGTCCTGACATTGTTTGTTCCCACCGGTCACAACAGTGACTGACAATAAAAGATACTTTTTCACAAACTTCTCACAATTTTTTTTTTTTTTTTAAACTGATTTAGATTATTTGAAAGGGTGACCTATAGAATATAATTTGTGTAGTTACATGTCAGGGAAAAATTTGGGAACAAATGGGTTGTTCCGGGAGCTTTTTGGTGAAAAAAGAGGGTTCTGGCCCGGAACGGGTTAATGACAAAGCGTTATTAATCAGTTCTGATTGCTAAAATATTCTCCTCATGTGTGTAACTTTTTATGCTGTTTTTCAAAGCAACTGAATTCATTAAAGTACCGTTCCGTCTTTTACCCCATCCCAGATTTGTACTATGTTAAAAAAGGACCCTGTCAAATCCTCTGTAGATAGGACAAATACAGAAATGAAAAACGTATGCCTAGGTAGATATGATTGGTTATGCTTAATACTCTGTTACTATGGTTAAATACAATTTTGAATGGTTCTCCCGATGAAGCAGCTATGATAAAATTACCTACCTGTTACTACCCAAATTGAGAAATAAAAATATTGTCTCTTGATAGGTTGCACACGACACATTTACATACATTTAAAAAAAATATATATTATTATTGGTTCTTCCAATGAAGCAGCTAAGATAAAAACTACCTGTAACCAAACAGTCTTTTTCTTTACCGGTGACAAAGGTAAGTGTATATAATTGATGTCGTTTACAATTAGAAATAACACTTCAACTGTTTATCTTTATTTTTCTATTATAATGTATCTAACTATATACATAGCATGTAAATATAAATGCTTTCTTGTGCATTTTATCAAATAGTTATACTATAATGTATATGTGTATAATGTCACATTTTTATATGTTAAACAGCAACATTTGAATTTATAAGTATCAGCTGTACTATACCACTGGATTTTGGAGCAAGGTGATGGTATCGTGGTATCAGTGTGAAAGTACAAATGCACTTGTAGCAGGGTGGTAGAGAGCCCTGTACGTATTTATTTGTTTATTTTATTTTAGAACAGGGTTCCCCTCCGCCCCTGTGCAGATTATTGTTTTGTGTTTGTTTATTATGATTTATTATTTTTACGACGACGAGGTGCCGTGTGTTCTGTTATTATTTCTGTATTTAGTTATTGTTTTGTTTATGTATTTAGGACGGCGTAGTCGTTTTGTTTGTTATTATTTAGTAGAATAATTTTTTGAATATTTCATTTATTTTTGTTAATAAAAACGGCGCGCCGCGTCACTTACTTTAATCTGCAGTACTGGTTTGTTTACCTTCCTGCTTCTGCCTGACGTCACGTCTCAGCCATTCCTGCCACAGCACTGTATAAATAATATACAGGTAGTGGACAAAAAATGGAAACACCAATGTAAAGGCATTTAATAGGGCGTTGGGCCACTATGGTATCCCGCTCTGTGGGTTTCTCGGCGGACCGTTTTTGATGAAACTAGCTGCCCGCACCCCATGTTGAAATTTGCAGTCAATTGATCTGCAGTTGCTCGTCTGTTTTGCCTTGCACTTCGATTTAATGCACGGATATTTAGGGCAGCAGTGTGGAGTAGTGGTTGTAACAATTGTAAGTCGCCCTGGATAAGGGCGTCTGCTAAGAAATAAATAATAATAATAATAATAATAATAATAATAATAATAATAATAATAATAATATCAAGATCCTGGAGTATGCACTTCCACCCACAGTTGCACTTTTCTGAGAAGTTGAGCTGTCTTGGTCACTGAAGCTCCTGCCAAACGCGCCCCAACAATCACCCCTCTTTCAAAGTCACTGAGGTCTCCTCTTGCAGCCATGCTAGCCATAATTATAGGCAACCAGGCCTGTCCAGCATTTTTATACATGACCCTAAGCATGCTGGGATGTTATTTGCTTAATTAACGCATGAGCCACACCTGTGTGGAAGCCCTTGCTTTCGATACACTTAGTGTCCCTCATTTACCCAGGTGTTAACATTTTTTTATCCTATAACATACATTTAAAGTACAATGATCTATAATGGTACTATAATACAGTACAACAATGTTTCGACAGAAATTCAGGATCGCTGCAAGCCCACAAATCAAAAGAGGCTGCGTTGCTGCTTTTTTTTGCGTGTACTAACAATTTCTTGTTAGTTTACAGTTTTTGGATACGATGCTAGGTTTTTTTTATGTTTTCTTTACAATGAACAGTTAATTTCCTAGAACTGCTTACTGTAGCTACATATTTATAATTTTATTTTTTAAAAAAAATTAAAAATCAATCCACAATCACATTTAAAAATAGATATCCTATATATTCTGTTTTCTGATCTCTGTATGCTGCTGATCAAGCTTGAACCGCACATTTTATTGTGTTGGTTGTATTTGTAATTTCTAAATTATTGCCCCAAGTATATTTTGGTTACAGTTTCAATGGTTAAAATTACTGGTTAAATAAATAAATACATTTTAAACAATTATATTTACAGTCAAGGATGATAATAATAATAATAATAATAATAATAATAATAATAATAATAATAATAATAATAATAATAATATCAGTAATAAAACTAATTTAAATTATATGGATGTATTAATTGTATTAATTTAATATGCAACAGGGACTCAGGATGGTACTGAGTTCTGTTCAAACAGTAAATGACTGTCATTTAGCCCTGCACACCTTGTCTCCAGTGTCATCCATCCTGCTGAGAGCTCGAGTCATCACAATATGATAAAGGGGTTTCGCTAAATTAGACATTTTTCAATGGCATAAAAGCCTTTTTTTTAAACCATAAAGGTCGATTTCACCCATTCTCTGCTTTAAATAAAGATCGATAAAAAAAAACACCAGTTAAATTCTTTCTAAAATAAACGTCAATATTAATCGTCGATTTGGCAAAAAAATAAAAATCGAATAGTAGCAAACCTAAACATAATAATAAATTACTGTGAAATAATCAAATGTAATATTAAGAGATTTAAGTCATGTTTACTTTGCAGTGTTTTAGTTTAATATTCTGCTACCTGTATATTATTTATACAGTGCCATTGTACTTGCACACTGATACCATGATACCATCACCTTCCTCCAAAATCCAGTGGTACAGTACAGCTGATACTTATAAATTAAGTTCAAATGTTGCTGTTTAACATATAAAAATGTGACTTTCTTATACACATACTGTATACATTATAGTATAACTATAAGAAAGCATTTATATTTACATGCTAGGTATATACTTAGATACATTATAATAGATAAATAAAGGTAAACTTTGGTGCACATTTGAAGTATTATTTCTAATTGTAAACGACATCAATTATATACACTTACCTTTGTCACCGGTAAAGAAAAAGACTTAGGTTACAGGTAGTTTTTATCTTAGCTGCTTAATTGGAAGAACCAATATATATATATATATATATATTTTTTTTATGTAAATGAGTTGTGTGCAACCTATCAAAAGGCAATATTTTTATTAATCTGTTAGGCAAAGATCTATTATACATTATTTTACATCTTTCTCATTATGTCTTACATGGTTGTTGCACTACAGGAATTTACCATTTTTAAAATCATGCTGATATACAGTAGCCTACATATACTGTATGATCTCTCTTTCTTACAATAGCTATCTTGGTTGGTATTGAACTAATTAAATTTATAATTAAAGTTCAGGAGGAGGGTCAGACACCAATCTCCACGTCAGTAAGATTGTTAGCACTATAAATACCCTCTTCACTTACCTCTCAGTTGCGTTTCGATTTCATCGTAACCCACCACCTCCCCATCTCCACCTTTCTTAAAAACAATTTCTAGGTTTTATCAATGGGGGTCTCAGCCTCGTCCAGTCGGCCAGGCAGCGAGCCCTCAAACCAAGTTAGGTTTGATGCCAAATAAATGTGTATATACAACATACCTCTCCGTAAAATTGCATACTCCGCATTCTCCACAATAAATATTTGTACTAAAACATTCTGTGGCCAAAGAGCTCTATTTTCGTCTCATCTGACCATAGCACCTGGTTCCAATCGAAGTGCCAATGCCGTTTAGCAAACTCCATGTGCTTACGTTTGTTGGTTGCTCTCAATAAAGACTTTTTTTCTGGCAACCCTTCCAAATAGCCTATTGGCATGGAGGTGGCATCTAATTGTAGATTTGGAGACTTGGTGACCCCAAGATGCAAACAAGTTCTTTAATTCTCCAACTGTGGCCCTTGGATTTCCCTTTGCCTCCCGAACCTTCTGCCTCACTGGGTGTGGGGGCAAGATAAACTTGCGTCCTCTACCAGGCAACTTCTTAATTTATTACCCTAATAGTGCTAAGTGGTATATTTAGTTTTTTAGCTATTGTTTTGTACGCATTGCCTGATTTATGAAGGTCAACAACCATTTGTCTCTTTTCATTTGGGAGTTCTTTGCCTTTCCCCATGGTGATGGATGACAAATGGATTTCATATGCGTGTTACCTCATTTTTATATCCCAGTGAAACAGGAAGCCATGGAAGGCCACAATACAGTTCCTTAAGACTGAGATAAACTTAAAGAAGTAGAATGTTAACCACTTCAACACCATGACACATGCACGTACGTCAAATGAAAACCCACTTACACTACCATGCTGTACGTGCATATGTGAAGTTTCACATTCTATTCTATGATTGGTTTCTCAGTCTTGCGTTTTCAGGTTTCATTCTCTAAGACAGTGCTAGTACTGTGGAATGTGCAATGAAAGTTGGGGGAGGGTCAAGTGACATTTGTATCCAATTGCGTGTCATGTAGCAATTCCAATCTACCTGTGGGCATTTAGAAGACAGATGTATCGTGGGAAGCCATTCAACTTTTACAAGTGTGTATATATATATATATATATATAATTACTTTTTGTTTTATTATTAGTTTTACTTGTTTAGTTGTTTACATAGTTTTTAGCAAAAGCTAAACATGGCAACGTACGTGCAGAGCGACAACGGGAGTGATGAGGATTTCGAAGTTGGTTCGGAGGATTTCGATACCAGCGACAGTGATGCTGACTTATCACTCAGCGATGATGATGATGAAGAGGATGTGGAACCAAGAACAGCAGCGGATTGGGTGTTTATTACTGATCCCTACCATGATGCCATCATTTGATTTTGGACCTGTTTACACAGATGTGCACCCCACCATGGAATTTGAGTTTGCATTCTCCATTGGAGTGCTTTTTGACTTTTGTTCCCGAAAAGCTAATCACTTACCTTTGTGGCTCTACAAACAAAAGAGCATGCAGCTACTTTACAGGTAAGCCAGCTGCAAACGGGAAGTTGTTTGGTTTGAAATGGCAGTGCTGTGACGAAATACTATCAAAACGCAGTACTGGGTAAAAGGCAATAAAGCAGACGTCTGTGGCAGCCAGATCCATCAAATGTCTGCACAAAGTAGCCCTGTACACGCATTTGTGACTATTCCTCCAACACAAGGGAAGCAGAGACTGTAAAAAACGTGCAGGGTCTGCTATGAAAATAAAAACAAAAGAAAGGACACAAGAAAAATGTGCAGTGGTTGTGAAGGCAACCCTAGGTTCTGTTGTATTGAACATTTCAATAACTGGCACGAGCAATTCGATTAATGGCACACGTTTTGATGTTGTTTGATTTTTTATTTGATAATTACTGTTTACTGAGTATTATTGTTATTAGCAGCAATTTTTGTTTTCATCGTTCAAAAAAAAAAAAAGACGTGTTTATATTTTGTGAAAGACGCTACTCGTACTCGCCACTAGGGTGTGCTTTTTCCCCAGGTATGGATCAGAAGGACACGTTGCATTCACAGGTAAGTTGCTTTTTATTTACAAGTAATTACAAACAGCATGTTTATAGTCAGGACATGCCCTGTACGGGCTACTAACTAGCTCACTTCTTCGACCCTAGCTAACTGTAGGTGAAGAAGAGGAGACAGTAACACTGGTCAGGGAAGGTAAGTTGGGGAAATGGTTCCCCCTCCAGGAACAGTGAAGCACAGGTAAGGTGAGGAAATGGCTCCCCCTCCAGGAACAGTGAAACACAGGAATGTTGGGGAAATGGCTCCCCCTCCAGGAAAAGTGAAACACAGATAGGTTGGGGAAATGGCTCCCCCTCCAGGAACAGTGAAACACAGGAATGTTGGGGAAATGGCTCCCCCTCCAGGAACAGTGAAACACAGGTAGGTTGGGGAAATGGCTCCCCCTCCAGGAACAATGAAACACAGGTAGGTTGGGGAAATGGCTCCCCCTCCAGGAACAATGAAACACAGGTAGGTTGGGGAAATGGCTCCCCCTCCAGGAACAATGAAACACAGGTAGGTTGGGGAAATGGCTCCCCCTCCAGGAACAGTGGGCACTGGGTGATGTGTGGTCCAAACAATACACAAAGTGCTAAACCAATACACAGTCCCCCTCTACAGTCGTGGTGTCCTTGTTTTCTATTCCCGTTCTTCACACAACACAAACAAAAGGTTTTCACAGGTACGCTCCGGCCCAGTGGACCTTGGCTTTTCCACCTCGCCGCGGTAAATAATGCAGGCAAACAAATTAAACACACAACGTTTGAACCTGGCTGTATTTTTACAGGAAACTGATAAATAAACAAAAGCGAATGCACAAAACGGTTCTTTGAACTAAACTATACTTTTCAAAAACTAACTACAGTGTCAGCAGTACTTACAAAACAAAGTAACAGCAGGAACTCCAGCAAACTCCGGTATGCAGCAAAGCAATCGGGCGGTGCTTCCCCAAACAACACCCTGATTGCTCTGCTCTACTCTCTTTTATACTGCCTGACCCCTCCCCATAGTTAACCCTGGTGCTAGGCAGTCTGGGCCGTGTAGTTTTTGTTGCGGCCGCCATTTCTTAAAGGAATATCGCCTATTTCCCTCACAATTTCTATATTTAACATGGGTATGTAGTACACAGGAGCATAAAGGGTTAAAGAAAAACACAGTTTAGGTCATTTATTTGTGTTTTATTCATCATATATTGACATTTCATAGCAATTACAGGTTTGAAAATATTATTATTATTATTATTATTATTATTATTATTTTCAAAATCTGGTCCTTGCTGTGTTTCTCAATATTGAGTCCCCAACAATCATGACCTCCCTTCTTTTTGCTGCCTGGCCAGCACTGTTTATAGGGTCCTGGATGTTGTTCCTTTCATTCTCTTGATGTTGGTTTTGATCATCTAAATTTTTAAGTTGCGCAAATTTGTTGGATGTTTTGATTTCTGGTGGTTGTGTTTGACGAAGTTTCTTTTTTTTCCTTACTTCTGCCTACCTGAACCCAGCTGTTTTGACCCTCTTGTATCTCACTGGTGGCTGTCAGTCCGCTAGGGGTGCTGACTTCCATGAATTGTGGGTGTGCCAGCTCCTCAAGCTCCTGTTGCTGTCTCATTTCCTGCAGCTCCTTTTCTAGCATACTAGTTTAAGAAAGTCCTGGATTGTGCGGCACTTTACACACACTTGGTTTAGCTCTGCTGGGTTTTCTCGGATTTCCCACATCATGCAGGTGTCACAGATTACTGGTTTGAAGACTATGTTAATTTTTTTTTTTGCTTTGAAGTTTATTTTATCTTCTGCAACTGTCACCCTGCTTTCAAACTGCTTCTAACTGCTCTGCACTTTTAAAACGATGCACTTCTCACACAATGTTGCTCCCATGCTGTCGCTGCCTCCCTTTATTGTGTTCTGTTGTGCTAGTAGCTCCACCCCTTCCCCTTGTCTCAGAACGGTGCTGAATTTGAATCAGCTGCTCTGAGTTACAGTTTTTGATCAGAAAAAGACATGCAGGAGGTTCCCGAATGGAGCATCCGGTAAAGGTGCTCTCAGCGGTGAGATTGTTGCTTATTCTTTTATTCATAATGAGACAGACAGAAACTTGAGCCAGCTAATTGCTTTGTTAAAAAAACAAACAATCACAGCTGGAAGGATATTAAGTTTTTTGTACTGGACAAAGATTTTGTGGAAATTAAATTGTTAAAAGAGGAGTTTCCTGATGCAAAGTTACTGTTGTGTACATTTCACATTATCAAGCACTGGAAATCAAAATTTGCAGAGCTTACTGTGAGCAAAGAACAAAAACAAATCTCCTTGCACTACTGAAGTCAATATTCTACAGCCCAACTTTGCAGGATTACAATGTTCAGCTACAAAAACTAAAAGATGAGTGTCCTTCACAAGAGTTTGTGCAGTATTTTCTGGCAAACTGGGCTTCCCAATCTGAGAAGTGGGCTCACTTGTACAGAAAGGGACTGGCTACAATGGGTAATAATACAAACAATAAATTGGAAAGCCATTAATCAGAAGCTAAAGAAATGTGTCCATTCTAACATGGGAATATCTGAAGCCTTCAGTGAGTTGATTGCATTTGTTAAAGTGCAGGAAAGTGAAAATGATTTCCGTCATGCAGAACAGATCAGATCACTCTTTGTGGACACACGAAGGCCCTCTGATACAGCTATGGAACTATCAAAAATGCTGTCTGACAGAGTATGTCAGCTGGTAATGCATCAGCTTGACAAGTCTGTTTCTACTGATTTGAGTATTGTTGAAGATGGGGATAACTTCAGCATTTACTGTAATTGTAAGGGAAGATGTACTAAATATTCTGTTGGTAAACAGATGAAGACCTGCACTTACACTTTTGCTATAAATTGCCCATATTTTGTACTGTAGGAAGTACAAATGTGCTCTTATTTGTGATACACCACTGCATCCAAGATGGTTAGAATATGTTGTGGATTTTCAAACAGGAAACCTTGAAGTCCACACAGAAAAAGTAAATGTCTCTCTCATTTCTACACACACTTGGTGGCAAAAGTCTGAACTCCAATGACCGATTCAAATTAGTGTATCCAACTGCAATGGAACTAGCAACACTTGTCTCTGCTTGTGGTGGTGACGAATATCAGAAGTACAAGTTCTTGAAAACCAGCTTAAATTGTTGGAAATGGTGGTAGAGGAAATTCAAGATAGTGAAAAGTTCAACATTTTTCCTCCACCAACAACAAAAGACAAGATGTTTCTGAGAAATCAAGCAGTGCTAAGTCACTTACAAGGGCTGCCACTGAAAGTCAAATGACAACATTGAAGACTCCTCAAAGTGAACTCTCAATATACAAGAAACCACTTCCACACAAAGGCCAGTTTCAGAAGAGCCTATAGAATTTAAAAAGTGTGTCAGTACCACTGATTCCAAAAATCACAGATCAAGTTGACATCAGAAATGCACTGAAGATAACTCCAGTTAAATGCAGGTGTGGAAGGCAGAATCGGGATGTACTTTCAGTTACAATAGGACACGAGTTGAAATGCTTGGTAGGTGTAATCAGAGGAGCTTTATATGTTGCTTCCTAGTTGTGTCTAAACCACCTTTGTTGTGTAAGGTGTGGTGTAAAATTAAATTATTGTAGAATACCATATAGAATAGATCAATTTTATTACTTAATTTACCCCCCCCCCCCCCCCAAGAAAAAATATGTTGATTGTTTTTACAGTAAAATATCAGATATATGCAAAATGTGTTTTATATGAAAAATACATTTGCTAAATGTTCTTAAATAACTGAATTAAATTAGTTTTTTAGCTACAATGAGAAAAAGAAAGACATCTGTTTGCAGATGAAGAAAAAAAAAGGTATTGAAAGACTGTGCAGGAACAGAAATGAAGTGTAAAAGAAGTTACTCAACACATACGCTGAATCACCTCATCCCTGTCCTTCCACAGAAGATACCAGCACCTGATGAGCCATTAATAATTCAAGGAAATGCATTTTCAGTTTTAGACCTTGGTACATTAAAGAGGGGTGGATGGCTCAATGACAAAGTGAGTATTGGTAAATGTAAATTCTTAAGTTTGTGGTTGTAGGTATTTATTGATAGCTAAATCATTTATAGTCTTTCATCTGCAATCTAGTCAGTACCATAGAATATGTGACAAAAAAAGGTCTATTAAGGGAGGCATACTTTACACTGACTGAAGAGGAAGCTAGAATATATATATTTCAAAGCCAGAATATGTGTCTGTTGCAAGCAAGTTGCATAAAAATGTTATAAGTACCTTAATAAAAACACCTGTCTAGTTTTTATGATAATGCATAATATTTGGTTATTCATTTTTTTAAGATGTGTTACTGTGTGTTATTAACAGATTGTTCATGCTTACCTTAGATTTCTTGCTGAAGAATGCAAGAAACGTGTTTATGTCCGGCAATGTTTCCTGGCACTCTTTTGGAAGGAATAAAACTACACGTCTTGGCTTTATACAAAAGTAAGATAAGTTAGTAAACCCCAGCACACACAAGGAAGCCTGCTTTCCTGGAAATAAAATTGCTTTGTGTATTCTGGATTTTTTAGTGTTTCCAGAAACCAGGTTTCCAACTGTACTTTGATTAAGAATTAAGAATTGTGGCTTTTGCCAGTCAGAAGACTTTTTTTAAAATATGACTGAGATCATATAACTTTGCAAAATGCAAAACAGCGAGTTTTTCACTACTGCTACAATATATACATATAATGTATGTACAGTCGCAGACTAATATCTTGGCACCCTTCATTTTAAATAATGTTATTTGCTAATGTATTTAGTTTATTCAGTTTAGTTTAATAAATATTGTTTATTAAACTATACTTATTTTGCAATTATATGTTTTTGAAGTTTATTGAAAACTCAGTGATTGAACACTTAATGAGATTGTTGTGGGCGAGGCAGATGTAAGTGTGGGCAGGACATTTCAGAGAAGGAGGACAGTGAATGCTAGCGAAGGCATTATTGTACAAAAGTGAAAATAAGAAAGAAAAGTTTCTGGACTGGCTTCTATTGCCTGTCTGCAGTGATTCACATTGGTTTCTCCTGGATCATCAAGGAGAGAGGAGTACCTGTTACATTGGAGGTATTTAATGGTTTTACAGCATTGTAATGCACTGCAAGTCTAGTTTGACTGAAATTTAGATTGGCACAGGGTAAAAAAATATGTAAAGACTGACTCCAATTCTTAGCTGATGGAGTGAAATGTAACCTTTTATTTTGGTAGGATGTTTATGAGGCATGGCAGTCAGGTCACATGTGAGAGTTTTGAAGAGTGGACAGCAGACAGAATAGATGTCAGCATGCAAGAGGATGGAAATAGCTGTGGCACGTTTCTCCTGATGGCAAGTTCCTGCTTTCTTACAATCTCCAATTGGGTTACAAATCCGCTAGTGGAAGACAATTACGTAACTATGCGTTATTGTGGCAATGTGCCCCGCCCCTGTGTGCATTTGTGTGTTATATGTTGTATGTTGCGTGCGTGTGTTAATGTTGGTGTATAGAGATTGGTACACAGGATATAAACGGGTCTGTGTTTCACGTGTATTTAAAAATGTAGATTTGTATTTAGGCACGAGGAGGGCACAAATCACTTCACGTGCTGGTTAAATGTAATATGTGAGCATGGGGTTGCACAGAATTAATTCATGTGCTGGGATTCAAGTGAATAATTAATTAGTAATTGAATCCCAGCACAACAGTATATATAGATGCACATTTCTTTCACTCTGGGTTGGGTGTTCGAGAGTGGAGAACGGGTGAGAGAGAAGGGGAAAGTAAATATAAGTGAATAATAAGTGTTGGTAGTACTCACCGTGTTTGTTTGTCTCTCCGTGCACCGTTTGTTAAGTGTTTAGTACGTTTTGTTTGTCTCTTTATTTTGGCGTGAAGTGCCGTGTCCTGTTTTTGTGTTTAAAACCCTTTATTTTCTGTTCTGTTTGGTTATTAAATGCTGAGCGCGATCACGCGCTCAGATTCATCAAAACCCCAAGTCTCTGTTTATTTCCTGCTTCTGGTCTGATGCCACCCACTCCGGCGTGAGACAGTTATTTACTTAAGACTGGCTCCATCAAAGAAAATAAAAATACAAATTTGCGTGTCCAGTACAAAAATAAGAGAAACTCGCAACACAAACTATATTTTATTTATTGTGCTTTGTTTTGTATCCCACCCCCTTAGAATGCTGAGGCCTTGCTAAATGGAGCTGCACCTTGTGATATTGAGCAACGATATTCTGATATTCTGCCTACAGAAAGTACAAAGCCTTCCAAAGCCTTCCAAAGAACAGGAAATGAGAAAAGACCTTATGCATTTGAAATCATGTGTTTAATAGTATAGACCAAGTGTGGTGTAAGGGGAAGGAGTGTAGTACATGGGGATTGGTTCATACCGATCAGCTGTTGTTATTGTTGTACGAGCTTGCGCAAGTCAGTGTAGGATAAAGTGAGTTAAAGGCAAGACCTGTGTGTGGCGTGCCATGCATAATGTACAATTATTTAGAACACTTCACATATAAAATGGTAGGTATCTGTGTATTTCCATAATACACATGGTTCTATATAATGGTTGATATTAATATTACAACATCCTCTAAAAAACGATTTCATGTTATTTTAGAAGCTAAAAAATGTTAGCACAGGTTCGAATTGTAAAGGTTTTAGGGTTTTTTAGGAGCCTACCCACAATGCACCTGGATCTGCATAATGGAATCTAATAATATTGCAGCGTCATCAAACTGAATAAAGTCTAAAAACCTATTTGATGTTATTTTAGAAGCTAAAAATATTACCACTACATTCTTTGGCTTAATATTTTAAGACCAAATAAGACGTGATTATGAATAAGGGTCATCTTTTTATGTTAAAACTGTATAAATGCGGGAGGATAAGCCGTTCCACATACTGCCATCTGGTGTTTGATTTTCAATATTGCAACATACTCGAACTGATGTCAAAATATAGTCTAAAGGCCTTTTAAAAAGTTATTTTAGACGTTGATAAAGATTAGCACTACATTCTTTGGGTTAATACGATTATTTTAAGACCAAATAACACGTGGTTAGGAATAAGGATAATCTTTTCTGTTAAAACTGCATATATTTTGAGGTTAAATGCTGGGGGGCCAAGGGGAGAGAAGCGGCCCTAGAGAAGAAAGGGTAAAAAACCTGTTTTTTGACTTAGTAAGATATTTTTTCTTAAATAATAGTATTAATAACTATCATTCAGAAGAATACATCTTACATAAAGGCTTCTTAATCAATATGTAATATTTTACACTATTACACTGAAAAAGAACCTTATCTAACTGTGAAAAGTCTATTGAGCCTGTTCTTTTTTCAGGAGGGTTGTTCACTGTGTAATTATTTATTTTTTATTATTTATTTCTTAGCAGACACCCTTATCCAGGGCAACTTCCAATTGTTACAAGATATCACATTATTTTTACATACAATTACCCATTTATACAGTTGGGTTTTTACTGGAGCAATCTAAGTAAAGTACCTTGCTCAAGGGTAATGCATGTACTGTTCCCACAATGCTGTTGGCTGATATTCGAATATGGGATCTTTCTATCTACTGTATACAGGTTCTCTAATTATTTTCAAATTAAAGTCTAAAACAAAACAAAAAATAAATAAAAAAAATCTTTCAATGTCTGCTGTTTGTTTGTGTGTAAATTCAATTCTTTAATAATTACAATTATTTTAGTTAAGATGAAAACATTTACAAAGCGATGAAATTAAAATGTTTGCTGTTCAATTATAGTCTATAATTGTAGACAGTGTTCAAGAGTTTGTTACAAATATTTTAGTTCAGATGTAAGCAGCGACAAACTATGGACGCTTATCTTTGAATTGATTGAATTGAGGTCAGAAATTGTTTTACAATCACAAATAGTCTGACATTATGTAAAAAAAAAACATGTTTTTAGTACTGTATTTCTGATTTTACTGGGGAATAGGCAGCTACAAATGTGATGTGGTTGTCTTTTTATGATACACTTTATATGATCTAACTTAACATGATATTACCTGTATGTTATAATGTTCAAGATTTTACTGTATTTAACATTATTTTAACATATTAATTTTAGATCTTGAAACAAAATGACATACTAAAAATACCTGAAAATCTTATCAAACACCTTTGTGGTATATTTCATACATGTGGATAGAAAAATAATTCTCTACAGAAGTTATCGGGCCTCATTTATTTTGGAATTGTTTATTTTCTGTCAGATTAAGATTTTTTGTTGTCAAATTATAATAGATATGTTATAAAAGAAGAAAGATTAAACCAAGCATACATTACCTTGTAGAATGACAAACAGTATGAATGAGAACAACAAAGCATATTGATAAAAAGGATACAAAATACCCTTTACAAAGGGAGTCATTTCAACCTTCACCACGGTATGTATAAAGAAAATCAGCATATCTCTAAACTAGCTGTTTTAAAACACAAAGCTTCCTGTTAAACGTAACACTAAAATCAGCATATCTTTAAACTAGAGGTTTCACATTCTTACAGAATACAACCCCCAAAGAATAATATGTTTAGAAGCCATGCGATAAGCATACGAAGGAGCAATACCCATATACAGGTGTACTTTATTTTAGGGTTAATAGATTCCTTGTATTGGCTCTTCTGTTTATGTTTGACACGTCTGTGACGTCAGCATAACTGCAGGTCAGGCAGCATCAAAACAAGTCCAGAACAGTTGAATAGGGGTGCCGACACCGCTTTGAACTATTGAGAATGTTTCCTGTATTTCTAAAGCAGGTTCATAAACACCTTTGCTTAATTTACATGTTAAGATCTCGAACAAACCCCCTGGCTGTTTTTGACCCATGACCACGATGTAACTTTTTATTTTTTTGGACCCCCCCCACACACTTGGTCGTTCAGTAACGGGGGTGTACACTTTCTTTATTTTGTGTTTGTATTCAGTTGATGTTCATTTGTTTTTAAAAGGCGATCTTTCAGTATAGTTTAGTGTAGGTTACTTGTATTCATTCTTTTTTTCTTTATTTTGATTAAGTCAATCTATCCTATCTATATATTTTCTGTTTTTCAGTGATGCCAGAGACTAACTCCTCGGACATAAAGTAATATGAATGCAATGTTCTATTACTACCCAGCCATATTGTAATTTTTAAAGTAAAATGGTAAGCTTGTTTAAATTATTGATTGTTGGCACTGGGTAGCTTGTAACTTTTTAATTAGACTGGCAATCTGTGTACTTTGTTTAACACGTTCATATAAAATCCTTAAGAGGGCTGGTATAGCTATACTTTAAGACAGACCTATTTTATATTAAACAAATATCAAACTTTTGGTCATTTCTAACTCCCGGGACAGATTTTCTCACTTATTTTGCTCAAAAACTCTTACATACTTTTGTCAACAAACCTTACATTTCTGCAAATGGCATGTAGGTCTGTGGTTACTGTAATCCACGTCTGTACTGGCAGGGTTTAGGCCCCAGGGGTGCCCTGTGGCATGCCTGGCTTCATTCATTGCGCGAGGCAAGCTCCCATATTTATTCCTCTATGACGGCTGCCCGTTCGAGAAGCCCACGCCTCGCTCTGAAAAACACCTTTTGAACACAGAATATTTTACGAATAAATTAAGTAAAACAATTAAATAAAGATTTTTTTTATTTAGAAAATAAAACTAACTTTTATTTTTTTTCGTTTTTGGCCGGGTTATTTTTAGAGACGTCGGATTCAGTGGCCAAGAGTTGCGTCGCACAGTGAAGAACTTATCTGAAGCAGCAGAGAGGAGCAGCAACTGGCTGTGGTTGAGATGGAAAGATTCTGGCTAGGGATCTCAAGCACAATAGAAAGAAAGAAACGCTGATGTACGGGTAAGTAAGCTGGGCTGAGTTGAGTGGGGGACGGAGGGGGGTGATGCTGGGACGCCAGAATCACCGTCTAGCCCTCTTGAGGTGTCGTGGGCTAGTCGACGAAACACTGAGGATGGAAGGTGCCCACTTGAAGACCCCAGAGATGTACCCTACTTAGCTCAATCCAGACGGTTGTCATGCTGATGCGCTGGGGAGACCGCACTGTGGTTGATCCGCTAGGGAAGCAATAAGCTGAGCCCTGGAGCCAGCATTACACTTCAGCCATCAACACTAGACAAAAAGATAGCAATAACTTGCTTCTTACTACAACAGTGTGCAGCTCTTCAAGGAGCCTCTGTCACACACATCACTGAGAACGTAGACAGGCTCCTAGAATGAACAGGAGACAACCCGGTAGTAGTCGCCCACATCGGTACAGACAACATTGGATGAGACAGGACAAGATCCCTGCAAAACAAATTCAGAGAGCTAGAAAGGAAATTAAAAGACAAGACCAAAACTGTGGTATTTTCTGGGATACTGCCGGCACCTTGCAAAGAAGCATACGGACATCTGGAAATACATAATCAAAATGCATGGCTGAAATCGTGGTGCACACAGGAAGGCTTCACCTTTCTTGAACATTGGAGCACATTCTACAACAAGGACTATCTATATAAGCGGGATGGACTGCACTTAAAAAAAAGGGAACCAATCAGAAGCATTTAAACTAGAAAGGAAGGGGGGACAAAACAAAAAAACAGAATGGAGACCACATCAAAACAAGGGCAACAACAACTCAGGTAAGACGGCCATTAAATGTAGTTCTCAATGCTAGAAGTCTCAGAAACAAAATGTTAGAACTTGAAGCTACTGCACTAACAAGTAACTACGATGTGACAGGTGTTACATATACTTGGTTGTCCGAGAGTGATGGAGACAAATATAATATTAGTGGGTATACACTGTATAGGAAAGACAGGCAGGACAGAAGAGGCGGAGGGGTAGCGCTATATGTAGCCGGGGCGCTCCTCATTTCACAATTCTGTCCTGCGCTGGCTACCACTCATGTATTTCTCTGCGTTGTGTTGTTGTGTGCAAAAGATTTCCCTGCCTGTCAGGCCAGCTATGGTGTGTTGTTCAGTGAAGGACACTAAGGCAGTGCAATGCTGATAATAAGTTCTTTAAATCTTGTTCAGAACTGCAAAATATAATTAAAACAGAACAGAAAAACATCAGCTTCCACGTGTTTCTGGTCCTCTATTCCCTCCTCTCAGCCAAAAGAAAAGCAGACTGAAACTTTACACAAAACACGTTTTTTTTTCCTATGTTACAGCTTAAACCTATACTGTATATATTTCAAGATACGATCTACCGTTTCTTCTACATTTTTCAGATCGTCAGTAATCAAAAATACACAAAATAGTTACCATAACAATGTGGAACAAAACATACACGTAATATGACTCATGAATCAGCCATTCTAACGAGTATTACTGCGATAATAAAATTAAAATACAATAACTAGCAGTTTAAACTAGCTTTCGCTTCTATTCATAACAACGGAGTTCAACATACCTGCAAAATATAATTAAAACAGAACAGAAAAACATCAGCTTCCACGTGTTTCTGGTCCTCTATTCCCTATTAGAAAAAGGAATACAGTGAACAATGTGTATCACACGTGGAAGGCTGTATCATTATCTGGCAAGCAAAAGCCACGTTGTTCAAAATAAATTATATAACAACTTTATCAAAGGTTTAGAAGAATAAAACAACTGCTGTAGTGTTTTCTGAGTAGTACTATATATGTCACGCCATATTCTATTGATAATTAGACAGTCTTAATAATTTTAATTAAGTATTTTATTACCAGCACGAAGCTGTGCTTACCTCCTCTCAGCCAAAAGAAAAGCAGACTGAAGGAAGCCGAGTGATGACGTGATCATAAGGCGCCAAGAAGAACCAAAACGCCAATAAAAAATGCAGGCTGTTGAATCTCCCATCACAATAGATATACGAAACGCTATACAACTAACCAGGGATCAGAATTTTGGTGTAAATACACAAACGCCTTTCCGTTCCTGTTACATTCACCCCTCCTGAATTACACCAAAATCCTGTTCCCGAGCTCAACAATGAAAAACAAAAGTACAAGTATTTACCCTGGACACAGACTAGGCACAAGTTTACAAAAAGACCTTGTCTTTACTTCAGCTTAAAGCTACCTGCTTAACAGGTTCAAAGGAGCTGGAGGTTGATCAGGCCTCAAGTCCTTCTAGAATAATGTGGTGCCAGATACGCCACATAACACTTGGCCTCCCCTTGCTTTGTCCCCAAAACTCACAGTAAAAAAAAGGAAATTCAGAAAAAGAAATGGTTTAACAAAACCCAACTGAATGTTTCACAGCGCAGGACCTGAAATAGCCATTAACCTTTTCATTTACCCTTCAAATAACCTGAGTAATGACTGTGATGATTTGCTGACTGAACTGGCAATACCCTTCGTAAGGGGCCTTTGAACCATGTTCTCAATAAGGCGGTTCACAGATTTCACTACTCTACCTGCTCGTGTTCTAACTGGACCAGTGACCATTTCTGGTTCCTGTCTAGGTACATTTGTTCTGGAACTGGCAGGTTCATCTGAGGGAACTGTTTCAGAGACAACTGATAAACTGTCATGGGCAATTGAGGTTCCTGTGTCAAGGATAAACTGTCGGGGACTGTCGGGTCTATCTAGCACACTTGAACCAGCAGTACTTTGAGCAGATGAAGAGGTTAAGTCACTTTCCAATTCCTGGGATCTTTGGTCCTTTGCACCTCCTGATCCATGTAGTATCCAAGAGCTTGTGCGATGTTCTGGAGCTTCGCTTTCCAGGGTGCTGATGAGATCCACAGACTGAGGTTCACATACTGAATCAATGCCTCTTTCAGTGTTTGTTCCAGAAGATGGATCTTCTCTGGGTAATTCAAGTGGCAGAAAGTTGACCTCTAGGAGCAGATTTCTGTGCACTACCTTAGTGTTCCCAGAGTCATCTGTAATTTTGTAAATATGAGTCTGCAGATTTCTATCAGTCACAGTATACAGTACAGGTTCCCACTTGTCTGCTAGCTTCCTTCTACCTCTTTCTCCCTTGTTTGCTAGAAGTACCCTATCCCCCTTACTGAGAAAGGTTCCTCTGGTTCTCTTATTATACTCTCGCGCCTGTCGCTGTTGTTCTTTGGAGGCATGCTGCTGAGCAATGCTCACTGCATTTTGGAGGTCTGTGATCAGTGACTCCACATAACTACTGTAATCAGTTACAATTGGGTCATTCAGGACTTGTCTGAACATAACATCAACTGGCAGTCTTGGAACGCGACCAAACATGAGATAAAATGGAGCATAACCTGTCGTCTCATGTACAGTTGAGTTGTAAGCGAATGTCAGAGTTTGTATCTGTTGTGGCCACTGGTGTTTGGCTCTCAATGGCAGTGTTTGGAGCATATTTCCCAAGGTCCGGTTGAACCTCTCCGTTCCTCCATTCCCCATTGGATGGTAGGCAGTAGTATGTGACTTGGCAACCCCTGACAGTCTGAGCAGCTCTGCTATCAGCTCACTTTCAAAGTTTGCTCCCTGATCAGAGTGTATTCTCTGAGGGAACCCATACACACAGAACACATTATCCCACAACTTTCTAGCAACTTGCTTTGCAGTTTGATTTCTGCAAGGGAATGCGTGGGCTAACTTTGTAAAATGATCAGTCACAACCAGAACATCCACAGATCGCTGCTTTCCGTCCTCAGCCGACCAGAAGTCGATGCACACTAACTCCATGGGAACAGAGGTCTTGATGCTCTCTAGTGGAGCTTGTGCTGCAGGTTCCGGTGTTTTTCCCCAGAACACATCTTTGACAACATCTAACATAGTTCTTTACATCACTCTCCATGCCTGGCCAGAAGAACCTCTGTCTTGCAAGGTGTAGGGTCCTGGCATGTCCTTGGTGTCCTGCCAAATCATGAATCCCAGACATTGCCTTCTCCCTCAAACTCACAGGTAGTACGTATTGGAACTTCTTCCGCCTACTCAAGGGATCCTTCGTCACTCTGTACAGAACTCCATCTTGGACTTTTAGTTTGTCCCACTGTTTAAACAGCATCAAGACCTTCGGGTCTTCACCATGCCTTTCTCGTCTGGAGGGTCTTCTCTGCCGATTCACAAATGGCACCACCTTTGAAATGACAGGGTCTAGTTGCTGGCAGCTCTGAAGTTCTTGCAGTGAAAGGACAGGTAAGACATCCTGTCCTGAGGGTAACAGCTGTTGAACGTGCTGGGCCAAATCTATTGCCCTGAATTGTGTAGCTTTCTCCCATTCAGTATGGGCTTCGCAGATAGCTTTGACTGCAGTTTGGCTGTATGAGCATGAGAAGTGAACTGGAGAGACCTCTTCCTGGTTAGGGGCCTGCATGCTCGCCTGATAAGACTGACACTTCCATCGGAATGCATCTTGCACAGCTTCTCCCTCCACCCCTTCAGCTTCGTCTATTAAACTGCGATACGGTTCTTGGAGTAGTCTTTGACTGACTGGTCTGGTAAATGGAACTCTGCTTAGTGCATCAGCTACAGTGTTCTTTCTTCCTGGGATGTGTTTCAGATCAAAGTTAAAAGGAGCAAGCTTGGCCACCCAGCGCTGCTCACATGCATCGAGCCTTGGCTTTGTCATGATATATGTGAGTGGGTTGTTGTCCGTCCACACAGTAAAGTTATGACCATTCAACCAGTGGCTAAACTTTTCACACACACTCCATTTTAAAGCCAAAAACTCTAGCCTGTGGGCAGGATACCTTCGCTGTGCTCCACTCAGTGTCTTGCTTGCGAATGCTATAGGTCGTGCTCTGTCTTCCCCAGTTGCTATTTGGGAGAGTACAGCACCAAGTCCATCCAAGGAAGCATCTACTGAAAGAATGAATGGTTTCGCAAAATCTGGGTGGGCCAGAACCACACAATTTAACAGCTTTTCTTTGAGACAGAGAAAGGCACTGTCACAATCTGGCATCCAGTCGGAAGCTGTGAGTTTTCTAAATGCACCTGGACCCCTCTTGTTACCAGCAGTTTTTCTACTCCTCTTTTGTCCTGCAGTGAGGGCAAACAGAGGCTTGGCAATTGAGGAGCAATCCGGGATAAAATGCTGGTAATAAAATACCATACCAAGAAAAGACTTTACTCTTCGTACAGAAGGAGTACAGCCATCTTCCTCCATCAAATCCTGCTTCGTCATGCTAGAAATTACTTCCACCTTCGCCGGATCCACTGACACTCCACTACAGTCAATGATGTGACCCAAAAACTTCACTGTGTCACGCATCAAGTGGCACTTCTTTGGAGCGAGTTTGAGGTTATTCTCCCTTAATCTCTGAAAGACCACTCTCAACCTACTCAATGACTCCTCTTCTGTGGAGCCGAATACAAGTAGGTCATCTAAGTAGCACAGAAGGCTGGTGAAGTTCAGGTCTCCAAAAATACTTAGCATCATTCGCATGAATGAAGCTGGGCTGTTACACAAGCCTTGGGGCATTCTGTTATACTCGTGCAAGCCCAATGGAGTGGTGAAGGCGGTGTATTTTTTATCCTCCTCACACATGGGGATGTTGTAAAATCCTGATGTGAGATCCATCGTGCTAAAGAAAGTGTTGCCTCCTAAGGCTGCCAAACAATCAGACTGATGTGGGAGTGGGTGGGTGTCCTTTAACGTCCGTGCATTCAACCACCTGAAATCTGTACAGATGCGAAGGCCTCCATCTTTCTTCCACACCATAACCAGGGGCGAAGCAAACTCACTGACAGACTTTCTAATTATTCCCTTCTCTTCCATCTCTGTGAGGACTTGTCTTAGCTTCTGGTAGTGTGCTGGGGGAACCCTTCTGTAGGGGAGACGGAATGGACGGTCATCAGTAAGACGGATGCGGTGCACAAACCCCTTAGCTTCTCCACAATCCAAAGGATGTTTAGAAAAAATGTCCTGGTATTCTGCTAATAACTGTACTAACTTCTCCTTGGATGAGCTAGTGACTTTACAAGCATCAATGTCAATATCGCCCAAGCCTAATCTTAAAAGTCTTTGCTTGAGATCAGCATCAGTGGCGCTACTGCCTGGAGAATGTCTCACAGAGGTGTCTTCATCTCCCCGACACATGCCTTGGAAGACATTCAAGTCCTCTGCAGCGAGACAGGGTGAGACGTCTGCCAGTTTGCAGTTTCTTTTCAGGATGATGGGCTTATCTAAGGGATTGGTGACCTTCACGGGAATCCACCGATCCCCCCACATAGGTGTGATCACTCTCCCTACGAGGATGTTACGTGGCACGGACTTGGATGTAGTGGGTTCTACTACTACTGTACTCCCCGGGGAAGTGGAAACACTGTTGGGCAATTTCCCCCAAACTAAATGTTCGTGTTTGGGAAGGAGAGTAACAGCTTGAGTTAGTTTAACAGTCCCAATTTTACTTGGCATCTTACTACCTCTCCACCGGGTCAGACTGGCCATCACGTCGAGAAACTGTTCGAGATCAGGGGACTGCAAACCTTCACTGGATATTAGCCTCCAGTAGTCGTCACTTCTCTTCATTCGATGCATTATGTATTTGATGACGTTCGAACCCAAGATGAGCTCATCTCGCTGGCCTGGCACTACTAGGGTAGGAACAACACAGTTAACACCATACAGTTGCAGCTGCAATTCATACATGCCTTTAGGATGTGCCTGTTTCCCACCACAACCAATTAAAACTATCTGTTCTGTTGATTGTTTCTTCTTTGGGAGAATACCCGCTACCAGCAGTTTCTGTTCTGATGCTTCACTGAGGGTGCAAGCCATAGAACCTGAGTCAAGCATGCCCTTAAGTTCAATTTGACCATTGACAATGACTGGTGCATAAAATAACTCACTAAATGGCTGCACTTTCTGCGAGCTCTGAACTATAACTTGGCACCCCTCCGGCGCTACTATGCATGAATTTGCATACAAGAGCTCTAAATCTTGTTCTTCATTGATGAGGGTTTGTTGCTCTTCACCTACATGTCCCCTCTCCAAATGTGGGTTTCCTAGTTTAACGGCTGCCCACTCTGGTGAGCACCGTCGGCCTGCCTCTCGTGGTACCTAGGTTTCCGTCCAAGACAGTCTCTCTTCCAGTGGCCTGGCATGAAACACTTTAAGCATAGGTCCTCCTGCCTACAATGAGACAGTGTAGAATGATCCGAGGCTCCACAGACTTTACAAGTTTTCATAGGGAAAGAGTGTGTACGGTTATACTGGCGCTGTGGAATCACTGCCGCTTGTGTCTTTTGCTCAAGTACACGATCTAGCAAACTTATTAAAGTCTGCATACAGTTACCATCTGTCTGAGAAGGAGTAGCAGGCACCTGTACAGATTGAGAAGTTGCTGTAGAAAAGCCAGCTGCTTCCAAATCTTTATATGTGGCTGTTTGCGCATGAACAGCAGCGTGTTTTACGGCTACAGGTTTTGGAGGTTTGGCTGTGGGTTGTGCCCTCTTTTCCCTCTGATTCTCGTCCAGCCGCTCTTGAACCTCACCAGCAGTCCACTTCTCAGCTGATTTGAATTTGAACACCCCTGCAAGAGATGGACCTGGACAGTGCTTGACAAACATCATCGCAACCTCACGACTGGGATCTTCAATGTTGCGGCCCTGCCTCCGCAGGCACTCTTCTGCAACGTCTACTGCCTTGTTCAGACGAATCCAGTAATCCATCACACTCTCTTCTGATGTTGGCAAAGTGTTATAAAAGTCTGCTAAGGGCATGCATGAGTAAGTCAGTTCACTAAAATGTTGCTTTAAGATGTCAAAGAGCAATTTGGGGTTCTGGGTGGGGTTCAAAGAAGGATTGCTGCGCAATTTAATCTTTACAATGTCTCTAGCTTTTCCCATCAGCCTAGCTAGTACTTCTTGTGACTGTTCCTGTACAGGAAACCTCCTTTTCCTCAGGTACAGATCCATGAGCTCCTGCCATTCGTGAACAGAGTACTTATCAGAACCATCCCCCCTAAAGAATGGGGGTTCCTTGACATCAGACTGCATTACCAACTTAACACCAGCTAGATTTAACTCAGCAGGTTGTTGATTTTTCCCTGTGCCTTGTGAAACTGTGCTACCATCATCTCTGGTTCTCATATCGTTTTGTAACTGGGCAGTGATGGAATGGCTAATTTGCTGAGCTAATTGCGTGATAAGGTCACCTAAATCTGGGCAAGTAGTATTTTGACTCACTGTTGGGGGATCATCTTGCATACCGGTGGAACAAAATGGAGGTGTACCTAACCTACCTAAACCTTTTTGTGGAGTTTGATCAAAATCCCTGAAAAACCTCCCCCTCCCAAAACCAAAATGACATTCAGATTCTTCGTCATTTAATTGAGCATTCTTCTCTCTGTCTATAATATGGGCCATTTCAAACAGACCTGTTACAATCGAACAATTGCAAAAATAATAATATAAATAATAATAATAATAATAATAAATAATAATAATAATAATAATAGAAAAAAAATAACACAATTTACAATAATAAAACAAATATTTAGACTTAATACACTTTAATAAAATAATGTCCCTCACTGACACAACTTCAAATTTTCACATGGAATACCTGACCATCTCTAACTCTGACCAGAAGTAGGATGCAGCAACCTTCGGCGACCGAACTGGTGTCGATCCACTGCTGATGAATCCGAGTCACGGCACCAATGTAGCCGGGGCGCTCCTCATTTCACAATTCTGTCCTGCGCTGGCTACCACTCGTGTATTTCTCTGCGTTGTGTTGTTGTGTGCAAAAGATTTCCCTGCCTGTCAGGCCAGCTATGGTGTGTTGTTCAGTGAAGGACACTAAGGCAGTGCAATGCTGATAATAAGTTCTTTAATCTTGTTCAGAACTGCAAAATATAATTAAAACAGAACAGAAAAACATCAGCTTCCACGTGTTTCTGGTCCTCTATTCCCTCCTCTCAGCCAAAAGAAAAGCAGACTGAAACTTTACACAAAACACGTTTTTTTTTCCTATGTTACAGCTTAAACCTATACTGTATATATTTCAAGATACGATCTACCGTTTCTTCTACATTTTTCAGATCGTCAGTAATCAAAAATACACAAAATAGTTACCATAACAATGTGGAACAAAACATACACGTAATATGACTCATGAATCAGCCATTCTAACGAGTATTACTGCGATAATAAAATTAAAATACAATAACTAGCAGTTTAAACTAGCTTTCGCTTCTATTCATAACAACGGAGTTCAACATACCTGCAAAATATAATTAAAACAGAACAGAAAAACATCAGCTTCCACGTGTTTCTGGTCCTCTATTCCCTATTAGAAAAAGGAATACAGTGAACAATGTGTATCACACGTGGAAAGCTGTATCATTATCTGGCAAGCAAAAGCCACGTTGTTCAAAATAAATTATATAACAACTTTATCAAAGGTTTAGAAGAATAAAACAACTGCTGTAGTGTTTTCTGAGTAGTACTATATATGTCACGCCATATTCTATTGATAATTAGACAGTCTTAATAATTTTAATTAAGTATTTTATTACCAGCACGAAGCTGTGCTTACCTCCTCTCAGCCAAAAGAAAAGCAGACTGAAGGAAGCCGAGTGATGACGTGATCATAAGGCGCCAAGAAGAACCAAAACGCCAATAAAAAATGCAGGCTGTTGAATCTCCCATCACAATAGATATACGAAACGCTATACAACTAACCAGGGATCAGAATTTTGGTGTAAATACACAAACGCCTTTCCGTTCCTGTTACATATACATAAGAAATAGTCTTGAAGCCCAGGTCTTAAATCTGGACGAAGAAAATCAGAGAATCAATATGGGTCAGAATAATAGACAAAAATTCAAAGGGCATAATAATAGGAGCATGCTATAGAGAGGGGGGGGGGCATGCCTTGATTTAGTCTTTTCAAATAACAAAGACAGACTAACTAAAACAGAGGTCAGAAACCATTGGCAAACTCAGACCACAACATTGTCTCATTTGAAGTGATTTTTAAAACCCCCAAACTAATGACTAAAGCTGAGGTTTACAATTTTAGAAAAGCAAACTATGAAGGTAAGAAAAAGAGACTAAGAATTAGATTGGAGTAAAATAGAGAAAACATCCACAGAAAAAGGATGGCAGTTTTTTTAGAAATGTAGTACTAGAGGCACAAAACAATTACATCTGTGGGAATATGCCCCACCCCTGTGTGCATTTGTGTGTTATAGGTTGCATGTAGTGTGTTAATGTTGGTGTATAGATATTGCTGCATGGGATATAAATGGGTGTGTGCAGCACAAGTTATTTAAAATGTATAATTGTATTTAGTCAATGGGATTGCACTTCACTTCACGTGCATTTAAAGTATTTAATATGTGAGCACGAGGTTACACATAATTAATTCACGTGCTGGGATTCAAGTGAATAATTAATTAGTAATTGAATCCCGGCACAACAGTATATATAGATGCACGTTTTACTCACTCGGAGTTGTGTGTTCGTGAGTGGAGAACGGGTGTGGAGAGGAGATAAAAACTGAAAGAAATAACAATTGCTATTGCGCGCTGGAAGCACCAGCGGGGTACTTGTTTGTTTGTCTGTTCGTCCACTTTGTTTGTCTGTCTATTTACTTTGGCCAACGCGCCGTTTTGTTTGTTCAGTCTGTGTTTTCTGTTTTGTACAACCTTTTCATTTGCAATAAACCGGCGCAAACAAGCGCCCTCATCATTTCACCGTCCTGTGTGTTTCCTTTCCTGGGTCTGACGTAATCACTCAGCCAGCTGTGTGACACATCCCAATAGTAGACAAATCTAAATCTAAAACAAAATGGCTAAAATGGTTTAATACATCAATTAAATAAAAACATTCAGCGAAAGGTGGCACTCTACAGGGCGTTTAAAAGGGATCAAAAACAAAGTACACAGAAAGAGTACTTGGAATTGCAAACGCAAGTCAAAAAGGAAGATAGAAAGGCCAAGAGAGAGTTAGAAATGAACATTGCTAATGGGGGCTAAAACCATTTCCAAAATGTTTTTCCAATATTATAACAGCAAGAGAACATTCAAAGAGGAGGTTAAATGTCTAAGAGACACAAATGGCAAAATCATAGACGAAGAAAAAAAAAATAGCAAATATATTAAATGATTACTTTTCACAGGTTTTTACAAAGGAGGACACGGACAACATGCCCCACATGTTGACCTGTTCCTATCCAGTTTTAAATAACTTTAGCATAACAGAGGCAGAAGTGTTAAAGGGACTAGGAGCTATTAAAATAAACAAATCCCCTGGGCCGGATAAGATCCTTACAATAGTACTCAAAGAAATGAAATAAGTTATTTAGAAACTGCTAACCAAGATCATCCAACAGTCTCTTGACACAGGGGTTGTACTGACAGACTGGAGAATTGCAAACGTAATACCGATCCACGAAAAGGGAGACAAAACCGAACCAGGTAACTACAGACCAATAAGCCTGACTTCTATTATATGTAAACTTATGGAAACTATAATAAGATCCCAAATGGAAAATTACCTATATGGTAACTGTATCCTGGGAGACAGTCAGCATGGTTTTAGGAAAGGGAGATCGTGTCTAACTAACCTGCTTGATTTTGACAAGATGCTCAGATATATTGTGAAAAGTGTTGAATTTAAATCAAGGGAAGTAATGTTAAAACTTTACAATGCATTAGTAAGACCCCATCTAGAATATTGTGTTCAGTTCTGGTCACCTTGTTACAAAAAGGATATTGCTGCTCAAGAAAGAGTGCAAAGAAGAGCGACCAGAATTATCCCGGGTCTAAAAGGCATGTTGTATGCAGACAGGCTAAAAGAATTGAATCTATTCAGTCTTGAACAAAGAAGACTATGTGGTGATCTGATTCAAACATTCAAAATTCTAAAAGGTATTGACAATGACAATGAAAAAAGAAACAAGGACCAGTGGTCACAAATGGAGATTAGATAAAGGGGCACTCAGAACAGAAAATAGGAAGCACCTTTTACACAGAGAATTGTGAAGGTCTGGAACCAACTACCCAGTAATGTTGTTGAAGCTGACACCCTGGGATCCTTCAAGAAGCTGCTTGATGAGACAACCAAAAAAAAATAAAAATACTTAGGACTTAGGCTAGACATTTTCAGAGATGCAGAATCACAGTCGAATTGTTCTTTCTGTTTAACAGTAGATTTATAGGCTATTCTATGGTTTCATTGACAAGTTGTAAAAATAAAATAAATGGATGCAAACTTTATTCAAGCGATCACCAGTAACAAATCACCTGACAGGATTTTGAATAAACTTTATGAACACAACAAACAGCATGATTACCAAAAACATTTTTTTTTAAAAAGGAGCATAACATACTGAAATTTAGCTGGCTGCAAAAATATGCACTCAAACCCTATTTAAAAAAAAAAAAAAAGTTACCGATAACAAACACTTCACAAAACAGGGTACGAACAGGGTCCACTTGGATTAAACCAATAGAACCTGAACGACCACAGATGTTTTTCTGAGAAAACCACATTACTCATGGAATACTGAGGTAAACACTTAGCAACACAAAGTAGTTCTTCTTAAAATTAGGATATTTTTTATTTTTTAACTGATCCATATTCTAATAGCGCTCCTTCAGGTTCAAATGCTTAAATAAATTTAACATTTGCACTCAATTGTAATATTTATACTATAGGCTACATTTATGTCTCATGTTTCATATGCGGTATGCTGTATGGAGTATTATATATGTTTCACTAATAGATGATAATTAGCATGTTTTTACAGTTAGAAAATGTTGCATACAAAAAATAAAGCTGGATTGCTGTAGTGTATGAACAATTCATATGCATTGGCATACTTGCCCACATTTGGAAACTGTTCAGCGGGATGCTCGTCCCCTGGGGGGGGGGGGGGGGGAGGTGTTATACACATCATACACATGGGAGGGGTCATACACAAAAAAAACTATGATATAATAATAGACGTATATCTTCAACTCAACACCACACGACCAGCATGACAGGAAACAGACACAATGAAGCGGTCTTACCTTTGTATACCAGTAAGTTAGTGATCAGCAGATGTGTCAGCCGCACGAAGAGCACAACATACATAAACCATAAACCACAGGTGACCTACACACATATTTGGAATACAGTGTATGATGGGTTTGCGTATTATTTCAGTAGCCTAATATGTTATTATTGCAGACGTTTAATATCCAAGGTAATATTAACGAGGTGTGAAATAAATAAAAACATGCATTATTATTCTTTCTTCAAATTAGTGTTCAAACTATTTTCTTGTAGGGATCAGCTGTTTGCACAAAATCTCACCCGGAGTTTATGCTGCGTAATCCGACCTAGAGTTTATGCACATGTGCAATTGTTTTAAATGTGGCACTCTATAAATTAGAAATTTACTTTTAAAGTTTGCCATCCAACACCACAGGAAGCAAAAGCATCAAGTACAGTAAACACTCGTAGCACTTGGTGCTGATACGATCACTGATAGGTTGAAAACAAGAACGCCCGCCCTTGCACATTATTGCTTAGTGCCAATTGGTTGAAACGCTAAATACCAGCACCCGCACGGCAATACAATTGGCTGAACAGTTGCTTCTCTCTCATCTCGCGGGCTCTTAATCTAGTAAGCCATTTGAAGTCTTTTCTATTTGATTAATCTACACGTACACAATAGCGAAAGCAAAAAAAATGACTTTTTTTTCTTTTTCTCATGATCACCGGCCCACTAACGCACCGGCCCCTCTGGCATTTGCCTGAGCTACCAGATGGCCAATCCGGGCCTGACTATTGCCATGTATGCATAGAGACAGATTTTTTCATAAAGACTATAATAAGCCAGTTAACACATTTCAGTAGCTGATCTCAGATTTTTATGTCCCTGACGCTGGATGAAAAACAAAAAAAAAACAATGTGCTGGGATGTAGTGTTTTACTTATATCTCTTAAAACAGTCCTGTTTCACCTGCATTATACCAGGCTGGTTGCCTTTTTTGTGTGGTCTCCACATCATGTGTTGCTGCACAACATATTTCCTTAAAAAACTATGGAAATTCAGTAACAAAAACTTTGTTAAAATAATCTTATGGTTGCAGTTCAGAATCACAAAAGTCAGGAAATGGCATGCAACCTTAATTCACCCCTATTATGCCTATACATCGCATCAGATATGAAGTTATAGATGACATCAGTAATGACATCAGCAATGACTAATCACATGACAAATGCTTCACCAAGACTGCCCAGAGTGACATTACCAAAATAATAACCTTTGGAGAGTTTCTATGATATCATCATAAACTAGTTTACCTTTTACCTGATCTTTAGTTTACAGTCACAGAACCTGTAACTCACTAAAGTACATATTTTTACTTTTTATAATACCTGGATATTAGTGTACTGTAAAACTTCAATTAAACGCCTCTGGCGTTTATTTACAATATTTGCCAGCAGTCCCGGTGCCTATTGGAGAACGCCAATTATTTGAGACCGGCGTTTATATTAGATCACTAGCTTCACATGCTTCATGCTGTCACTGAGAAGCCGCTAACACACAATCTTGTAGCAACATATTCAATCTGTAGTATTTTGCATTTAATTGTATGATGTAACTATCACTGACACTGTTATCTGCTCCGATACTGAATCGTATTTTGTCATGTACTTGTACTTACTAGAACTTAAGTCATTGTATTTTATCTTGCTCTTAATTGTATTTGTACTGTGATTCTTGAAATGTATTTTTTGTTTACGACTGTAAGTCGCCCTGGGTAAGGCCGTCTGCTAATAAATAAATAAATAAATAAATAAATAAATAAATAAATAAATAAATAATAACATCGTAACTGTTATGCAAAACATTGGAAAATAAACAAGCAGACGTACGGATTTGTATTTAAAAACAGAATTAGATCTACTATTGTTGTTAATAATAATAATAATAATAATAATAATAATAATAATAATAATACAAACTTATAAAATGTGTTTTAAAATGAACAATAAAAGCAAAAAGTATCATTATCAAAAATAATTTATTGTTTAATCTCAAACTTGTACATTGTTAATACAACAAAACACATTAAAATACACCAAGAGGTTTGTATCTGGCCTACTTTCAGCACGCTTAAAAACGTTTAATAGCGTAATAACTGCATTAAACAAATATGCATTACATGTAGGCCTACCTTAAAATACATTTTCTATTATTATTATTAATTGATCCTGAAAGTCACTTTAATCGCTGTCACGTCATTACACTCAAGCTCCTCCTCATCTTCCTCAGCTTCAATAGCGATGACAGAGACCCAGCGTTTAATAGAGACCTGGTGTTTATTTACAATAATTGCCAGCAGACCCGGCGCGTATTGGAGACAGGCGATTATTTGAGACCCGCAATTATTTGAAGTTTTATGGTATGTTAAACGAAAGACAATATAAAGTTGTCTTTGCTTCGGTCACAGGTCAAATCTAATCATACAGAGGAATGAGGAATGTCCTTTTTTTATAATTAAATTTAACATGAATGTTCGCATAGCTAATCACAAAACAAATGCTCCACCAAGATGGACATTACACTGGAAAAAAAAATTCTCTGTGCTGGAATGTAGCTATCATGCATCTTGGCATAAATGCTAATGTAGACACAATCATAGATAAAACAAGTACACTTTCATTGCGCTCACTGTCACTCTGGTCACTCAGGTCACTCTTTCCACTATTGTCTATAGACGTGGTATAGGTGTTGCATAATTACTACTGTTACTGTTAATGCAAAAGTTGGCACACTTGCCACTATGCAATATGGCATTGCCACATATCTATACAAATCCGTTGGTTTATCAAATGCATTTGAACATGTATCTCACTCAGTAAAAGGAATGTTTTTTTTTTTTCTAGAACAGTGCCAAACTGTGTTTCTTTGTCTTGTTATTGTCCTATGTCATATGAGTTAACGGCACAATATTCTGCATACCAATAAACAAACCCAGGTAATGTCCTTCTGGGCAGTCTTGGTGGAACATTTGTCATGTGTTTAGTCATTGCTGATGTCATTACTAATGTTATGTATGATGTCATATGTGATGCGATGCTGTAACAGGACGAGGAGCTCTGTACATGTATTTGTTTATTTATTTATAGAACGGGGTACCCCTCCGCCCCTGTGCAGTTTATTGTTTTGCATTTGTTTTATTGTTGTATTATTATTATTACTGTATTTGTTTGTGTTATGATTTATTTACTGTATATATGACGGCAAAGCACCATTTGTTATTGTTTTGTTTAGCAGCGTGGATGGGAAGCCCCGTTCACATTAGAAAACTCGTGCAGAATGTGACCAAGGGATTAATAAATAATTGATAGGTAGTTAATCCTTCGGTCACTAATATAAAAGATTGCAGCTCTCAACACTCGAGGTGGGGAGTATAGAGGAGAGTACAGGAGAGCAAGAGGAGACAGGAAATAACAAATAAAGCAAAGATTCTAGGAACAGTGACAGCAACTGCCCAGCCTGACCTAGGATCGTATTATTGTTTGTGTTTGTGATTATTTTGTTTAAACTTTTATTTTGCTCTGTGAGCACTGTTTGTGTTTTAAATAAACACCGCGTCTCCTTACACCGCAGTTACTTTGTTTGGTTTCTTCCTGCTTTCTGTCCTGACGTCACCCTGTCACACGTGTTGTCCTGGGTGGGATTGCAGTGCCTCCGGGACTCAGGCAGAAAAGGATACTGCAGTTTTTTTTTCGATTACTTGTGGAGTGAGGAAAAGAGGATGGGGAGGAAGCCCCATAACATCTCTGCCCTGATGGATGTCTGCCTAACCTGCTTGAGGGGGGAGGAGTGGTGTTTTGAGGTTGGCAAGGTTGGCCATGTGTCGCCCGACTGCTACCACTCTCCACTTCAGGAAGAGGAGTGGGAACCAGGGCTACAGCAGCCACCAGAGGATGAAGAGTGGTGCACTAACTGCATGTGCTACAGGCATGAGGAGCGCCACTGCTTGGAGGTCTTCCAGGACACAGACCTGGAGTGGGAGGAACCCAAACGTCCTGCGCCTGAGTGGGAGGAGCCGGAACGTCCTGTGCTTGAGTGGGAGGAGCCGGAACGTCCTGCGCCTTAGTGGGAGGAGCCCGAACGTCCTGCGCCTGAGTGGGAGGAGCCCGAATATCCACAGCCCAAGAGGGGGGAGTCGGTGCGTCCATAGCCCAAGAGGGGGTGCGTCCACAGCCCAAGAGGGGGGAGTCGGTGCATCCACAGCCCAAGAGGGGGGAGTCGGTGTATTCACAGCCCAAGATGGGGGAGTCGGTGGGTCCACAGCCCAAAAAGGGGGAGTCGGTGTGTCCACAGCCCATGTACCCAACAGCAGAGGGAGAATTCCTGCTGTTTCCGCCTCCACCAGCAGAAGGAGAATACCTGCTGGTTCTGCTTCCACCTCCATTGGAGGACTGCTTGACACTCCCACCTCCACCAGCAGAGGAAGAATACCTGCTGGTTCCACCTCCGCCACCGTGGGAGGACTGCGTGCTGCTCCCATCTCCGCCAGCAGAGGGAGAATACCTGCTGGTTCTGCCTCTATCACCATGGGAGGACTACTTGCCACTCCCAGCCCCACCACCAGGGGGGAGAAGGGAAGGAGCCCCTGCCGCCTTCGCCGCCAGAAGGGGAGGAGCCCCTGCCGCCTTTGCCGCCAGAAGGGGAGGAGCCCCTGCCGCCTTCGCCGCCAGAAAGGGAGGAGCTCCTGCTGCCTTTCCCACCACCATCAGGAGGAGGGGAGCAGGAGCTGCCTCTGCCTTCACGACAGGATGGACCAGGACAGGTGGCTGGCGGTCCGCAGCCCCCTTTGCATAGGCTGCTGAGGGCGAAGAGGGCCATTCCCAGCACCACTGCTGGTTCTGGCTCCCCTCCTGCAGTCGCCTCCCGAGGGTCCGCTGCCGCCGTCGCCTCCCGAGGGTCTGCAGACGCCATCGCCGTCTGAGGGACCGCTGTTGCCCTGTCGTGCATCGCCTGGGGATGCTAGTTCACCATCGTCTGGGGATGCCAGTTCGCCATCGCCCATGGATGCCAGTTCGCCATCGCCCGGGGATGCCAGCCTCGCACCGCCCGGGATGCCAGCCTCGCACCACCCGGGGATGCCTGCCTCGCACAGCCCAAGGATGCCTGCCTCGCACTGCCCAAGGATGCCAGCCTCGCACCGCTCAGGAATGCCACGCCCGCTCCGCTCAGGGATGCCATGTCTGCATCGCCTGGGGTTGCCTGCTGCTCCGCATCGCCTGGGGCTGCCTGTTGCTCCGCATCACCTGGGGCTGCTTATTGTTGCACATCGCCTGTGGCTGCCTGTTGCTTCGCTTCGCCTGGGGTTGCTGAAGGTCCCGCTTCGCCTGGGTTTGCTAAAGGTCCCGCTTCGCCTGGGGTTGGTGAAGGTCCCGCTTCGCCTGGGGTTGCTGAAGGTCCCGCTTCGCCTGGGGTTGCTGAAGGTCCCGCTTCGCCTGGGGTTGCTGAAGGTCCCGCTTCGCCTGGGGTTGCTGAAGGTCCCGCTTCGCCTGGGGTTGCTGAAGGTCCCGCTTTGCCTCGGGTTGCTGTAGGTCCCGCTTCGCCTCGGGTTGCTGAAGGTCCTGCTACACCTGGGGTGGCTATGTCCTTTGCTTCTTCTAGGGTTGCTGCCTTTCCTGCTTTGCCTGGGGTTGCTGCCTCTCCTGCTTCGCCTGGGGTCGCTGAGGGTCCTGCTTCGCCTGGGGTCGCTGCCGGCTCTGCTTCGCCTAGGGTCGCTGCCGGCTCTGCTTCGCCTGGGGTCGCTGCCGGCTATGCTTCGCCAGGAGTGGCTGCTGGCTCTGCTTCGCCTGGGGTCGCTGCCGACTCTGCTTCGCCTGGGGTGGCTGCCGGCTCTGCTTCGCCTGGGGTCGCTGCTGGCTTTGCATGGCAGCAGGAAGTACTGTGGCCGGAGCCCCGCAAAGGGGAGCTTCCTGCCACAAAGAAAGGGGGGGAGGTCAGGAGACCAGCTCCCCCAGCCGCACTTTTGCGGCCAGAGATTGTGTGGCTGGAGCCCCGTAAAGGGGAGCCGCCGGCCATGGAAAAGGGGGGGGGGGAGGTCTGGAGACCACCCCCACAGGCAGCCGGGCGGCTGCTAAAATTACCTTGGTCAGAGGAGCCGGCCTGTGTGCGGTCAGCCTGGTCGCTACAGCCGATGGGGTGGGAGGAGGACCTTCGCACCCCATCGACTGGGGAGCCTATTGTTATTGTTATGTTTATTATTATTATTATTATTATTATTATTATTATTATTATTATTATTATTAGTAGTATTATTTTTCCGCACAAACAACTTCGCAGAGTTATGAAAACGCATACGTAAGTAGATGTCTATGGCTGGACAACCAGACTGGCGTCCCCGAATGAAAAAGTCACATAGCTCGATCGCCATATTGGATCTCTTGGAAATTTTGGGAATTTTTCAAAACTCTTGCTGTTGAAAACAACTTAATGTGGAACTGGGGCAATGGTAGCAGATAGTGCAGCAATGGCCTATAAAAAACATATGTTCAATAGAGGTCGATTGAACAATTACTTTGCCTTCTACGCTGGATTGGCGCCAAATATTCAACAATCTTCTTGTCTTAAACCGCAATGTCAATGGACACATAAATTGGCAAGCATGTTCATGACCAAGTCCTTTCTACCGTTTGTAAAATCCACGCTTTTTCACTAAAAAACATGGCCGCGGCGTGCAAATAACCGTTTCACGGCTCTATTTTCATACATTCGTGCATAAATCCAAGGTGCTACACACTACAGTCATGAAACTTTATATGACCATAGAGACTCACGTAAAGTACTGGTGATATGAAAATTACATTTTGGTCACATGGTTTGGCGGCCATATTGATAATTGTAAAAAAATTTGCAACCCATAACAAGAACACTGTTGCACTTATGCTCTTCAGTGTCAACACAATTGTACAGACCATTGGAAAGTAATAACTGCTGAAGATTGAAACCGATTGCTCATACGGCGCGGCGGCCATATTGGAATTTACGTTGAAATTTTAACTCCTAGGGCGTGTCGATAGGGTCAAAGTTATAATGGAACACGTATAGGAAGTCATATGTGCTCTATGAAAAAATGTCATTGCCCGTGACCTCTGACCTATCCTTAAGGTCAAACGGTGATGTATGGCATCATCAACATATGCAACTGGCTATAAAACTGCCTATAACTTCTTATCGGCTGCACCAAAACGCACAGAATTTGACACAGATGTAGAGGACTATGGGATGTTGTGCCATTGTCAATATGGTGGCCTTTGGTAACATGGTGTGGCAGCCATCTTGGATTAAATGAAAATTGAGCAATTTTCAAAAGTCTTCTTCTCATGAACTGTAAATACCATAGCTGTGAAAAATGGTGTACATAGTGTGCTAACCAATGCACTTAAATTTCACGATAACTGCTTGGAAGCCTTTATAGTTGCTAGCAACTCTAGTTACTATTGTATTTGTTTGTGATGCGATGCTGTAACAGGACGAGGAGCTCTGTACATGTATTTGTTTATTTATTTATAGAACGGGGTACCCCTCCGCCCCTGTGCAGTTTATTGTTTTGCATTTGTTTTATTGTTGTATTATTATTATTACTGTATTTGTTTGTGTTATGATTTATTTACTGTATATATGACGGCAAAGCACCATTTGTTATTGTTTTGTTTAGCAGCGTGGATGGGAAGCCCCGTTCACATTAGAAAACTCGTGCAGAATGTGACCAAGGGATTAATAAATAATTGATAGGTAGTTAATCCTTCGGTCACTAATATAAAAGATTGCAGCTCTCAACACTCGAGGTGGGGAGTATAGAGGAGAGTACAGGAGAGCAAGAGGAGACAGGAAATAACAAATAAAGCAAAGATTCTAGGAACAGTGACAGCAACTGCCCAGCTTGACCTAGGATTGTATTATTGTTTGTGTTTGTGATTATTTTGTTTAAACTTTTATTTTGCTCTGTGAGCACTGTTTGTGTTTTAAATATTTATTTTATTTTTGTTATTGAAATAAACGGCACACACCGCGTCTCTTTACACCACAGTTATTTTGTTTGGTTTCTTCCTGCTTTCTGTCCTCACGTCACCACTCGTCATCCTGTCACAGGTGCATAGGCACAATAGGGATGAGTTAAGGTTTTCACATGCTTTAATGCACTTTTGTGTATGTTTGCCTGGATATACTGTTAAATTGCAGATGGTGAAGAGAATTAACATGCCGGCTGCCATCTTCATTTAATAATTACCACCTTTTATTCAACGCACTTGTCTTCCGTCAAGGAATTGTCTAGGAGCAATCCTGTTAGTTTCAAGACCCGGTAGATGTGTAATTGATATGCACCCTATTGGATGGATTTCTTTATTGTTTGCACTTTGTTTATCCTTTCCCCCTATTAAACTGGGTTTAATTTTTCAGAAGGGAGCACAGAGAATGAGCAGAACATGAGCAGGGAGTGCAGAGAGCGAGCAGGGGAAGCAAGGAAGCAAGCAAGCAAGCAAGTGAGCGAGCCAGGAATAAGTAAGAAGTGGCTACTGCAGGGCAGAAGGAGAGCTGAACGATGGTATTGCTCGGAGGAACAAGACGGATTGGGGTGGACAGAGATTGTTGATTGCTGCTGTCAGGACTTGGAGGCTGGTACTGAGAGGAAGAGGAACAAATCGAGCTGCCGACTGGATCGACGCATCTAGTGCCTGCTCACAGACTGCATGCCGCTGAAGATCAGCTCTGTTGCAGGTTTTTTTTTGTTGATTTTAGTTATTTTAATGGAGACAAAGGGTGGGACTTAATTCCTTTGAGGGGGAAGAATTTTATTTGAAATTGAGTGCATCACTTCTGTTATTTAGGTTTTTTTTATTTTTTGTAGAGCGGGTAACACTGACTTGGGCAATCTGACAAACTCCACTTTTCTGAAACTCGGAGAAGGAAGACGGAGGACTGCTCAAGTTGCACATCAGACTTTACATATTGCACTACTGCTTGTGGACATATTGTGTTTAACACTTTAAACACCTAATCCCCGAAGAAGGGGGTTTCTGTCCTGGAAAATCAACAACAAGCCAGTTGCTCAACTTAACCCAACATATTGAAGATGGATTTGAAAGAGGTCAAATCACCGGAGCTGTGTTCGTCGACCTAACAGCCGCCTACTGTCAACCACCATCAACTCCTCTACAAAGCTTATGAACCCTTCTCAAAAACAGACGTTTCTTTGTCGAGTTGGATGGGAAGTGAAGCCGATGGCGGCGACAGCTAAACTGCCTCCATAAAGGAAGCGTTCTTGCACCTCTGCTATATAACATCTACACAAATGACCAACCAGCTGGCTCAATAACAAAACGTTTCATTTATACATACAATCTTTGCATAACAACCCAAAACACTGACTTTGATTATGTTGAAACAACTCTAACTGAGGCGCTAACCAGACTAATTTCATGCTATAATAAAAAACAATTACACGCCAACCCAACAAAAACACATCTGTGCCTTCCACCTGAAAAATCATAAGGCCAACCGTCGGCTCAACGTCACAAGGTCCGAGACCCCAGTCTACCTTGGAGTTACTCTTAATCAAAGCCTCTCATACAAAGCACACATTACGAAAACAAAAGCAAAGGTGAACACCTGTAACAACATTTATACAAGCTCACCTACTCAAAATGGGGAGCCAGCTCCTTAACCATTCAAACCAATGCCTTGGCTCTTAGCTAGTCCACCACCGAGTATGCATGTTCTGTATGGGAGAAATCTGTACATGCCAAATGGCTGGACCGCATCCTGAATGCTAGTTGCCGATGGATCACAGGATGCCTGAAGCGTACCAACCTTAACAATTTGTATCTGCTGTCTGGCATTGCTCCGCCCGACATCAGAAGAGCGGCCAGCAAAACAGAATGATCGAGACAAGCAGAAGATATAAGAAAGAACATAAGAACATAAGAAAATAAGAAAGTTTACAAACGAGAAGAGGCCATTCAGCCCATCTTGCTTGTTTGGTTGTTAGTAGCTTATTGATCCCAGAATCTCATCAAGCAGCTTCTTGAAGGATCCCAGGGTGTCAGCTTCAACAACATTACTGGGGAGTTGGTTCCAGACCCTCACAATTCTCTATGTAAAAAAGTGCCTCCTATTTTCTGTTCTGAATGCCCCTTTATCTAAACTCCATTTGTGACCCCTGGTCCTTGTTTCTTTTTTTCAGGTCAAAAAAGTCCCCTGGGTCGACATTGTCTATACCTTTTAGGATTTTGAATGTTTGAATCAGATCACTGCATAGTCTTCTTTGTTCAATTCTTTTAGCCTGTCTGCATATAATGCACATTTGTATTGCCTGTGTGCAGTAACTTACACTTTTTCTCTATTAAATGTCATTTGTCATGTGTCTGCCCAGTTCTGAATGCTGTCTAGATCATTTTGAATGACCTTTGCTGCTGCAACAGTGTTTGCCACTCCTATTTTTGTGTCGTCTGCAAAATTTAACAAGTTTCCTTACTATACCAGAATCTAAATCATTAATGTAGATTAGGAATAGCAGAGGACCTAATACTGATCCCTGTAGTACACCACTGGTTACCTCGCTCCATTTTGAGGTTTCTCCTCTAATCAGTACTTTCTGTTTTCTACATGTTAACCACTCCCTAATTCATGTGCATGCATTTCCTTGAATCCCTACTGCATTCAGTTTGAGAATTAATCTTTTATGCAGGACTTTGTCAAAAGCTTTCTGGAAATCTAAATAAACCATGTCATATGCTTTGCAATTATCCATTGTCGATGTTGCATCCTCAAAAAAATCAAGCAGGTTAGTTAGACACGATCTCCCTTTACTAAAACCATGCTGACTGTCTCCCAGGATATTGTTACCATATAGGTAATTTTCCATTTTAGATCTTATTATAATTTCCACAAGTTTACATATAATAGAAGTCAGTCTTATTGGTCTGTAGTTACCTGATTTGGTTTTGTCTCCCTTTTTGTGGATCGGTATTACATTTGCAATTGTCTGTCGGTACAACCTCTGTGTCAAGAGACTGTTGCATGATCTTGGTTAGCGGTTTGTAAGTAACTTCTTTCATTTCTTTGAGTGCTATTGGGAGAATCTCATCTGGCCCTGGGGATTTGTTTATTTTAAGAGCTCCTAGTCCCTTTAACACTTCTGCCTCTGCTATGCTAAAGTTATTTAAAACTGGATAGGAACAGGTCAACATGTGGGGCATGTTGTCCGTGTCCTCCTTTGTAAAAACCTGTGAAAAGTAATCATTTAATGTATTTGCTATTTTTTTTCTTCATCTATGATTTTGCCATTTGTGTCTCTTAGACATTTAACTTTGTGGCACGATAGCCGCAGAGGGAAGACTCAGAGACAGAAAATGCAGTGAAACAAAAATACTTTAATTGACAAAAAACACAAATAAACAGGCACGAGGGCCAAACAAAAGGTATAAACACTAAGCAAAAGGTTTCAAAAAACACTGGAACAAAATAAATCAAATTAAACAAGTATTTCTACAGACAACACTTACTCTGTGTCTCTTCAAACAAAAGCACTCCAAATCTTGCTCACAACAAAGGGTTTCAGTTGTCTTTTATGCTTTGTGGCACATTTTCACATGGAGGAATTTAACCCCCTCCCTGCCGATCCAAACCAAACAAGAATTATAATAAAAAACATAATGAAAACAACAGTAAAAATAATAATAACAACAACAACACAAATTATAGGGGCGAGCTGGTACATCATCAAAAACCTCCTCTTTTAATGTTCTCTTGCTGTTATACTATTGGAAAAACATTTTGGAATTGGTTTTAGCCCCCTTAGCAATATTGATTTCTTTCTCTCTTGCAGTACTTGCAGTTCCAAGTACTCTGTGTACTTTGTTTTTGTTCCCTTTTAAACGCTCTGTAAAGTGCCTTTTTTCGCTGAATATTTTTTTTTTAATTGATCTATTAAACCATTTTGGCCATTTTGTTTTAGATTTAGATTTGTCTACTTTTGGGATGTAATTGTTTTGCGCCTCTAGTACTACATTTTTTAAAAACAGCCATCCTTTTTCTGTGGATGTTTTCTCTATTTTACTCCAATCTACTTCTGTTAGTCTCTGTTTCATACCTTCATAGTTTGATTTTTAGCTTTAGTCATTACTTTTGGGGTTTTAAAAAACACTTCAAATGAGACCAATGGCTCTCTGACCTCTGTTTTAGTTATTCTGTCTTCGTTCTTTGAAAATACTAAATCAAGGCATGCCTCCCCTCTAGTTGGTGCCTTGACAAATTGCATTAGGAAGCAGTCATTTGTCATTTCCACCATTTCAATTTCGTCCGTCATGCTCCCCACCAGATTTTCCCATTTTAGATGGGGGAAGTTGAAATCCCCCATTAGTATGGCTTCTCTTTTGCTACATGCATTTCTAATGTCATTGTATAACAGATTATTTTGCTCGGCGAATTTGGCAGTCTATAGCATGCTCCTATTATTATGCCCTTTGAATTTTTGTCCATTATTCTGACCCATATTGATTCAGTGTTGTTTTCTTTGTCCAGATTGAACACCTGGGCTTCAAGACTATTTCTTATGTATAGCGCTACTCCTCCGCCTCTTCTGTCCTGCTTGTCTTTCCTATACAGTGTGTACCCACTAATATTATATTCGTCTCCATCACTCTCAGACAACCAAGTTTCTGTAACACCTATCACATCATAGTTACTTGTTAGTTCAGTAGCTTCAAGTTCTAACAAGTTCTAAGGAGTCTGTGTGGTCCAGTGGTCCAGTGGTTAAAGAAACGGGCTTGTAACCAAGAGGTCCCCGGTTCAAATCCCACCTCAGCCACTGACTCATTGTGTGACCCTGAGCAAGTCACTTATCCTCCTTGTGCTCCGTCTTTCGGGTGAGACGTAGTTGTAAGTGACTCTGCAGCTGATGCATAGTTCACACGCCCTAGTCTCTGTAAGTCGCCTTGGATAAAGGCGTCTGCTAAATAAACAAATAATAATAATAATTTTGTTTCTGAGACTTCTAGCATTAAGATAAATACATTTAATAGCTGTCTTACCTGAGTTGTTGCCTTTGTTTTGATGTGGTCTCCTGTTTTTTTGTTTTCTCCCCCCTTCCTTTCTAATTTAAATGCTTCTGGACCTCCTCAACTACCATTTCTCCGAGTAGATTGGTTCCCTTTTGTTTAAGTGCAGTCTGTCCCATCTATATAGATAATCCTTGTTGTAGAATGTGCTCCAATGTTCAAGAAAGATGAAGCCTTCCTGTGTGCACTACGATTTCAGCCATGCATTTTGTATTTCCAGCTGTCCATATGGTCCTTTGCAAGGTGCCGGCAGTATCCCAGAAAATACCACAGTTTTGGTCTTGTCTTTTAATTTCCTTCCTAGCTCTCTGAATTTGTTTTGCAGGGATCTTGGCCTGTCTCTTCCAATGTTGTTTGTAACGATATGGACGACTACTACCGGGTCGTCTCCTGTTCGTTCTAGGTGCCTGTCCATGTTATCAGTGATGTGCTTGACAGAGGCTCCTGGAAGGCAGCACACTGTTGTAGTAAGGGGGTCCAAACTGCAAACTGAACTTGCTGTGTTTCTCAATATGGAGTCCCCAACATCCATTGTATGACCACTCCCTAGCCTGCAACTGTTTCAGTATTCTAACCCCTGGACATGCAGGACGCAACTGGCCCCAAGTTAACTGAAGTTGGTCCTGGGGTAGTGGAAGTGGGGGTTATATTGACTTAGAAGGGCCTGGCGGAGGAGGGGGGGGGGGGTCTGTGGAGCCACCAAATTCACCCTTACAAGGGGAAGGGCTCTCGACGCAGGAGCAAGCCCAGTTACAAACCTTCTTGTCCAAGTGGACGGATGTGTTTGCCGCCCACGAGGACAGCTATGGATGAACGGGGATTGTACAGCATCAAATTCCCACAGGTGAGGTTTTGCTACAGAACATGTTAGGTGCTGGTGTAATCCATGAGTGCAGTAGTCCATGGGCTGCTCCAGTGGTGCTGGTTGAGAAAAAGGATGGGGCATTGAGATTCTGCATGGACAATCATAGAGCTAAACGCAGTTACTCATAAGGATGCCTTCTCACTCTCCTGGATAGAGGAAGCCTTAATCAGCCTTACCCATGCCCAATGGTAAGCCACTCTGGATTTGGCTAGTGGATAATGGCAGGTTGAAGTAGATCCCAGGACAAGGAAAATACTTCAGTACACCAATGGAACTTTATGAGTATGAGTGCATGCTGTTTGGGCTTTGTAATGCCCCTGCAACATTTCAAAGGTTGATGCAGCATTGTCTGGGGGGACTCGCTTCAGAATCATTGCTTATTTATCTTGATGATATAATTGTGTTTTCAGCAGATTTTGAGATGCATCTGAGTGACCTGGAAGAGGTGTTTGGAAAACTACGACAGTATGGCCTCAATTTGAGACCCTAGAAGTGTAAGCTGTTCCAAAAAAAGGTTCAGTTCTTGGGGCATCTGGTGAGCGGCCAAGAAGTTGCCCCTGACCATAAGAGAGTAAGAGAGTGGCCTACCCCCAGGACAGTAAGGCAAGTGTGGTCATTTTTGGTTATTTTTGGTTTCTTTCCCTCTGCCTTCAAACAAGCCTCTATCACTCCCCTCCTCAAAAAACCTACCCTCGACCTCACCTCCCTCCAGTGCTACCATCCTGTCTCCCTCCTACCTTTCCTCTCCAAAACCCTCAAGCGGGCTGTACACCACCAGCTCTCTGCTTTCCTGTCCAACCACTCTCTGCTTGACCCTCTCCAATCTGGCTTCCGCTCTGCTGTCTACACTGAAACCGCCCTCCTGTCTGTCACTAACTCACTAAACTCTGCCCGACCTGGGAATCTCTGGCACTGCTCTGGCCTGGTTCTCCTCCTACCTCTCTAACCACACTTACCAGGTAACCTGGCCTGGATCAACCTCCACACCTCGCCCTCTCTCAACAGGAGTCCCCCAGGGGTCAGTCTTGGATCCTCTTCTGTTCTCTCTCTACACCTGCTCCCTGGGCCCCCTCATCGCATCCTATGGTTTCTCATACCATTTCTATGCTGATGATGCTCAGATTTTCCTCTCCTTCTCCACCTCTGACTCCACCATCCTCTCCCGTATCTCTACCTGTCAGTCTGCTATCTCCTCCTGGATGCACTCGCATCACCAGAAACTCAACCTCTCTAAATCTGACCTCCTTTTCTTTCCCTCCTCCTCTGATATCTCTGTCTCCATTCCTCTGGAATCTACCACATTCACTACCACCTCCACAGCTAAGAACCTTGGAGTCACCCTGGACCCCTGCCTCCCTTATTCCCAGCACTCCAATCTGGCACACACTTGCTGATTCTTCCTGAGCAACATACGAAGAATCCGAGCCTTCCTCACCAACTACGCCACCCAGCTCCTGGTCCAGGCCCTGGTACTCTCCCGCCTAGACTACTGCACTCCCTCCTGGCTGGCCTCCCTGTGTCTGCCACCCATCCGCTCCAGCTCATCCAGAACTCTGCTGCTCGCCTGGTGTTCTCTCTGTCTCGCTTCTCCCACACAACTCCACTGCTCCGCTCACTCCACTGGCTCCCAATCACCACTCGCATCCAGTTCAAGACTTGTGCTTGCCTACAGATGCCTTGACCAGACTGCACCCAGCTATCTCCAGGCCCTCATCTCTCCCTACACCCCCACTTGATTTCTCCGCTCCTCCTGCACTAGAAGACTGGCTGTACCTCCTCTACGCTCTCCTGCCTCCAGAGCCCGCTCCTTCTCCACCTTCGCCCCACAGTGATGGAATGACCTTCCTACAGATGTCAGGACTGCCCAGTCCCTGACCACCTTCCGGCTCCTCCTCAAGACTCACCTCTTCAGAGAGCACCTGTAGAACGCTTCTTTTCCCTCTGGACACTTTATCACTCTTCCTTAATGCACTTTACTTGCTCTTATCTGCTCCGTATTTTACTGCATTTAATCCTGTACTTTAGAGTAATGTAATCTGTCAAGTGTTATTTAATCTGTAGTATTTTGTATTTACTTATATCCTGATATAACTATCACTAACACTGTTATCTGCTCCGTTATATAATGGTATTTTGTCATATACTAGTACTTGCTAGAACCGGTCATTGTATTTTTTCTTGCTCTTAAATGTATTAATACTTGCACTGTGATTCTTGAAATGCATTTTTGTCTACGACTGTAAATCGCTCTGGATAAGGGTGTCTGCTAAGCAATAAATAATAATAATAATAATAATAATAATAATAATAATAATAATAATAATAATAATAATAATAATAATAATGGCTATTACTGTCGATTTATTTCTGATTTTGCAAAGGTGGCACACCTAATGAATGTGAGGAGGCTTTTCAGCACGTGAAGCAGAAGTTGCCCCAGGCACTTAACTTAATGTTTGATGACTTCTCTCAGCCATTTCGGCTTTATACTGACACTAGTTGTGGGGAGTTTGGAGCTGTATTCTCAAATTCAAGATGGCCAGGAAAAGGTAATTGCCTACGTTAGTCGCAGCTTGCACAGCTCGTTCAAGCTGGAGTTCTTAGCTCTGAAGTGGGCAGTCACAGAGCAGTTTAAAGATTACTTGTAGGGGGTTGAATTTGATATATTTACTGACAACAATCCTGTAGTACATCTGCACACAACCAGTCTTGGTGCGATAGAACAGTGCTGGGCGTCGCAGTTGGAAAGGTTTTACTACACTATCAAGTACCGTCCTGCCCCCTTAGCAATGTTCATTTATATCTCTCTCTTGGCCTTTCCAACTTCCTTTTTGACTTGCGTTTGCATTTCCAAGTACTCTATCTGTGTACTTTGTTTTTGGTCCTGTGACGAGGTAAAGTGATCCAGTGCTGTAATCCACCCTCCCAGCCACCAGGGGGCTGTGAGCCAGCCTAGAAGTCCCCAACAGAGATGGTGTGATGTGGCAGTTCCACCTTTGGGGTGGAAGTCCCAAAAGGACGGTCGCCGTCTTTGTTGAGGGCAACAACACGGAATGTGCTGGAAAGTCCCAGAATTGGGAGGTGATTAAAATGCTGATCGCTGATTGGTGTTCCGCTAATTAGGGGGCTTTCCGCGGCACATAAAAGGGGGCCGTGTTGTAGCAGTCGGGGCTGGTATCTGAAAGCATGAAGAAGTGTGGGAGAGGTACTGAGGGTGATATAAAAAAAAAAAAAAACAACAAACAAATGCTAACTGTGATTCTTTGGCAGATCTAAACAAACTTTAAAAGAGAGACAACCGAGCAAGGGCAGACACCAGAACGGCCAGAAAGGCGAAAGGTGAGAGCAGCCACCCAGTGCCTGGATAATTTTACTTTGTTGTTTATTTGTTTTTGTCTCTCCACATTTCAGTTAGCATTTCTCCTTTGTTTGGACATTTTCTTTTGTTTATTGTCCTGTCCTGATTGCCACTGTTAGTGGAAAAGAATAAAGGGAAAAGAAAACTTGTGGAATATCACACCATTGTCTGGATTTTATTATTTTTACACCTCCACCCAACTCAGCTATCTGTGACACGTCCCTTTTAAACGCTGTGTAAAGTGCCTTTTTTCGCTGAATATTTTTTTTAATTGATCTATTAAACCATTTTAATAAACCAAATGGTGAATTAAGCTGGGTAGATATTGAACTGCAATAATGGGGTATGCTTTTTATTTTATTTCTATCGCTGTCAAGAGTCGAAGATTATTTGTCTCGTTCTCTTAGTTGGTTGGTGAAGGATGATTGTAAATTTTCATAGAGACAGCTATGTTAAAAGTGCCTAAAAACCACGAATTCTGGGTGTTGTCGAGTGACTTAAAACAAGACATTTTGTTTGAAAGTGGTCTGGGTGCACAGGAGTCAAATATGGGTCAAAGGTCAAGTATAATCTAGAAGAATATGCCATTTTGTCGTCACTACTGCAGTATTATGACTTTTTTCGAATGGCTCAAGATGCAAATATAGCCTTCATCCAAGTATTATAAATATATAGTTGTCTTGTTTAAATTTAAACATTATTGAGATACTTGTGTTGGAATATTGTTTCCAAATTGTATAATGCAACAAAAATAATACATTAAAAGGGTTAATGCATGGCCAAAGGTTTCTCACTGATAATTTACCCTTTCTCAGTCAAAGAACGCTGCCCTTGATATACCTTTCTTGGGACATCTGAGGTGTGAAAAGACTGAGGAACGAGTTTAAGGAAGATTTTACTGGCTTGGGATTTATGGGGATGTGAGGAGATACTGTGCTTCTTGCCCAGTGTCAATTTGTGGCACTGAAAAGAGCTTGGCCTGCTCCGCTGATATCACGTACAGTAATTACGACCCATTTTGAAAAGACTCAAATTTATATTGTGGGCCCTTTGGATAGCACTGCATTGGGATACCATCATATTCTTATCATTGTGGATTATGCTATTCGATATCCCGAGGCAGTGCCGTTGCGAACTATTACTGCGGTGGTGGTGGCCAATGAATTGGTAAGGCTGTTTTCCCGAGTGGGGTTCTGTGACAAGCGTGGTGAGTGAATACAGGTGAGTGTAGTGCAGAGCGGATACAAAACAGACAGACAATGATTTTCAGGTGCAAGGGTGTTTATTGAATGAGTTTACAATGTCCAGGCTCCCGAGTGGCGCATCCGGTAAAGGCGCTCCACGTGGAGTGCAGGATGCACTCTATAGCCTGGACGTCGCCGGTTCAAGTCCAGGCTATTCCACAGCCGACCGTAGACGGGAGCTCCCAGGGGGCGGCGCACAATTGGCCGAGTGTCGCCCGGGAGGAGGGAGGGTTAGGTTGGCCAGGGTGTCCTCGGCTCACCGCGCAGCGGCGACCCAAGAGCTGCGTTGTCCTCCGACGCTGTAGCTCTTGGGTGGCTGCATGGTGAGTCTGCAGTGTGAAAAAAAGCGGTCGGCTGATGGCACACTCTTCGGATGATAGTGTTTGCTCGTCTTCGCCCTCCCGAGTCAGTGCAGGGGTGGTAGCAGTGAGCTGAGCTTAAAACATAATTGGCCATTCTAAATTGGGAGAAAATAATACAAATAACTGACAACGACTAAATTTATATATAAAAAAAACACCTGTAAATAATAATGTTGGGGTGATACTGCGGCGTGTATCACTCGATATTTATAATCCTCGGGTTTGACCCGTAACCAAAAAGTCCAGTTTTTACGTACACCCACACTAAACACAGAACACAAAAACACTTTTTTTAGTGACATTGAATAAGTGCTAGTGGTGTAATACAGTTCTCCGTGAATGCAGGGGTGAAAGTGATGTCCGGGTTGATGCTGGCTTGCACTACAGCTCCGGATCGTGTTACTGGTAGGCTAGTTTAAGACAGACAGACAGACAGACAGACAGTTACAACAAAAACTAACAGACACAAGACAAAACTCACAGTTTTCAGCAACGTAACACAGGCTCCTTGTAGGTTGTATCTAACCATTTACCAAGGAACAGATCACTTACACTACGACCCCTTATATACCTTCCCCCATGACCCCTCGGTTAAGGAGCGCATCCGCTCCTCCAATCCGCGATGCCACGCTGTTTCCCGTCCGGGTCATTGAGTTTGGGTACCGTAGCTCCGCCCCTTTTCTATATGGCCGACTTCCACCTAACCCAAGTAATACATTGTCATGCCATTTAGTCAAGGGTACTCTGTTCCCTTTACACAGCACCCTCACAGGTCAGAAGGGAGATATAACATCAAGAATCATTCGATCCCTGTCACAGATTCCCAAAAGACTTTTTAACAGATCAGATCAAGCTTGACCCCAGAGCTATTAGGACGTCAGCCCCTAGAATGCATTCTTCTCTGATGTCAGCCAGCCAGACTGGATGCTGAAGAGTGGTGTCTCCCAGCCCAACTTCAAGTTCCTGTTGCCTCCACATGGGAGCACTCTGGACAGACACATTTAAACAAACATCGGTCAGGATACACAAAGCTTCACTGGCATCTCCTCGCAAGGGAAGCACGCCCGGCCAGAGGGTGATGGTGGTGCCAGTATCAAACAGGGCTCTGCATTGAACACTGCCAACGGTGCAAGGTACATGTATGTGGTTACACTGGCCAATCCGCCCCACCATCATAGAGTTCACAGAGGGAATTGTGGGAGCTGCGGGCCGGCATCCCCCACTTTTTAAACCTGCCCGTTGTCTTTTACCACATATGGGCTTGAGCAGCAGTGGCCTGATGGGGGTGAGGGAAGTGTGCTTGAATGTGAACTTGAACGCCATAATTCCAACACACGCGGTGGTCAAACATAGTCACTGGCATCGGACCTTCAGACCAGGCTCGGTAAACAACTGCATTGCAGGGGTTTTCACATGTATCGGGGATGACATGAGCTAACATACAACCATCAAAGCCTTTGAGGGCTGCTCGCCGGTGTGTGTGGGGGAGGGGGGGGGGGGGGGGGGGTGTAAAAGTTTCTTTTAGTAAAACCTGCCGCTGTAAGTCACACAGCATTATGGCCCCTATAAATGCATCGAGCCCCACTTTATCCCTAGCCTTGGTTGTCAGTTTTGGGTGCGCTTGCTGAATTAACATTGTCATATCATTCCCCAAGGCCCCTATTTACTCACCCGGTTCTCTCCACCGCTCCTTTAGCCATGTTATGTGGGTGAAACTGGACGCAGCTTGTCCGAATTGCTGTTATATTGCCACTGCTAGTGCTCTGTCATCAGTCCTTTCTTCCAACGGTAAGATGAGGGTGCAGTAAGCTTCCAAGCTACCCTGGCCATCGAACCTGTTGACCTTCATGCAGGGTGATGATGTCACCGCAATCCCCGGCCTCAAGTGGGAGGTTTCAGCTGGCTCGCAGTCTTCTCCAGGGATTTCAGACATGGAAAGCACCCGTAGGATCTCTCTTATTTGCCGTTCGGCTGCCGCACACTGGTGGTGAACTAGGCGCCTCAGCTCACCCCATATGGTGCTGCACCGAGCCGGTTCTTTTCCGCCACCTCTGTCCACACTCACTACCGCTGTATCTCCGCTGCTCAGCCCAGGTGAGTACGTCTTCCTGATCTTCTGTCTAGTGTCCTGACATTGCTGCGCTCCGGGGTCAGAGTTTTCTTGTTTTCTCCTTGCTTTCAGGCGACTGTGCATCTCCTGCCCAGGCTGGAGCCAACTTCTCCAGCTTGTTTGCCTCCATCCCACCTCTTATACCAATTGGAGCGTCCCCCAACCCCCGCACTCACTCACGCACCCCACAACTCAACCACTAATCTTGCATGCTCTCCCCCACGCACCCCACAACTCAACCACTCACCTTGCACGCCCTCCACTAAACCCCCCACCCCCATGAACATGGCAAGACAACAAACTCCTCCTCCCCTGTTTCACAGGGTCATCACAATATTCTCACGACAATGGAGAGAGAATTTAAAGTTTCTAAACTACATGTTTTTTCTTGTTCTTGAAAAAAAATCTTATCATTCAATCTCCTTTGAAAATGGTATGTGTGCTAGACAGGCTATTCTTCAAACATGTGTAAACAATAGTATATCCCAAATGTTGACTGATTTCATATAATATCTGTAAACTACTTGTTTTAAAAATAGTATTTACAGGTAAAAAATAAAATTGTGTTAAACCATAATTACTTTAATGTAAAACCACTTACCAACTTTTGAAAACACATTTTAGAGTGTATTAAAAGTTTTATGATTCTTACATCAGGTTCACAAGTTTACTTAATTAAATGTTTTCAACCACCACCTGTTGAACAAAACCAGTAATTTAGAAGGAACAAGTTGTTTTTTTTTCTTAATAAATCAAACTCCAAGCAAAACCACTGCTTTTGGTTTTTAAAGTAAACTCTGTTTAAGATTGGAAGGGTGGTCTCAGGATATGGGTGGGACATGACGGCAGTAAGGAAACGCTAGTTCAAAGCTCATTCAAGAGGAAATGGGCACAGATTTGAAGGAAATTGTTTTCTGTTCCTGACTAATCAGATGGGCAGGGCAACACTCAAAATCCAACCCTTTCCCACAACTTTGGGTTGCTGCATTGCAAAAAAGGAGAAAACACAGCTCTCTTGAAAACATGAATATGAAAAAAAAATGTTTCTTTTACAGTTCTCAGTTTTGGCCATGTTAATCTCTCCAAACAATATTCAATATTTAATTGTATAATAAATAAACAATTAGAACACTTAGATTATGTATTCTTAATGCTCCTAATACTCTTGTGAAAGGTTGCAGTGGGTACTGCTGGGAGATTAGGACATGCCATTGCTATATGCCTGCTATTCAAAGATCACAGTTTAATTCTTTGTTATTTTAGTGTTTGTTTCTCATTGTTAAAAAATGGCCAAAACTTTAATAAAAGAAGATTTGTATACAAAATTTCCCGGACCCTTAATGGAAAAAGGTTTTGGAGAGCCCTATTAATAAGTACAGCACCACCTAATAGATCTGTGTATTGTCAGACAAAAGGAAACTACATCCACAGTGGCTCTAGCATTGGTGTGCAGTACTGTAGTTGTTAGGCTCTTGATGGCAGCAAAATACACAAGAACAAGGGATAGAACATTGTAGGACCTACAGTTTCTGTGCAATTTGTATTGTACTGTAGATCTATAGTGTTAAACTTTAAATGTAATACACTGGTGTTTTTTTTCCATTATTTCTGTTTATAGTGCATGTATTAATCACGTTAAATAAAATATATTCAGTTATTATGAAGCAAAATACAATAACTGATCTGATTTCACCAACAACACCACATAAGGATTCGCTTTGACAAGCTCTTCCCTTGAAGATCTGAATGCTGGGTTTAAAATAATAAATAAATAATTTTGCTGCTGCGTGTATTAAATACTTTTGAGAGCTTGTGGATGACAAATGCACTGTATTTATTTTGAAAAGGATTATAGTATCTGCTTGTGACGAGGTGTAAGATATGTATTTTAGACCTGCACTCTCTAGTCTAGCGCCAACACTCCAATTTTATAAAAAGATCCATTCATATCAATAAGGACGTTTGGCACGAGCAATATTCTATGCTTGGTATACAAAACTCGCTTGAGTCGTTAAATCAGTTTCTTTACTGAATGCTGAAAGGAGCATCTGCCTTAAGTCTGATCCAGGAAAATTAGGGCAGGATTTTCAAAAACAAGTGTTATTGTATCAAACTCGTTGTATAGTAATGAGCGCTTTAGTAGCAGGTGATTTTCAAATGGAATATCTTAAATAAATCAATCCATTAATGTTTTGAAATTGAGTAATTGTGGCAGGTCACCTACATCACTTCCTGTATCAATGACTAGATAAGGGCTGGTAATCAAAATGCATGTTAACGAGATCAAGAAAAATGAATGGAAGCAGAATTCGCTGTTATGGAAACTACAGGGAGGCGTACAGCGAGGCGGCTCTCCCACCAGCGAGCAGCAGCCTAATGTAAATAAAAAATAATGGGAATATCTATGTTGTGTATAATTTGTAAACTTCAAAACTGTGCATTTTGTCATGCAGAATGTACATTTATTTAGAACACTTCACATATCTTTCGGGGGGGATATTTTGTCACAGCTTACAATATACAACTCTTTTAATGTGCATTTAGCAATCTTTTTTTGGTTAAAAAGAAAAAAAAATACTGTAAGGCCAAATAAAAAAATATGTGTGGTTCCAGTTACCAGACCTACCTTATTTTTTCTACCCGACCTTAAATATTTTTTGCTGATAACGGGCTACATTTTTCGATATCAATCTGAAAACTTGAGCGCAGCCTCGTTTTTGCTCATGCAATTTTCCAGAAATCTCTCGCAATATCTTCAGTTTCATATAAATTGTCGGCATCTGAGTATCACCAAGTACTGGTATTTATTTTGCAAAATAGTTGTTTGAAAAATGCGACCACATACCAGAAATAAATATATATTTATATTCACGATTTGCACAAATCATTATGGATTGCCTTCTAACTAACTTTGAAAAGTCTTCATGGTTGCCGTAAATAATTTTCCTGGAATGAAAGCTCTTAAATGTCCTTGTGTGATAACTGTAAAGGAATACTTGAACATCGAAAACATTGCAGCTGATGTCTTTCAAAAACTGTTATATGAAAAATGTTAAGCAGCTAGGTAATTTATTTTAAAATTCCCTAACAATCCAAATAATATATAAATACTTTAGCATCCATTTAACTGCTGTCAGCTACTATTGTACATGTCCAACTACTAAAACGTACACAATATCTGAAAGTGAAAGTAACTTTAGTTTCTTTTATTTTTGTTAAATTTAGTCGTTGCCAATTAGTTTTTATTATTTTCTCCCCAATTTAAAATGCCCAATTATTTTTAGGCTCAGCTCACCGTTACCACTCCTGCGCTGACTCTGGAGGGGTGAAGATGAACACATGCTGTCCTCCGAAGCATATGCTGTCAGCCGCCTGCTTCTTTACACTTTGCAGACTCCTCCGTGCGGCCGCCTCAGAGCTACAGCGTTGGAGGACAACGCAGCTCTGGGCAGCTTACAAGCAAGCCCGCAGGTGCCCGGCCAGACTACAGGAGTCGCAGGTGCGCGTTGTGCAGAGGACATCCTGGCCAACCTAACCCTCCCTCCCCCCCTTGGACAATGCTCGGCCAACTGAGCGCCGCCCCCTGGGAGCTCCTGTCCATGGTCGGCTGTGGAATAGCCTGGACTCGAACCGGCGACGTCCAAGCTATAGAGCGTATCCTGCACTCTCGCGAGTACTTTTACTGGATGCGCCACTCGGGAGCCCCGAAAGTAACTTTAATTTCTTACCGGTAGTGTATTACTGTGATAACAACTATGTGTTTTCTTTATATTGTCATCTCAAAACATCTTAAGTACACAGCTAGATAAAAAAAATAATAATAATAAAATAGATCAGCTCGTGTTATCATTTACGCGGTAAAACACATAATCAGATTGATTAAACAAACATCAATTTTGTAAATATAAATTGCTCTGCTATTATTGGTTCCAGTTTTGTACTCATAAAAAGACATTACAGGAGCAGCATATCACCAGTCTATCATTCTACCACCAAGTAATATAGTGGAATAGTCTTCTACTAGCCTACAGATGCCTTGACCAGACTGCACCCAGCTACCTCCAGACCCTCATCTCTCCCTACACCCCCACTTGATTTCTCCGCTCCTCCTGCACTAAAAGACTGGCTCTACCTCCTCTACGCTCCCCTGCCTCCAGAGCCCTCTCCTTCTCCACCCTCGCCCCGCAGTGGTGGAATGACCTTCCTACAGATGTCAGGACTGCCCAGTCCCTGACCACCTTCCGGCGCCTCCTCAAGACTCACCTCTTCAGACAGCACCTGTAGAACTCTTCTTTTTTTCCCTCTGGACACTTATCACTCTTCCTTAAATGTGCTTTACTTGCTCTTATCTGCCCCCTGTTTTACTGCATTTAATCCTGTACTTTAGAGTACTGTAATCTGTCACAAGTGTTATTTAATCTGTAGTATTTTGTATTTGACACTGGCTATTTTTCCATTGCAGTGGATTTATTCGCTAAAAGTTTACAGATTAAAAAAAAATATGCGACAAGCTCAATGGAAATGGGTATAATTCGCAAAAACGCGTACATTTATTCAAACTTTTAAAAATCCTAGACCTTAGGGTTTCAGGAAAGTCGATATTTTCAGAAAATGCTAATTAAGGTGCCTTAATGCGCATAAATTTAAATGGTAACAATTTTATTCGCATAAGTAACAGGTGCAACTGGGCAACTACATATTCTGCACAGCTAGCCAGTTTATACAGAGCGATAGCGATTCTCTTTTCTGTTGGTATAGGCTCTCTTGGGCTGAACTGTTCTGGAGCAATATACAGGTCAAGTTTAGTGCACAGTTTGAACACTTCTGCAATGGCTTTAATTCTCTGGTTTGAACAGAGTAATGTAACCTATTTTAATATCTATACGTCACATGTTGTGAACACCAATCTTTCCTGTACAAATACATTCCTTGCTTTTATGGCATGAATTTTATTAATATAAAAATGTCTCTGATAAACTCATACATTTTAATGAATATTTTATTGTAAATATTATGGCAATGTGCCCCGCCCCTGTGTGTATGTGTGTGTTATATGTTGTATGTTGCGTGTGGTGTGTTAAATGTTGGTGTATTGTAGTTGGTACACGGGATATAAATTGGTGTGTGCAGCACGAGTATTTAAATTGTATAATTATATTTAGGCACAGGATTGCACTATCACTTCACGTGCATTTGAAGTATAGTATGTGAGCACGGGGATGCACGTAATTAATTCACATGCTGGGATTCAAGTGAATAATTAATTAGTAATTGAATCCCAGGACAACAGTATAAATAGGTGCACATTTCTTTCACTCGGGGTTGGGTGTTCAAGAGTGGAGAACGGGAGAGAGAGAGGAGGAAAAAGGAATGTAGGAAAAAAGTAAAGAAAGCTACGTTTTTGTTTCACTCACCGTTTACTGTTTTAGTCCATTTTGTTCATCTATTTATTTTGGCGTAAGTGCTGTGTCCTGTTTTGTGTTCTGTTTAAACCTTTACTTTGTTAATAAACGCTGAGTGCTACCATTTGCACTCAGCTTCTCATCACCACCGTCTGACTGTGTATTCCTTTCTGGTCTGACGCCACCCACTCCAGCCGTCTTTGTGACAATATATAAATACAATTCAGTAATAAATGTAATTAATTACAAAGATTCAGTACATTTACCATGTCTAGCATTCTGCCTTTCCCCCTTTTTCTTTTGCAATCCACACAATTTAGAAGTATAGTGACATCAAACATGAGCCTACATAAAACAAAGTTTGAAACCCCCTTCGTAATAATCTCTCTTGTTTTTACACAAACTGAAACAATTGCTCTATATACGACTGTATATAAAAATCAGTCAGATGCTTAACTTCGTGTTTATTCCCACGTTTATTAATAGAGAAAAAAACAAGAGGGGGGAAAGAAAGAAAAACATAATATGAAAAGTGTGTGCTTATTAAACGTTTAACATTTCTCATAAATTACAAGAAAAGGTGGAAATGCTCCTGTAATTTATGAGAAAATAGTAGGCTACCCTTATAGTAGGCTATAACCAAAATATCAGTTAATTAAAATTCTTATGGGGTAAAACAAATCAAGCTGTAGGTAGCCTAACATACTGAATTTTACAATACAAAAAGTATAGTATTCAAGTACACCGGTCAAATATTATGGTTAGATTTTCACCCGAGAATACTGTAGCAATCTTAGTTCCTGCAGGCAATCCACACACAGCGGAGGGCGGGCGCGAACCCAGGACCTCTCGCACTAAAGCATAGGAGCGTATATCGGGCTTATGTCTTTGTGTGTGATTACGTCACCTACCAGCCCTATTGCTGCCTTCCCCCGTGCACGCTACAATACTTTAAGAATAATTATTTTTTGTGAATATAAACTGGTGGGAAGTAATGGACAGTAGACTGCTGTTTAGTAAACTGGGGTTATTCGCTAGATGTGATATGTCATCGTATAAGTAAAATCGCATACATTTGTAAAGGAAAATCATGGTAAAGAGTGGAAATGGTCTGTCGCACTATTTTTCTAGCGCATTTCAGTTTTCGATGCGAATAACTTTAGCTCCGCCCACAACGTCATCACGTCGGCCAGTTTGTCTGCTAGAAATGGATTTGAATGGAAACCCAATTTTAGGTTGATTATGCGCATTAGTTTTGCCGAATTTCAAATGCGCTTAAGACGATTTTCGCTTTGATATCTTAATGGAAACATAGCCACTGTTATCTGCTCCGTTATTGAATGGTATTTTGTTATACTTGTACTTGCTAGAACCAAAGTCATTGTATTTTTTATCTTGCTCCTAATTGTATTATTACTTGTACTGTGATTCTTGAAATGTATTTTTGTTTACGATTTTAAGTCACCCTGGATAAGGGCATCTGCTAAGAAATAAATAAATAAATAAATAAATAAATAAATAAATAAATAAATAATAATAATAATAATAATAATAATAATATATAAAGGCTCATTTAGAAAAAAAAATATTCAACATGAACCGAATATTTGTGTTTTATTTAGACAATTTGTATTAGCTATGGATTTCATGAAATATGGCATTATTTGTTATGTTTAAGAAAGTAATATCATATATGTAAACATAAAAATGGAAAAGAAACCCCAAGGAAGTATAGATGATCTTCTTGTGCACTGAACTCTGTACATTGCTAAAATGCCGAATAGGGAGGTCCTTACAGCTAGTTGTTTTTGCCGTAGTCTTACAGGATTCGGGCGAAGTTCCCAATTTATTCTCTCCTCTTTCCGCCACCATGTCTTACACTTCAGCACTGTTCCACTTGGATGTCCAGTTAGTAGTGCTGAAACTCTGCAAGTCAGCTCTTCAGGGCTAAACCAGCTGTGCAACATGTACGTAATCCTAAATATTATGGAGGCCATCTGGGTCAAAAACGTTGTAATTCTAATTATTACACATACTAATTTGGCCAATCAGATTGCTGAAAATGAAATGAGAACCAATGAATTTAAAGAAAATACTATGTGTAATAAATTATCCAATTAAAAGTCGCCTTACATCTGCCATTCCCGTGCAATTTGTGGCGGTATATGGACTTGGCATTGGGTAAAGTCTAGTAAAAGATGGATAGACCCGGACCCTCCAAGATAAGCATCAACCGGTTGTTTTGGAGCTTTAGAAATATGGCTCAAAATAAAACTATTGCAGAAGCAAAATGCTAACATTTTTCTGGGAAGATAAATAAGCCCAAAACCTTGTTTCAGATTATCACAAAATTAAGCAAAACAAATAATGATTTTTACATTTCAGAAGGTTCTCCAGAATTATATAACTCTATACAAGACTTCTTTATAGAGAAGGTTGTAAAGATTTGTTACAGTATATCAGCTGACATTTCAGGCCCGTTACTTAAAGAGAATCTTAAATCTAAAAACGGTCTGCTAAACTGGTCTCGATTAACAACTGCTTCATTGGAGCCTTTTTTTAGCTTCCACCAACCCTTCACACTGTGATTTCGACCACTTTAATAAAAGCTGCTAAATCTCTGTTGCTCCCAATTTTGACGGATTTAATTAACAAGTTAATTATGGAAGGATTCTTTCCAACTCCATTCAAGAATGCATTGAATGGAGTTGTATGAAGGGATAGCGCTATACATAAGACATAGTCTTGAAGCCCAGGTATTAAATCTGGACAAAGAAAACAACACCGAATCAATATGGTTCAGAATAATGTACAAAAATTCAAAGGGCATAATAATAGGAGCATGTTATAGACCGCCAAATTCAGACGCTGAGCAAAATAATCTGTTATACAATGACATTAGAAATGCATGTAGAAAAGGAGAAGCCATACTAATGGGGGATTTCAACTTCGCGCATATAAAATGGGAGAACCCGGTGGGGAGCACGATGGACGAAATTGAAATGGTGGAAATGACAAATGACTGCTTCCTAACACAATTTGTCAAGGCAACGACTAGAGGGGAGGCATGCCTTGATTTAGTCTTTTCAAATAACGAAGACAAAATAACTAAAACAGAGGTCAGAGAGCCATTGGCAAACTCAGACCACAACATGGTCTCATTTGAAGTGTTTTTTAAAACCCCAAAAGTAATGACTAAAGCTAAGGTTTACAATTTTAGAAAAGCAAACAATGAAGGTATGAAACAGAGACTGGAGTAAAATAGAGAAAACATCCACAGAAAAAGGATGGCTGTTTTTTTAAAATGTAGTACTAGAGGCGCAAAACAATTACATCCCAAAAGTAGACAAATCTAAATCTAAAACAAAATGGCCAAAATGGTTTAATAGATCAATTTAAAAAAAAAAATCAGCGAAAAAAGGCACTTTACAGAGCGTTTAAAAGGGACCAAAAACAAAGTACTGGGAACTGCAAACACAAGTCAAAAAAAAAGTTAGAAAGGCCAAGAGAGAGACAGAAATCAATATTGCTAAGGGGGCTAAAATTTCAAAATGTTTTTCCAATATTATAACAGCAAGAGAACATTCAAAGAGGAGGTTAAATGTCTAAGAGACACAAATGGCAAAATCATAGACGAAGAAAAAAAATAGCAAATATGTTACATGATTACTTTTCACAGGTTTTTACAAAGGAGGACACAGTCAACATGCCCCACATGGCAACCTGTTCCTATCCAGTTTTAAATAACTTTAGCATAACAGAGGCAGAAGCGTTAAAGGGACTAGGAGCTCTTAAAATAAACAAATCCCCTATGCCGGATGAGATCCTCCCAATAGTACTCAAAGAAATGAAAGAAGTTATTTACAAACCGCTAACCAAGATCATGCAACAGTCTCTTGACATAGGGGTTGTACCGACAGACTGGAAAATTACAAATGTAATACCGATCCACAAAAAGGGAGACAAAACCAAACCAGGTAACTACAGACCAATAAGCCTGACTTCTATTATATGTAAACTTATGGAAACTATAATAAGATCCAAAATGGAAAATTACCTATATGGTAACAATATCCTGGGAGACAGTCAGCATGGTTTTAGGAAAGGGAGATCGTGTCTAACTAACCTGCTTGATTTTTTTGAGGATGCAACATCGACAATGGATAATTGCAAAGCATACGACATGGTTTATTTAGATTTCCAGAAAGCTTTTGACAAAGTCCTGCATAAAAGATTAATTCTCAAACTGAACACAGTAGGGATTCAAGGAAATGCATGCACATGGATTAGGGAGTGGTTAACATGTAGAAAACAGAAAGTACTGATTAGTGGAGAAACCTCAAAATGGAGCGAGGTAACCAGTGGTGTACCACAGGGATCAGTTTTAGGTGCTCTGCTATTCCTAATCTGCATTAATGATTTAGATTCTGGTATAGTTAGCAAACTTGTTTAATTTGCAGAATAAATTTGTTAAAATAGGAGGAGTATCAAACACTGTTGCAGCAGCAAAGGTCATTCAAAATGATCTAGACAGCATTCAGAACTGGGCAGACACATGGCAAATGACACTTAATAGAAATAAAAGTGTAAGGAATTTAAATCAAGGGAAGTAATGTTAAAACTTTACAATGCGTTATTAAGACCTCATCTAGAATATTGTGTTCAGTTCTGGTCACCTTGTTACAAGAAGGATATTGCTGCTCTAGAAAGAGCGCAAAGAAGAGCAACCAGAATTATCCCGGATTTAAAAGGCATGTCGTTTGCAGACAGGCTCACAGAATTGAATCTTTTCAGTCTTGAACAAAGACGACTATGCGGTGATCTGATTCAAACATTCAAAATTCTAAAATGTATTGACAATGTCAACCCAGGGGACTTTTTCGACCTGAAAAAAGAAACAAGGACCGGGGTCACAAATGAAGATTAGATAAAGGGGCATTCAGAACAGAAAATATGAGGCACTTTTTTACACAGAGAATTGTGAGGGTCTGGAATCAACTCCCTAGTAATGTTGTTGAAGCTGACACCCTGGAATCTTTCAAGAAGCTGCTTGATGAGATTCTGGGATCAATAAGCTACTAACAACCAAACGAACAAGATGTGCCGAATGGCCTCCTCTCATTTGTAAACTTTCTTATCTTCTTATCTTGTCTTGTTTGTGCATTATTATAAAATGCTGTAACTTGTAACTACGTGTCAGAGAAGCATTAACAGATTGCCTGTGAACTGTTGTCTTTCCAGAATACTGCTTGAATAAAACTACCTACTGATCATCAACTCTTGGAGAATCTTTATTTAAATTTTCATCCCTACAGTGGAGTTAATTAAAACAATTGTTCCATGCTGATGTTTATATAGTGGTATTCACATTATATATAAAAAGATGACTGGGCGAAACCTGTTTTATCAACAGTTTTCACTGAATTCTGGGACTAGCCCAGATGAGTAGTTTCGTCCAACGCATCAATATCGATGCTTTGGGAGTCGGGTTTGCCTATGTCAATTATTTGGGCGAGTCTAATTTTGCATTTCTACACTCTCCCCTGCCAGCTTCCAAGTGCGCGCCAGGGTACCTGCCTCACCTCCACTTCTGACAACAAGTAGCGACGGTGTGCTGGGTTTCCAATGGCGGTGCTGAAAAGGCAGGACAACAGAGCTGGTTTTAATAACGGTTAAAACCAATCCTTTTATTGGCGCTCTTTGCCAAAAAGTCCAGTCAGAAAGTCTTGCTCCTCCATACACGCAAGTGTAGCAGCTAGACAATAGCATGTGCTTTAACATTAAAGTTTCAAGCCACCCCTTAATTATTTTATTTTTTATTTTCCTTTCCTGCTTCGCCATTTTATGTTTCATTAATGAAAAACAATACACTCTTGTTGTTGTTCTTCGGAGTGTCCTGTAGAGGGTGCAGTAGTTAATTAAACAGAGGAAAGTGCTTATTCCTGGCACAACAGACCTGATGCCAGAAGGAATAACAGCATCAAACTGTGTTTCCTCGATTTATGTCAATTCAGGTCAGTAATACATTATTTTTCTCTTCGAAAACTCAATTTATTTAATTGTAAAGTGTTCAAGAACAATATTAAGTTTATTGTTGCAAGTTTATGACGGTATAAGTCAATATTTTTGTGTTTAATAAACCAAGTGAGTTTTACTATGCGTGAGTGTTTCATAGAGAACCGTGGTTGGGAAAAAGAATGTGTGGAAATAATTTATTTTACTGCAAATGCCTAAACAAAAGTAAAGTTACTGACAGTAAACCACAAATATATGTTTATATTGTGGAAATATAACTGTATTACGTGTTTTTTGTGATGGTTATTTCATTTATGCTGCTGTTAAACCTGTAGGTTTTTCTATACTCGTTAAGCAGTGTAAAAGACCGCAAAATGGCAGACATACATTCCAATGCATAGTATATTTTTTCTGTTTGCTGAAACAGTTTGAAAACATGTTTAACAACCACACTCAATATCATTAATGTTAAATGCTGGTAATAATTATTTTGTTATCTTTATTACTTTAATCAAAAGTGATGTATTTCTGTCCAATGCTATTAGTATGAGTGATACTGATACAGTAGTATACTGTACTATGTACTATGCTTGCTTTATTTTTGTAACTTGAAACAAAAGTATGCACTAAGTGAGTTAGGCTAATGTGTATATTTAAACCTAGTACTGTGCAAACTGTACGATATTGTCACTGATGATTATTAAAAGTATGTTTGTTTATTGTCATATACAACTTACAAATGATGAGCTATATGCTGCTGATAATTAATTGTATCCTCTATTTAGTTCAGTTCAGTTACAGGACCCGGTCAGATGCAGATCTGGAACCTGTAACAAAACTTAGGGGCTCGTCCGGGATAAGCGGATGGTCACCAATCGTTGAAGAACAACAAGAGAATTCAAAATACATGGTGGGCAGATAACTGATTTAGGCTCAGACATACATTTTAGTAACATTTATAAGCAAATTGATGAGGGGCTGAAAGAAAAGTATGCTGAAGCAGAAATAATTGGGAATGTGTTAAAGGTTATTAAACCAGATACATTCAAAGATATGTTGACCAACAAAGAGGATCTAACAGTAGCTGAACTAAAGCGCTTTCTCAGGTCACACTGAGCTTTTTCAGGAGCTCATTAACCTGTCAAAACCCCAGCCCCTCACAGACAATTTCCGCCTGGGGGGCTGTGCCCTTAAATAAATCACAATATCTTCCAAAGTATAGACAGCACAGGCATGGTTCAGGGCTTGAATTCAAGGTAACCATTTGGGCATCAAAACTAAAACCTCAGGTGTGATAAAAGTCTTACTCAGTACCACACTGGAAGGAGATATCCAGAAAAAATACATAAAAAAACAACAAACGCTTTTCATTTTTTTATGTTCAATAGTCATTTTTTCAACTTGTAGCATATGAAGAGCCAGATTTTTTTCCAGTGCTTCACCAACATGTCTAATATACTGAGTAAAAATTTGGAACTGTTTGAACAAAGGGATCAAATTCTACAGGAGTTTTTACAAAGCTAAGCCCAAGGGTCCCCAAACCTCTCCAAAAATAAACATTGTGTAAATCTTTATTTCAATTGATACACTAAGTTCTAAAAGGGATGTTATCTTCTGGCACCTCACATGCTATCCATTGCCACATGCATTTGCCTTTGAAAGGCTTTTTTTTTTCTTTCCCTTATCTCATTCAAGAGGTGGGCGTGTTTGTTTGCACATCGATTACTCTGTGATGGATTGGGCTACAAACAAAGTAAAGGTATGAATGGAAAGCTTGTGACCTCCCCTACAACGTGATCAGGGAGACTTTACCGTCATCAAGGTTGTAAGACCAGAGCAGCAAAATGCAAGCTAGTCGATTGCTTTTGTTTTGGATGCATGGGGATACTAGACACATTGTGAATGGGATATCTCAGCGGTGAAATGACGGATTCGAAAAATTCCTTCGCTGTTTGACGGTAGGAAAACAACAATTTTGATATCGAGTCAGCTTTTTTTCTCTTTTGCTTTTGTAATAATATTAAAAATGAGTTATGAAATATAATATTTACGTGCAGTTCCGTGTTCCGCCCGCGGGACTAGAGGGCGTAAGAGGTTGTTATTGCTAAACAACAGGATAAAGAGACCCCTCTACAATTTGTATCTAGGATCATGGGACTGAAACAAAAGGTACTGTTTGCTTCCCAACAAGGTGGTTCAGCCTTTGGCTATGACAGCAATTTAGTCCAGGGTGTGTTTCTCCATATGTTGTACCAAGGTTTGAGTGAGAAAGTACAGTAGCGTTAAAAGGGATATGAAGCCACATTTGTCTGACTTAACAATAACTAATGATGTTATTCTTGATCAGATAACAAAAGCTGCAAGTGAGGAAAGCTCACAAAAGCTCACAAAAGCTGCATGGGGACTATATGAATGGGTACGTATCCCATTTGGCTTGATGAACGCCCCATCCGCCTTTCAGAGGTGCATGGAGGGTGTTCTGGAGGGAATTCGAGATGAATGCTGTTCTCCCTACATAGATGATGTGCTCTGCTACTCTAAAACTTTCCAGAAACATGTTGAAGACCTTCTAAGAGTCCTTTGTCGGATGCGAGAGCATGGCATAAAGTTAAGATCAAAGAAATGTGAGCTGTTTTTTTTATTATTTTTTTTATTTAGTCGTTGCCAATTATTTTCTCCCAATTTGGAATGGCCAATTATTTTTAGGCTCAGCTCACCGCTACCACCCCTGCGCTGACTCAGGAGCAGCGAAGACGAACACACGCTGTCCTCTGAAGTGTGTGCCGTCAGCTGACCGCTTTTTTTCACACTGCAGACTCACCATGCATCCACCCAAGAGCTACAGCGTCGGAGGACAACGCAGCTCTCAGGCAGCTTATAGGCAAGCCCGCAGACACCCGGCCAGACTACAGGGGTCGCTGGTGCACGATGAGTAGAGGACACCCTGGCCGACCTACCCCCCTCCCCCACCCCTTCGGGGTGATGCTCGACCAATTGTGCGCCGCCCCCTGGGAGCTCCTGTCCACGGTCGGCTGTGGAATAGCCTGGACTCAAACCGGTGACATCCATGCTATAGGGCACATCCTGCACTCCACACGGAGCGCCTTTACCGGATGCGCCACTCGGGAGCCCCCAAAATGTGAGCTGTTTAAGCGGGAAGTGAGGTATGTGGGTCGTTTAGTGTGGTGATGGAATACGGATTGACCCAAAGGACTTAGTGGCAGTGCTGTTAAAAGAGAAGGAGCCACTTACTGTAGGAGCGGTCAGGAAACTGTTAGGCTTTCTAAGCTATTACCGGTCATTTATACAGGAATTTTCCAGACTTGTAAAACCTCTTTATGAGCTCCTCCAGACCAGTGGAAGCAAGTGAAAGTAATGTAGTAAAAAAAAACATCTAAGTCTAAAGGTCAGGTTAAAAAGAAAAATACTGGAAAGCTACAAGTGATCTGCTATCGATCCAGAACTTTATCTCCAGCTGAGAAAAACTATCAGTTACTGTCACAGATGGCTTTGTGTAGGGTGTGGGTGGTGACGTCTGGTTCAGGAAGCAGTAGTCAAAAACAAAGTATGGGCTGAAACTGAAGCGCTATGGCTGCGCTCAGTGTTTTATTATAATAATAAAGACACAGTTTAACCCTTTGTGGTCCATTTATTCAGCACGTCCCAGGCGCGTCAGGTCCAATTTTTTTTTGAAACACGCAGTTTATTTTTGACGCGTTGTTTTAAAGTTTTTTTTCACAGTAAAACAGGTTTTAAAGGCACTGCATATCAACAGGACACACTGTACTGCATCTCCAGCCCCGTCCCACCCCTTGTTCGCTGTATTTTTCACATACCTCTTCATAGTTGTGCATACTGATAAATCATCTCCTGATCACTTGTTTTATCACCAAACTCCTCAATAATGCAATCCAAGTCATCATTATTTTATTACTATAACATCTCAAAAAGCTCTGCAAATGTCAATTATATTCTTTGAGCGCTGGATGCAGAAGCAGCTATCTTGTTTGTTTATGGCCGTGTTATCTCTGTGGTGCCGGGGCTATGTGTATTGCTCAGATCCAGCTCTTTTTACAGCTTCTCTCGGGTCCTATCGGTGTCACTTGGCCATTGAATGGTTTTCTCAGCTTTTTCCAGAGACCTGTGTTTTACATCTTTTTGATGATGTCGGACAGGGTCCGACATCGGACCGGAAAGGGAAAATTGTAATGTTGGACCTGGTCCGACATAGAACCGCAAAGGGTTAAACAAAACAAAAAACACTCCTACAAAACAAAAGGGCATGTTGGCCAAACAAATAAACAAACAATAACCAAACAAGTATATCGGTATATAGCAATTGTTTTTCTCTTACTTCAGAAATCACGTCTCGCCTCTGAAATTCTCCTCCTCCTAAGCCGAGAGTGGGTCCTTTTATATTCGTGGCTGGAGCCTTAATTACCTATTAATAAATTACCTTATTAAGGCTCCACTCACATTCCCACGAGAATTGTAGGGAAGGGGTTTTAACCCCATCCCCACCGACTATACATTATCAGACAGGCTTTTTCGCGGTCTCAAACAGTAAATAATAATAGACGGACGGTGTTCGACCGCCCGTGCATAAACACAATAATAATGATTAGGACTGACGGCTTCGCCTGCCTGCATACAAATACAATAATAATAATAATAATAATAATAATAATAATAATAATAATAATAATAATAATAACAAATGAAAACATACATAAATACATACCAAGGGGTGGGCACTTTGCCAAATTCGCCCCCCCCCCTTATGCACAGCACATATGGCCTCAACGGCCACCTCCCTCCTTAAAGTCACAAAAGTCTTCCCCATGCTCCAGAGGTGGGGACCGAGGCTTCCATTGGTCCACCATGGGCAACTTGGGCCGTGGCACACTGGCAATCCCAGCCAGTAGTATGCAAGCGGCCTCCCCCGGCGATGGTCTGCAGACTTCCCTAGGCGACGGCGAGCAGGCGACCACAGGCGACGATGACAGTGGACTCTCGGTAAATAGTCACAAAACCAAAATAAACACAATACAAAACAAACACCTAGCTCTGTACGAGCACTAACTACACCTCAGGAACACCCTGACTGCCAGTGGGACAGCTAGGCTGTTTCCCCACTACACAATAAACACCACACAGGTTTCATACAACGTACTTTTTACCTTACGACTGCTGGGAAGCAGAGTACCTCTTCCTGCCTCCTTCTACTCAGCAGCCTAGAACAGACTGACTGCTCTCTTTAAATACCCTGCACCTGGCTCTAATTTACAATGATCACCAGGTGCAGGGGATAATTAAATAATAAAACAAAACAATTACAACAACCAATGTGCATTTGCACATGTTTTCTGCAGGGAGTATTTTAACCCCCTCCCTGCTGTGTTACAGCTGCTAATAATTAATTGTATTGAAACAATGAAAAGTTTGAATATTGTGTGCAAATGTGGCACAATAAACCTGATGCCAGAAGGATTAACAACATAAAACTGTGTTTCCTCTATTTATTTCAATTCAGTTACAGGACCCGATCAGATGCAGATCTGGAACCTGTAACACAAGCAAACTCACCACACACACAGACAAGAGAGAAATAAATAATGTTAATTGTTCATGTTCAAATCTTCTTTTGTTTCATCTTCATTAAAAGATAGTTAAGACAACAAATTAGGAATATATGCTTTTACTGGGCAAAATCAAATGTGTGTGTGTGTGGCGAGTTTGCTAGCACTTTACAGTTTCTCTCTCTCTCTCGTGTGTGTGTGGCGAGTTTGCCTGCGCGTATGGAGGAGCAAGACTTTTCAACTTTTAACTTTTTGGGAGAGAGAGAGTGTGACAGGTTGGCTGAGGGTGTGGTGTAAAAGATTGTTCGACCAGTCCAGGTTTTGTTGGTAAAAACTCCAGGTTTTTAATCCACAAAACAAAAATCCAACAATAATAACGCCGGGATACACAGCAATGTGTAACCCGGTCAAACAATAATAATAATAATAGCGCCGGGATACACAACAATGTGTAACCCGACAAACAAAGGGAAAGAAAGGGGTTGCAGTCCCAAATGAAAACGAAACCAAAATGCAAGTATAATCAAACAAAAACACAGTCCGTCCTTCCTCACTCCCAGCGAGATGAACCACTGTAAACAGTCCGGCACTTCCGGGTCCGCGCTCCTCCAAAGTATTCCCGGAGCGTCCCGTCAGTGCTCTATGGGCAGACAAAGGGTGAAGGGGTTAGCAGGTATATCCACACACACACAATAATAACTCTCCTGATTCCTTACCGTTTATTTATTCCCCTGCTCGTATATCCTGCAGTAAAATGCGCTCTCGCTCTTTCTCTCTCTCTCTCACACACTGTACCTTGCCAGAAGGAACAGAACCCTGGGCCACGCCCCCTTTTGTACGCCTCGTCTCGTCCCCATTGGTCAGCGAGGGCAACCGCCGTCGGCCAATGCGCGATTGCCACCGCGCTTCCCGACCGGGTCTGTGACGTTGCGCACCGCGGCTCCGCCTGCTCCTCCTCCCCAGCGTCCTCACCGGTCAGAAGGGAGATCTAAAACAAGAGTTCACTCTCTCTTTGTCACATATCCCACCGCTCAGAGTGGAGCCGAAGGAACACTCGGCCAAATCTACCATTCCCATTACTCCCCCCTCCCGGGAAAAATAATCCGCATTTTGGTGATCTTTCCCTGCACGATGTACCATATGATACATATAAGGCTGCAATGCCAAATACCACCGAGTTATTCGGGCATTGCTATCCTTCATAGTGCTTAACCATCTGAGTGGAGCGTGGTCCGTGACCAGATCAAATGAATGTCCCAGCAAGTAATATCTGAGGGAGTGGGTGGCCCATTTAATGGCTAGGCACTCTTTCTCTACCACCGAGTAATTGCGCTCCCGAGGAAGCATTTTCTTACTAATGTAAAGAATGGGGTGCTCCACCCCGTTAACTCGCTGAGACAAGACCGCCCCCAAACCAACCTCTGACGCGTCGGTATGGAGGAAGAATCTCTTGCTAAAATCTGGTGATATTAGCGCAGGAGCCTGGCACAGTTTTTGTTTAATGGTCTCAAACGCTCCCTGACACTCTGCTGACCACTTAACTAAATTTGGTGCACACTTTTTAGTGAGGTCTACCAGGGGATTGACCACGGTGGCATACTTGGGGATAAAGCGGCGGTAATAACCAGCCAATCCCAATAGTGACCTCACCTGGGACTTGGTTTTAGGGACCGCTGCGTCCACCAAAGCCTGGACTTTGGTGGCCACAGGTTTCACCCGTCCATTTCCCATGATAAATCCTAGGTACTGGGTCTCTAATTTAGCAAACGCACATTTCCTCAGGTTGGCTGTCAGCCGGGCCGCCCTTAGAGACTGAAGGACGGCTGTAAGTCGAATTACATGCTCTCTCCAGGTGGAGCTATATATAACCACATCGTCAATATACGCTGCTGCATACTCACGATGGGGAGAAATAAATAATAATAATAATAATAATAATAATAATAATAATAATAATAATAATAAACCTGGCCGTTCCCAGTCGGTCGAGGAGTTCGTCGATCCGAGGCATGGGGTAGGCATCTAACTTGGAGATAGCACTGACCTTTTGAAAGTCCACACAGAAGCGATTAGTGCCGTCCTTCTTAGCCACTATAACAATGGGACTGCACCACTTGCTTCTGGAAGGCTCAATGACCCCAAGTTCAAGCATCGCCCTCACCTCGTTCTGGACGCCACTCCGCCGGCTTTCTGGGATCCGGTAGGGCCTCTCCCGAACAGTGACCCCTGGCGGAGTAATAACAGCATATTCAGTAAGGTTAGTTCTGCCGGGCACGTCAGAAAACACATCCCCAAATTTCCCAATCAACTTACGCAATTCCACCTGCTGATCCGGAAGTAACTGTTCCCCCATTGAAATCTGGCTGGGGCTAGGGGCCTCTATGCAGGGTCCTAAGTCATCCTCCATCTCGCCTGGGGCTATGAATAAGACCTCCCTTGCCTTCCAGGGCTTTAATAAGTTGACATGGTAAATTTCCGTTTTATTTCGGCGATCAGGCTGTCTAATTTCATAATTCACTAGTCCTACTGCCCGTATCACTTCATATGGCCGCTGCCATTTAGCACACAGCTTTGACTCCAACGACGGAAGAAGCAGCATTACCTTATCTCCTGGCCGAAAAGTTCGAATTCGTGCAATAGTATTGTAATGCTGCTGTTGCCGATGTTGAGCCGATCTAAGGTTGTCTTGAGCCAACCGACCGATTAAATCAAGGCGATCCCGCAGTAGGAGCACATGCTGCACTACATTTTTAGAGGAGCTTTTATGTTCTTCCCACCCTTCTCTCAACAGATCGAGGATGCCCCGTGGCTGCCGGCCATATAACAGCTCAAAGGGGGAAAATCCCGTTGAGCTCTGAGGCACCTCTCTCACTGCGAAGAATAGGTAAGGAAGAAGAGTAGCCCAATGTTTTTGCTCCTGACTCACAAACCGTCTCAACATGTGCTTCAATGTTTGGTTAAAACGTTCCACCAGACCATCCGTTTGGGGATGATAAACGGACGTCCTGATGGGACGTATTTTTAGAATTTTATACACCTGCTGTAGCGTTTTGGACAAAAAGTTCATTCCGTGATCAGTTAATATATCTTTTGGGATCCCTACTCTAGCCATAATCTGACTTAATTCTTTCACAATTGCAGTGGCACTAGTGGACCACAAAGGAACTGCTTCCGGGTACCGCGTCGCATAATCCACCATCACTAATATGTGCGTGTACCCGGAATCAGAAGGCAGCACTGGCCCAACTATCAGTCTCTACCCTCAAGGGTCCAGTAACCTCGCCCGTCCGGTCACACTGGGTGCCCACCCCCTTCGATTGGCGTTTGGGACCATCACAACCTTCCCCCGCCAGGCCCCAACCGTGTCGGATCGATGTGCCCTCCCACTTTTCCCTCCGTCTCTCCTTGTGCGTTTTCCTAGGACGAAAAAGTGGAGAAAACAGTTCTGCATGGAAAGGGAACATGGTGCCAATTACTTCCTTTTCCCGGGGGTCTGCCATGCCTACACGTGTGGTCGAGGCTGCCAATATTTTTACTAAATCCTTATATCGCGGCCAGTCTCGGCCCAGAATGATTGGGTGTGGCAACTTTTCAGCCACCCCCACTACTAGGTGGCGCTTTATCGGTCCTACCGACAGATATACTTTTAGGGTGGGGTATGTTGCCGTATCTCCATGGATACAGGAGATCGCCACCTGACCTCGTGGCTGCCACGACATACCGCCAAGGAGAGCTGTCCGAATCAAAGTCTGCTCACACCCGGTGTCCACTAACGCGTGGGTTTTCACCTTCCCCAGCACAACATCAACAACACACGGGCCCTCCCGACCATTTCCCCATTCCTTACCTGTCTCCGATGCCAGATGACACGCAGCCACGTCGCACTCCATGGCGGCCGGGCAGTATCTGGCGATGTGTCCCGGCTGCTGGCACCTAAAACAGACTGGTGGGGCAGAGGGCAAGGGCGGTACATATTTGTCCCGCTGCTGGTATGACAGCGGTGCGGGGGAAACCATTCTACCCCAGCTGGGAGCCAACCTCTGCCTCCATGGTAAGGAGCTCGGATGGCCCGACGGGGCCGGTGGTCTGGCAGGTCTTGGTCCGGGGGGGTTGGTGGTGGTCCCTTAGTAACGGAGGAGGAGGGGCAGTTCAGCAAGGTGGTTTGGGCGGACATGAGGGAGTCCTCGAAGTTCTCGGCCAATGCTACGGCCTGGTCCAGGGTGGTGGGGTTGTGCCGGCGTATCCAGGCCTGGCTCTCCCTCGCTCTCTCTCTCTCTCTCTCTCTCTCTCTCTCTCTCTCTCACACACACACTGCACCTTGCCAGAAGGAACAGAACCCTGGGCCACGCCCCCTTTTGTACGCCCCGTCTCGTCCCCATTGGTCAGCGAGGGCAACCGCCGTCAGCCAATGCGCGATTGCCAACGCGCTTCCCGACCGGGTCTGTGACGATGCGCACCGCGGCTCCGCCTGCTCCTCCTCCCTGGTGTCCTACCTTTTCAGCACCGTCGCTGGAAACCAGCACACTGTCGCTACATTGTTGTCAGAAGTGGAGGCGAGGCAGGTACTCCGGCACGCACTTGGAAGCTTGCAGGGGAGAGTGTAGAAATGCAAAACTAGACTCGCCCAAATAATTGACATAGGCAAACCCGACTCCCAAAGCATCGATATTGATGCGTTGGACGAAACTACTCATCTGGGCTAGTCCCAAAATTCAGATTGGCCCAACATCTGAAGCATTGGACATCTCAACTTCTGGGCCAATCTAGATTCACCCGATTGGACGCGGGTGAGTGCCAGAAAAACGTGGTAACTTCGGGATTTGCTCAGAAGCCCTTGGCACAACTAGATTGGCCCGGGCAAAACTAGACTGACCAGACCACCGGGTTTCGCCCTTAACACACACACACACATATACATATGTATATACAGTCAAACCTGCTCAAGTGACCACCTTTATTAAGAGACCACCTGGTCTAAGTGACCACTTGAAATTCCTACCAGTAATATCTGTGCTTTAATTTACCTGTATTAAAAAACACACACCTGTCTAACATGACCATTGACCACAATTCTCTTACCCAACAATGGACTCAAACCTGTATTATGCAACCATTTTAGCTGGCTTTTATCTGTAATCAATAAAACTATAAAACAACGCTTTCTTGTAAAGAAAACATGGAAAAACGAAAGGTCCTCCTCACCCTACATGACAGAATTAAAATTACAGAACTTGGAAAGACAGAAAGTAGCAGAAAAATTGCTGACATTTTTGGCGTGGGAAAGATGCAGATAGAGAATATTTTGAAATGGAAAGTAGAATGGGGCATATTCATTGCTTTCACAAAAAAGTACTTCCTTTTGTTCACATTCCCTCTTGGAGTCTTTTACAGTGTGTTTTAAACATACATACAGAATTACAAGAAGGCATGTCAGAGACACATAGAAAATGTACGGAGACCACCTGTGTTATGAGGCCACTATTTGACTGTCCCTTGAGTGTCTCTGAATACAGGTTTGACTGTATATATATATATATATATATATATATATATATATATATAGTAATTTCTAGAAATTTATTGAAAACAAAGAATTTTAGGAAAATAAATAAATGCCTACATTATTTATTTCTGCATTTTTTTTGTGCAAAACTCCAAAAATGCTAATTCAAAAGTAACCATACCCTTTGATAGTATTGTCTACAAGGCTGTAGAAATTTCAATATGATAATGTAAAACCTAATCCTAGAAAAGTCTAGAAAATGCTGGATTGTAGGTGAACATTCTTAGAGAGTATAAAATGGTTAGGCATAGGATAATTGCTGCCATTACCAATAAGTCAATATGGGGAAAAGTAAAGAGGTACCTGAAGACCTTAGGCAGAACATTATTTATTGTCATAGCTGGAGAAGGATACAAGAAGATTTCCAAGCATTTGAGTATCCCAATTTAAACTATTGTTTCTATTATCAAGAAGTACAAGACTCATGGTACTGTCACAACACTCCCTCTGTCTGGAAGAAAGAAGGTTCTTTCACCAAGAACAAGTAGAAGAATTGTGAGGAAGGTTAATAACAATCAGAGATTGACTGCCAAAGATATTCAAAGTGAATTGGCTGCAAGTGGGACTGAGGTTTCCATTTCAACCATAGGTCAAGTATTGCATGGTGAAGGTCTCAAGGGTTGCAGGCCAAGGAAAAAGCCACTCTTAGGAAAACGTCACAAGGACAATCGCTTAAAGTCTGTATAATGACATTTGAATGATGGATATGAGTTCTGGTCAAAGGTTTGGTGTAGTGATGAAACAAAAATCAAGCTATTTGGTCACGCTGATAGCTGTTACGTTTGGAGAAAGTCTGGTGAGGCGTACAAAGAAAAGAGCACCATACCTACTGTCATCATGGAGGTGGTAATATCCTTCTATGGGGCTGTTTTTCCTCTAATAGCACAGGAAATTTAGTTCCAATACATGGTAAAATAGATTTCATAGCATACCAAATTATATTGGCTAATCATCTGAAACCCTCCGCTACACAACTTGGTTTAAAGCGCAACTGGATGTTCCAACACAACAACGCTTCAAAGCACACATCAAAATCTACTTCAGAATGGTTAAAGAAGAATAAAATCAAGGTTGTGGAATAGGCTAGTAAATGTCCTGATCTAAATCCGATTGAGAATCTTTGGTATGAGTTGAAGTGCACAAGAGAAGTCCTGGGAATTTGAATGAATTGGAACAATTTTGCATTGAAGAATGGACAAAAATCACTAAAGAATCATGCCAAAAGCTCATTGACAATTATCCTAATCATTAAAAGAGGTTATTATTGCTAAAGGTGCCTCAACTAACTATTAATTTCATTTTCTTCGTCAGGGTATGAATACTTTTGAATTAGCATTTTAGGTGTTTTGCAAAATAAATGCTAAAATAAATAATTGTAGACATCTACCAAACGTAATACCATCCACAAAAAGGGAGACAAAACCGAACCAGGTAACTACAGACCAATAAGCCTGACTTCTATTATATGTAAACTTATGGAAACTATAATAAGATCTAAAATGGAAAATTACCTACATGGTAACAATATCTTGGGAGACAGTCGGCATGGTTTTAGGAAAGGGAGATTATGTCTAACTAACCTGCTTGACTTTTTTGAGGATGCAACATTGACAATGGATAATTGCAAAGCATACGACATGGTTTATTTAGATTTCCAGAAAGCTTTTGACAAAGTCCCACATAAAAGATTAATTCTCAAACTGAACGCAGTAGGGATTCATGGAAATGCATGCACATGGATTAGGGATTGGCTAACATGTAGAAAACAGAAAGTACTGATTAGAGAAGAAACCTCAAAATGGAGCGAGGTAACCAGTGGTGTACCACAGGGATCAGTATTAGGTCCTCTGCTATTCCTAATCTACATTAATGATTTAGATTCTGGTATAGTAAGCAAACTCGTTAAATTTGCAGACAACACAAAAATAGGAGGAGTGGCAAACACTATTGCAGCAGCAAAGGTCATTCAAAATGATCTAGACAGCATTCAGAACTGGGCAGACACATGGCAAATGACATTTAATAAAGAAAAGTGTAAAGTATTGCATGCAGGCAATAAAAATGTGCATTATAAATATCATATGGGAGATACTGAAATTGAAGAAGGGAACTATGAAAAAGACCTAGGAGTTTATGTTGACTCAGAAATGTCTTCATCTAGACAATGTGGGGAAGCTATAAAAAAGGCCAACAAGATGCTCGGATATATTGTGAGAAGTGTTGAATTTAAATCAAGGGATGTAATGTTAAAACTTTACAATGCATTAGTAAGACCTCACCTAGAATATTGTGTTCAGTTCTGGTCACCTTGTTACAAAAAGGATATTGCTGCTCTAGAAAGAGTGCAAAGAAGAGCAACGAGAATTATCCCGGGTTTAAAAGGCATGTCGTATGCAAACAGGCTAAAATAATTGAATCTATTCAGTCTTGAACAAAGAAGACTACGCGGTGATCTGATTCAAACATTCAAAATCCTAAAAGGTATAGACAATGTCGACTCAGGGGACTTCTTTGACCTGAAAAAAGAAACAAGGACCAGGGGTCATAAATGGAGATTAGATAAAGGGGCATTCAGAACAGAAAATAGGAGGCACTTTTTTACACAGAGAATTGTGAGGGTCTGGAACCAACTCCCCAGTAATGTTGTTGAAGCTGACACCCTGGGATCCTTCAAGAAGCTGCTTGATGAGATTCTGGGATCAATAAGCTACTAACAACCAAATAAGCAATATGGGCTGAATGGCCTCCTCTCGTTTGTAAACTTTCTTACGTTCTTATGTTCTTACATTCTGCAAGATGTTTGAAGAAAAGTATGTATCTGACTACGTTACTCCTAAAATGCACTGTCGTTTGTAAACTTTCTTATGTTCTTATGTTCTTATTTCTGTAACTTTATTCCTCATCCACAAAATCAAAACTTTTGGTACAAAAGATTTTTCCTATAATTATTTGTTTTTGAGAAATTTCTAGAAATTATACATTGGGGTATGTTAACTTTTGACTACAGCTGTGTATATATATATACATATATATATATATATATATATATATATATATATATATATATATATATACAGACGTGCTCAAATTTGTTGGTACCCTTACAGCTCATTGAAATAATGCTTCATTCCTCCTGAAAAGTGATGAAATTAAAAGCTATTTTGTCATGTATACTTGCATGCCTTTGGTATGTCATAGAATAAAGCAAAGAAGCTGTGAAAGGAGATGAATTATTGCTTATTCTACAAAGATATTCTAAAATGGCCTGGACACATTTGTTGGTACCCCTTAGAAAAGATAATAAATAATTGGATTATAGTGATATTTCAAACTAATTCGTTTCTTTAATTAGTATCACACATGTCTCCAATCTTGTAATCAGTCATTCAGCCTATTTAAATGTATAAAAGTAGTCACTGTGCTGTTTGGTATCATTGTGTGCACCACACTGAACATGGACCAGAGAAAGCAAAGGAGAGAGTTGTCTAAGGAGATCAGAAAGAAAATAATAGACAAGCATGGTAAAGGTAAAGGCTACAAGACCATCTCCAAGCAGCTTGATGTTCCTGTGACAACAGTTGCAAATATTATTAAGAAGTTTAAGGTCCATGGAACTGTAGCCAACCTCCCTGGGCGCGGCCGCAAGAGGAAAATCGACCCCAGATTGAACAGAAAGATAGTGCGAATGGTAGAAAAAGAACCAAGGATAACTGCCAAAGAGATACAAGCTGAACTCCGAGGTGAAGGTACGTCAGTTTCTGATCGCACCATCCGTCGCTTTTTGAGCGAAAGTGGGCTACATGAAAGAAGACCCAGGAGGACTCCACTTTTGAAAGAAAAACATAAAAAAGCCAGACAGGAATTTGCTAAAATGCATATTGACAAGTCACAATCCTTCTGGGAGAATGTCCTTTGGACAGATTACTCAAAACTGGAGCTTTTTGGCAAGTCACATCAGCTCTATGTTCACAGACGAAAAAATGAAGCTTTCAAAGAAAAGAACACCATACCTACAGTGAAACATGGAGGCGGCTTGGTTATGTTTTGGGGCTGCTTTGCTGCGCCTGGCACAGGGTGCCTTGAATCTGTGCAGGGCACAATGAAATCTCAAGACTATCAAGGCATTCTGGAGCGAAACGTACTGCCCAGTGTCAGAGAGCTCTGTCTCAGTCGCAGGTCATGGGTCCTCCAACAGGATAATGACCCAAAACACACAGCTAAAAGCACCCAAGAATGGATAAGAACAAAACATTGGACTATTCTGAAGTGGCCTTCTATGAGTCCTGATCTGAATCCTATCGAACATCTATGGAAAGAACTGAAACTTGCAGTCTGGAGAAGGCACCCATCAAACCTGAGACAGCTGGAGCAGTTTGCTCAGGAAGAGTGGGCCAAACTCATTGAGAGCTACAGAAAATGTTTGATTGCAGTGATTGCCTCTAAAGGTTGTGCAACAAAATATTAGGTTAGCGGTCCCATCATTTTTGTCCATGCCATTTTCATTTGTTTTATTATTTACAATATTATGTTGAATAAAAAATCAAAAGCAAAGTCTGATTTCTATTAAATATGGAATAAACAATGGTGGATGCCAATTACTTTTGTCAGTTTCAAGTTATTTCAGAGAAAATTGTGCATTCTTCGTTTTTTGTGGAGGGGTACCAACAAATTTGAGCACGTCTGTATATATATATATATATATATATATATATATATATATATATATATATATATATATATATATATATATATATATATATTTAATTTAACAAAGATCAATTGAAATTAATTTTAAATGTAATTTGACAAGCAGTATAGTCTTCCTTCCAGTTCTAACCTACGTCAACAAAGCATTATTGATTCGAACTAAATGGTTGTATTGGTGGTTTGTGTTTTCTTTTGTAAATATACCATCAAAACGTTTTGATAGCGCACCTACAACATCGTCAGCAAGATTTTACTCAAATAAGCCCATTTATGCCGGACGCGCATAGAAAAATAGGAACACGGTCAATTTCCATCTGTTTTACGCTATGTGGCTGGTGTGAAAGCCTCCATAAGAAGTACAGTATTCTAAAAAAAAGTACTGTTACGCTGGACGCTGATGCTTTGATGCCATTACGCTTGGTGTGAAAGGACCTTAAGACTGAGCAATCACTGAGTGAAGATTCCGATAGTTTGGACAACACAAAAACATCAGACCTACAAAAAAGAAGTCAGCAAACTTCTCATCAGCCAGGATCTTCAATGTCTGGACATGCGCAAAGAAACGTTCCGTGCAAGTATTAATTCTGTTGATTATCCTGATTGATGGAGTAAACAACAATATCTGGAATGCAAAGAGAAATATAAATAGCTATTTTCAAAATGTTCTTTCGTGATGCAAATACATTAAATACTGTCTATTCAAGGTGTTACATGAGCCCCCCAGTGGGTAGAATGTAGTATAATCCCATTTGGAAGCATAACATTAAAACACTAAAAGTCCTTTAAAAAATCTTAATAATAACATATTGTAGATGGCATTTAAAATGGTACATAATCTGTAGCTCTAGCTGAATGTGGTAAAATCATCCAGATATGCAGCAAAGAGTGCCAGCTTCGTGCTGAGACTGCGGATACGGTTTTGGTTCATCTTTTTTTGGTATAGTTTGGTTTGGAATTTTATGCATATGTCAGTTTCGGTTTGGGAAAATTATAACCGTTTTATCCCTATTATACCCCTTTAAGAAAGTAGATAGTTCGATCTTCGAGTTACATACGCTGCCCTCCATATATTTGGGAATAAATTAAAGCTGTCTGTATTGAGGAGGCCCTGAAATGTACAGCAAAGTGTAGTAAAGAATTGTAAAAACACAGTGAAACAAGTAGCCTAAGTATGATAAAACACATAGTGTGCTAAAGTCTTGCAAAAAACAGGATTAACCATGTAAATCTCACTAAAAGCACAATAAAGCATGAGAATCAATTAAAACTTTTGAGTACACCGTGTAACAATTATTATTTTTTTTTTTGGTTCCCGGGTAGTAAGTGTTATTTCCTAATTGCTTATGCCTCAAAAGTTTAGAAAATGGCTATTATTCCCCACAAACTTTGCTTTTGTGACCAGGACAGTGATATTTTGAAATTTACCTATTTTCCAGAACATTCCAGATAGATTCAGTGCTGAGTAAACTTGGAGTAACTTCTAGAACTTTCTAGAACTTTCCAGTAATATAAATAGTAGTATAAATACAGGGGCCTTTAGCCCACCAGTTCAGTTTAGTTCCAGCTGCCTAAGTGGATACATATCTGCATTTTTCTGAGATGGCATCAAGAGGCTGCAAGCATCCGGCAGACGCATTTTGCTATGTCTGTGGCCAATTTATCAAGACAAGAGTGAAAAAGTACTCCGTGGAAGCATCTGCTAAGATGTGTGAGGCCTACAAGGCATATTTCGGCATGCCTGTCGGGGATCAAGACAAACCCTGGGCACCTCATTTCACCTGCGAGCACTGCAAAAAAAACTCTGGAAGGTAAGATGGACAATTGTTGCTCGGAATTTTATGTTATAAATTTGTAAAAGTTTTTAATTTTAAAATGTTTTACAATTTCAATGTTATTGAAAAAATATATCATATGTGAAAAATGTTGCGAGAATCTCTTACACATTAGTCATGGGTGAAATAAATGTATTTCTGTAGGATGGTACAGAGGGGAAAAGAGAGCCATGAAGTTTGCTATCCCAAGAATTTGGCGGGAACCCACTGACCACTCAAGCAACTGCTACTTCTGCATGGTGGACCCTTCCAAACGTCAGACTGGCAAGAATGCACCTGCTATCACGTATCCAGACCTTCCTTCATCCATCGCCCCGGTGCCACACTGCCATGAGCTCCCCGTACCCACTCCTATGGAGAGAGAGCAGCCGTCTTTAGAAGAGAGCAGCAAGTCAGAGAGCGAGGAAGACGTTGTAGATCCAGATAACAATTTCAGAGGTGGAGCTGAGGAGAGAAACCCATACTACCCCAACCAAAAAGACCTCAACGACTTGATTAGAGATCTTGGTCTCACCAAGTCCAATGCCGAGCTTTTGATGTCTAGGCTCAAGCAGTGGAACTTGTTGGATGAAAGTGTGCAAGTCGCAGATCAGAGGAAGCATCACCAACCTTTTTCCAGCTTCTTCACCCGTCAAGATGGGCTCTGCTTCTGCCACAATGTGACCAGTCTGTTCGAGGCAATCGGAATCGCCTGTAACCAGAATGAGTGGCGCCTCTTCATTGACAGCTCATCCAGGAGCCTCAAAGCCGTGCTGCTCCATAATGGTAACAAGTACCCGTCTCTTCCCCTGGCTCACTCGGTGCACCTCAAAGAGGATTACAACAGCATCAAGACCTTGCTGGACGCCTTGAAGTATGATGAGTACGGCTGGGACCCCCGGAAGGTGCTGATGCCACCACTGCACATCAAATTGGGCCTTATGAAACAATTTGTCAGAGCTCTAGATAAGGAGTCGGCAGCCTTCAAGTACCTTCAAGACTTCTTCCCTAAGCTGTCTGAGGCAAAGGTCAAAGCCGGTGTCTTCGTTGGACCACAGATAAAGAAGATCCTGGAGTGCAACGAATTCCCCAAGAAGCTCACTAGTAAGGAGAAAGCGGCTTGGAACAGCTTTGTCGCAGTGGTTCGGGGCTTCCTGGGCAATCACAAGGCCGAAAACTATGTGGAGCTGGTTGAGACTCTGGTGAAGAACTACGGCACAATGGGCTGTAGGATGTCCCTCAAAGTCTATATCCTTGATGCTCATCTTGATAAATTCAAGGTGAACATGGGAGCGTACTCGGAGGAGCAAGGCGAGCGCTTCCACCAGGATATACTGGACTTTGAATGCCGCTACCAAGGACAGTATAACGAGAACATGATGGGAGACTACATTTGGGGGCTGATTCGTGAAAGTGATTTACAGTATAATCGTAAATCTCGAAAAACTACTCACTTCTAAATTTTTTGTAGTCATTTTTGTATTACTTTATTAAAAATACATGTTAATTTGGATTCATATGTTGTTTTTTTCTGACTTTATGTGAACGAAAAGACACAAATTCACCCGTTTTCTCATTGGAATAGGTACATTTCAAAATATCACTGTCCTGGTCACAAAAGCAAAGTTTGTGGGGAATAATAGCCATTTTCTATACTTTTGAGGCATAAGCAATTAGGAAATAACACTTACTACCCAGGAACAAAAATTGTGTTACATAGTGGTATCGTCAACAGATATCCCAGTAAGTTATATCCAGAAAACTAGATTATTAAGGGGATCATATATTTAAAACTATTGTTGCACTTTAAAACAAAAACAAAAAGGGGGTTCTTGGCTGCTTTCAGTGCTTTATTTCCACATTATTGCATTCAGTTTCTGTTTTCATGTTATTTTAAAAAGCCTGGTGGTGGGGGAAGTGTTGGGTGGTAATGGCTTCAGACCAAGACTCCTAGCGACATCACTGAATGCCTGAAGAGAAGCTTGAGAATGTTTTCGATTTCCAGAGTTTATTATACCAGTTCTCAGTATTTAATACAATTATATACCATGATTTTGTAGTTTCCAGCATTCATAGCTGTTTGCCATATTTAATTAATGGGGTCATTATATATATATATATATATATATATATATATATATATATATATATATATATATATATACACTGAGTGCACAAAACATTAGGACAAAACACCTTCCTAATATTGAGTTGCACCCCTTTTTGCCCTCAGAACAGCCTCAATTCGTCAGGGCATGGACTCTACAAGGTGTCGAAAGCGTTCCACAGGGATGCTGGCCCATGTTGACTCCAATGCTTCCCACAGTTGTGTCAAGTTGGCTGGTAGTGGATCTCTACTCAGAATAGCTCGTTCCATCTCATCCCACAGATGATCAATTGGATTGAGATCTGGTGACTGGGCAGGCCACTGCAGTAAGCTGAATTCACGGTCATGTTTGTGGAACCATTTCTGGACAGTCCTAGCCTTGTGGCATGGGGCATTATCCTGCTGAAAAAATCCATTAGTAGATGGATAGACTGCTGCCATGAAGGGATGCACCTGATTTGCAATGATGTTCAGATATCCTGTGGCATTCAAACATTGCTCCACTTTTATCAAGGGGCCCAATGTGTGCCATAAAAACACACCCCCACCATCACACCACCACTAGCCTGCAATGCTGACATGTGGCATGATGGATGCATGTACTCATGTGGTTTTCTCCATACGCTAGCCCTCCCATCAGCGTGAAACAGCAGGAACCGGGATTCATCAGACCAGCCAATGTTTTTGCACAATTCGTGTCAGCCTCCTTTGGCCTCTCTCATCAATGAGCCGTTTTCGACCACTGGCCTGCCGTTGGCTGGATGTCCTTTGGGTGGTGGACCATCCTTGATACACACGGGAAACTGTTGAGTGTGAAAAACCCAGCAGCGTTGCAGTTCTTGACACACTCAAACCGGCGTGTCTGGTACCTACTACCATACCCCGTTCAAAGGCACTTAAATCTTTTGTCTTGCCCATTTACCCTCTGAATGGCACACATACAGTACACAATCCATGTGTCAATTGTGTCAAGGTTTAAAAATCCTTCTTTAACCTGTCTCCCCTTCATCTACACTGACTGAAGTGGATTTAACAGGTTACATCAATAAGGGATCATAGCTTTCACCTGGATTCACCTCGTCAGTCTAGTTCATGGAAAGAGCAGGTGTTCCTCGTGTTTTGTACATTCAGTGTATATATACTGTGTATATATATATATATATATATATATATATATAGAGAGAGAGAGAGAGAGAGAGAGAGAGAGAGAGAGAGAGAGAGAGAGAGTGCATTGGTTTAAACATATACAGAGTCATTGAAATAATCAAAAGTTCTAATATTTATTAGACAAAGGATGTTTAAATGCACAAAAAATATTACTATCCCACTACTGCTTCCCATATACAGTTATAGCCAGTAGTTACCAAATATTGACCAGATTGTATGAGGAATTAGAAAAGAAAATACACAGAAGAAAAAGCCAATGATATTAGAATGCATTTTGAAAGAGAGCAACCTTCTGAAGGTGTAAACAGGGAACCCATGTGAAGATGTGAATAGGAAACTCCATTCAGTTTATCAAACTTTTCTTTAAAAAAATGTCCTTCTAACTGACAACTGAGAGGAGCTGTTACAGTTCTGTAAGACTGAGCTCCCAGAGACAGTTCACCTCCCGGTGAACAACCATTTGTTACCCACTGCTGCATCCTTCAAAACAGGAAGCATTACCAGGACATTAATTTATCCCTAATTGCTGTTTTGTGTCACCATGAAAAATGTTTAGCAATACATTAATCTCCATTTACCAAAGGATAATACCGGATTCGGCAGAGTCAACGCCCAGGACGCGTAAAGTTCTCGTTAAGGCAAAAGTAAGTGTCTGTGGGGAAGGGAGTGTTGTGAGGTGTGTGTGTGTGTGTGTGTGTGTGTGTGTGTGTGTGTGTGTGTGTGCGTGTGTGTGCGTTGACTCAGGCAGGGGTGAAATTCCAGGCATTATTAACATTAGGTAGATAGATTATGTTTACAATTAGGCATGCTTAAAATTCAAAAGGTAGAGCACAGCACACAGTCATGCTAAAGAATCAAGAAGTGCAGTTAACATATTTATTGACTGGTGAAATACAATTCAAAGTTGCTGCAGTATGTCCACGGTTTTGTCATTTCAAATATTTTCACAAAACAAACATTCAACTTCAAAGCTACAGTGTAGTGAGCAAACACATTTGTAGGTGAAAAACGCTAGAATAAAAAGTCACTACATTTGAAAAAATATATAAACATGTGAAATTTTCGGTCCACTAAAATACTGTGTCCAGTGTGAAAACACAACAAAAAATAATACATGAACGTAGCATCCAAAGTAGCACTATAGCATTAAAATGCTCAATACAAATGAATGCCTAAGTTACAAGCTCTTGCAGTGTCTAAAAAAATTAAAAATATGGATTTGACAGGAAAGTGTAATCAATCAGACTGTGGAGTCTGTATCATCTGATCCGAAACCGCCAAATTCCATGTCTTCGTCATCTGAACCTTCATCCTTGATGATGCAAGCAATTGTCTAAATCATTAATTCACAGAGAAACTACTTCTAGACAGTTTTCCCCTCAGGCATTATCTGTGCATGGTTATTAACAAACAGAAATGAATGGTGAAAAGTTTACTTTCAGCTAAAAGTTGGTATGGGGGAGGGGGTTCAAACTGGAGATCATTCAAACTGGAGATTTGACGGAATAATTCTGTAATCACAGAATTTTTTTCCCCGTTAACTTTACAGTCAATTATTTTCAAGTTTAATTAAAGAAAAAAAAAACTTAAAATAAGCATTTAATTTTACTGGAGGGCACTTTCGCTATTAGAAAACAATTTTCTCATGTATAAAGGCTCTCATCCATAATTAGAGAAAAAAAATATTTTAAAACAAATAACCTTTTTTTAGCAATGTAGTCGAAAAGAGACGCTCGACAGCAAGAGTGTTTTCTTTTTATTTATTTATTTTTAAAACAAAACACAGTTGCGTCATTAGCTCAGCTTTCAGTTGCTGAGTTTCTGATTCCTGGGAAGTGGCAAACCTACTTCCAGCAATTAACACTAGAAGCCCAGCGGCAGTCATTTTGGCGGTTTTTGGTTTTAAAATGTTATTTTCTCCAGTCGTGTAACACATATGGTGCTGTGCGTTCGTGTACCTTTCTGTTACACAGAAAACAATTATATTTTTATTATACAGAACGGTATTCTACTTTATTATTTTTATTTACCAGTCCGCAATGTGTTTATCTGTAATCAGATTAGTCTCTACTCTCTGCCTGAGTGAATGACTGACAGCCTATTGTTTTCAATCAGCCTTTTGAAGGCTGGCACCTGAGTTTTACACTACAACAAAATATGGAGTTGATGTTTTGGATCACATGGCATGGAAGTATTCCGTGAAAGCTGACTCCCGATGGTGGTCTGTTCAGGTGTCAATGTATTGACAATGTATTGGACCTAGCAGCCATCAACTCCTGGGTATTTTACAAAGGATGCACGCAGAAGAATTTACCAAGGAGAGAATATATTTTACAGTTAGCACAGCAACTTCGCAAGAAGCATTTGGAACAACGGGAGACTGCCAAGAGTGTACCCACAGCTGAAGCTGGCAACCCCGCTGAGAGCCACAAGACACCAATCCCAGGTTGGCAACTACAATAAAAATAAAACTTAGGACAACTGTGCTCTGTGCAGAAAGGAGGTGTGGAGAAGTGCAGTATCTGTGTTGATTGTGAACAGCCTTACTCAAGGTAAAGGAATACCCTTTTGTGGAAAAAAAGAAAGAAATTAGACCTTTTTTTATAACTTCTTGTGCTGTTGCTTTTGCTCATCTGATAATAACCCGATTGCTGTTGAAAAGTTAAATGTATTGCTGTCGTTTCAGTTTTATAAATATGCATGTTGTAAACTGATGTCTGTTCAGATGTTTATTTACATTTTCGTGTTTTGATTTGTAAAAGAAATTTTCATATATATATGCTTCGGTTGTTCAGATGTTTATGTGACGTACGCAAAAAATAAATAAATAAATAAATACATCTGGCCCTCTCTCCTTTCGTTATACTATTTACAGTGTTTTGAATATAGCCGTCAGACTGATGCGGGGCTTCTAGGTATGAGTATATCTCAGGTCCTTCTAGTGTTAACTATGTAGCACTATCTACATGAATGCAGCATAAGTAATTTGCTGCCTGCTGCTCTTAATTGAGTATCAGAATAACTGGCCAGGTTAAGTTAATTCTTTATTCATTTGCTAAATAAGTAATTTTGTCCTCGTTTTTAAAGTGGGCCTTTCAGATTCATAAGGTAAAAATTAGGTGAAGCTATATCAAATTACTGTCAGTTTTTGGTAAGGGGTTTATCTCTGCACTGGTCTCTCTTGTTGTCTTAACTGAATGTTCTTTTCCTTAATTTCGACATGGAAATTCTAATTAGAGTCAGGTGTTTTGCTAATTGCCTTGGCAAAGGGCTTATTGAGCTTGATTTATCATTATGTCTTTAAGTATCTTATTTGGGAGCTCTTTAAATATGGCTATTACTTCCTGGGAAGGGTGTGGTTCCTTTTTCTGTGGGGATTCTTTTTTGGGTGTGGTTTTTGTGGATGTAGAGTGTTTGGAGGAAGGAAGTCACTGGTCTGTAAAGGAGAGACCGGGAAGCAATAATCTTTTGGTTGTTGGAAACAGGGTATTTTTTCTAATCTGCCATTTTCTTGTTTGAAAGTAACCAGTTATCTAATCTCCTGCCAAATTGAAACTATCCACATCATTCAAATGGTTTATTTTTTATCCTAAGAGCAACAATGGTGACTAATCCATTTCTTATCCAAATCATCACTTTTTGTCTCCTTACCTGGTTGGAAACCAAGCTCTACAGGACCAGGAAGAACTGGGTGAGATCCCCTGATGGGGAGGAATCTTATTTTTTGCTGCTGGATTATCTGGGCTGTTCTGACTGTTTGGGATTATTATCCTTTTTGTTTATTTATCGGGGTTTAACGAGCACCCCGCACAGAAGTCTCATTTTAGTTTATTTATCGGTTTTTAACAAGCACCCCGCACAGAAGTCTCATTTTTGTTTATTTATCGGGGTTTAACCAGCACCCTGCTCAGAAGTCTCATTTTTTTGTTTTTTTTTGTTTTGTGTTTAAACTGTTCTGGCTCAACTGCATTTTCAATACGGACCTGATACAACAGCTTGGGACTTTTAAAGTATTGGTTGTTGTTGTTTCATGGACATTTTTTTCTATAAGGACTGCCTGATGGACTCATTGGTAAACACTTTAATCAACGTGGGCATGTTAGGCTGTACATTATTGAAAGCTTGATCTGTCCTATATGACTGGTATTAATGTGTGTTCTGGTAAACATTTTGACTGGTCCAAATGATGTCTGATTAAAACCCATGTATACCAAATGTTTGATACATCTGTATACAAGTATAATATTTCACGCGTATTCAGTAACATCTGCTATTTGAATTCTGGTGTTGCCTTCTATTTTAATTTTCTTCCTATTTTCTATGTGTTGTAAACAATCCTGCCTTACCCAGCAAATTTTCTTGGTTCTGTTGCACAATCCTACTGCTTTGGAGAGTTATATTGTTCAGGGTAGTTTATTTGTATTTCAGTCACAAAATACTAGTTATTGGACGTTGCTTAAGGATTGGGTTTGTTACAACTATTCAAGTGAGTTCACTATACTGGGTTGGGTACACGTTATGGAGCCACCTAGAGGTAGGCATCCAGGCTGTGCTTACCATTTCTATTAAAATACATTTATTTTCGTTTAAAGTTTGTTTATTTCATGTTCTTGACGCCATTCTAAATTATTATTACTATTGCACTGCTGGGTATTTAAAAATGTGTTTCCTGGAGAGCATTCCTGGGCATTCTGGTAGGTGTGCACAGTCTTTCCAGGTGGAGGTGCTGCACTATTATGAACCACTGAAGATTAAACCAAATAGGAGAAATAATCTGGTGGACCACAAGACCTGCTACCACTGAACTCAGGAAACATCTTTTAGAACCCCCGATAAATTCAATGGGTGTGCTGAAGAAGATAGGAACATATTCCATTGGATAGCTCAGGTGGGGGTTACATTTTGGAGGCCCCGCTGGGATCCGATTTAAAGGATTATTTTCTCCTGTTTGCCAAATAGAAGTCCTGTCTGCTGAAGATCCAGCTGTGTAATAAAAAAAAATCCAGTGTTTATTTTATTTTTCCCTGTATTTTTGTGTTAAATTGCCCATATACTACATTAGAAATGGAGTATGCCAGGTCTCTCTCTTGGTGCAGAGGTGAAAAAATAGCCCCTGAACATGCACTGTTGCTTACTGGAGTCGATGAAAATACTGATAATGCCCCCATTGGCAGAGCACTGCATAAGAAGATGCCAGTTTGATGAGACGACTGAGAAGTTTATTATCCTGGTGGAGTGCAGTGCGAGTTTGGATCCACATCAGGTCCCAGTTAAATTGGGCTTGCCACAAGAAGGTGGACCTTGGAACGTGCTGATACCAAGGAAGGCTGCTGTTAAGATGCAGGCTGAACTTACTGTTTTTCATGATAAATTGCTAGCATTTCTAGCGCTGTTTTAAGTAATTATATTCAAAGTAAAACAGGTTTAAAAGGCACTGCATATCAACAGGACACTCAGTACTGCATCTCCAGCCCCGCCCCATCTCCTGATCACTCATTTTATCACCAAACTCCTCAATAATGCGATCCAAGTCAGTATTTTATTACTATAACATCTCAAAAAGCTCTGCAAATGTCTGTGATATTCTTTGAGCGCTGGATACAGAAGCAGCTATCTTGTTTGTTTATGTCCATGTTATCTATGTGGTTTCGGGGCTATCTGAATTCATGAGATACGCCCATTTTTTTTTGGTTTTCGGCTTCTATTGGTCTCACTCGGCCATTGAATGGTTTTCTCTGCTTTTTCTGGAGAAAAAAATGACTAGAGACCTGTTTTTTACTTCTTCTTAATTGTCAGACAGGGTCCGACATTGGACCGGAAAGGGAAAATTGCAATGTCGGACCAGGTCTGACATAGGACCGCAAAGGGTTAACCCTTTGCGGTCCATTGTCGGACTGGGTCCGACATTGCAATTATTCCTCACAGGTCCTTTGTCGGACTGGGTCCGACATCATTATAGCAACGCAATAAATGGGTGTTTAGTCGTTTTTTCTCCGGAAAAAGCCGAGAAAACCATTCAATTGCCGAGTGGGAGCGAAAAAAAGGCGTATCTCATGAATAGTCATACATGGTATCAGGTATCAGATAACGGGGCGTTCATAGTAAACAAGCTATATTCAGTGGGTGTGCTGAAGAAGATAGCCACATATTCAATTGGATAGTTCAGGTGTGGGTTACAACTGTAATGAACCAAGACGTGTATTTCAGTGTGCTGTTTCTACAACTATAGTATACATCGTTTTTCCATATACATACAGTTTAAAATGTGGCTTTTCAATACAAAATACTACAGATTTAAAAAACACTTGTGACAGATAACAGTACTCTAAAGTACAGGATTAAATGTAGTAAAATAGGGACCAGAAAAGAGCAAGTAAAGCGCATGTAAGGAAGCATGATAAGTGTCGGGAGGGAAAAGAGGAGTTCTACAGGTGCTGTCTGAAGAGGTGAGTCTTGAGGAGGCGCTGGAAGATGGTCAGGGACTAGGCAGTCCTGAAATCTGTAGGAAGGTCATTCCACCACTGAAGGGCGAGGGTGGAGAAGGAGCGGGCTCTGGAGGCAGGGGAGCGTAGAGGAGGTACAGCCAGTCTTCTAGTGCAGGGGGAGCGGAGAGGTTGAGTGGGGGTGTAGGGAGAGATGAGGGTCTGGAGGTAGCTGGGTGCAGTCTGGTCAAGGCATCTGTAGGCGAGTACAAGAGTCTTGATCAGGATGCGAGCGGTGATCGGGAGCCAGTGGAGCAGTGGAGTTGCATGGGAGAAGCGAGGCAGAGAGAACATCAGGCGAGCAACGGTGTTCTGGATGAGCTGGAGCGGATGGGTGGCGGATGCAGGGAAGCCAGGCAGGAGGGAGTTGCAGTAGTCTAGGTGGGAGAGTACCAGGGCCTGGACCAGGAGCTGGGTGGCGTAGTTGGTGAGGAAGGCTCGGATTCTTCGTATGTTGCTCGGGAAGAATTGGCATGTGCGTGCCAGTGGAGTCAGTGGAGATGTGCTGGGAATAAGAGAGGCAGGGGTCCAGGGTGACTCCAAGGTTCTTAGCTGAGGAGGAGGGAGAGAGTGTGGTAGATTCCAGAGGAATGGAGATAGAGAGATCAGAGGAGGGGAAGAGGAGGAGGGAAAGAAAAGGAGGTCAGATTTAGAGAGGTTGAGTTTGAGGTGATGTGAGTGCATCCAGGAGGAGATAGCAAACAGACAGGTAGAGATACGGGAGGGGATGGTGGAGTCAGAAGTGGGGAAGGAAAGGAAAATCTGAGCATCATCAGCATAGAAATGATATAAACCATAGGATGCGATGAGGGGGCCCAGGGAGCGGGTGTAGAGAGAGAACAGGAGATGACCCAAGAATGACCCTTGGGGGACTCCTGTTGAGAGAGGGTGAGGTGTGGAGGTTGCTCCACGCCAGCTTACCTGGTAAGTGCGGTTGGAGAGGTAGGAGGAGAACCAGGCCAGAGCAGTGCCAGAGATTCCCAGGTCAGTGAGAGAGGATAGTAGAATAGAGTGATCGACAGTGTCACAGGAAGCAGAGAGATTGAGGAGAATTAGGACAGAGGAGAGAGAGGCAGCTCGGGCAGAGTTTAGTGTGTTGGTGACAGACAGGAGGGCGGTTTCAGTGGAGAGCAGAGCGGAAGCCAGATTGGAGAGGGTCAAGCAGAGTGGTTGGACAGGAAAGCAGAGAGCTGGCAGAGAGGGTTTTGGAGAGGAAGGGTAGGAGGGAGACAGGATAGTAGCTCTGGAGGGAGGTGGGGTTTTTTGAGGAGGGGAGTGATAGAGGCTTCTTTGAAGGCAGAGGGAAAGAGAACATAAAGGAGAGAGGTGTTGAGAAGGGAGGAGATGAAGGGAAGTAGAGCAGGAGCAGCATCTTGAAAGAGGTGAGTGGGAAGGGGGTACAGGGCACATGTGGTGGGTGTGTGACCCTGGAACAGGGAGGAGAGGTCAGAGCCTGAGAGGGGAGAGAAGGTGTCGAAGGAGGGTGAGTTAGTAGGGGATGCAGTCGGTGTAGGGGTTGGAGCAGGAGGGGTTGTGGGGGAGGGAGAGGTGTTAAAGAGTTTGCGGAGATATCTGAGATTTTAGAAGAGAAGAGGCAAAGTCATCAGAGGAGACAGAGGAGGGGGAGGGTTAAGGAGGGAGGAGAAGGTAGAGAATAGTTTACGTGGGTTGTTAGTGGAGGCTTGGATTATAGATTGGAAATAAGAACATTTAGCAGAGGAGAGGTGAGGAGAAGGAGGAGAGGAGAGCGGTAGAGGTCTAGGGCAGCAGGGAGTTTGGTTCTCTTCCATTTCTTTTCAGCAGATCGCAGTGTGGTTCTTGCTGAGTGGAGCACAGAGGAGAGCCAGGGCTGGGTTGGGGAGAGGAGGGGCAAGCAGGTCGGGAGGTGAGGGGACAGAGGGATTCAAGGGAGGAAGTGAGGGAGGAGAAGAGGGTGGAGGTAGCAGAGTCTACACTGAGTTGGGAGAAGGAGTCGAGAGCAGGGATGTGAGAGAGTGGTGGAGGCAAGGACAGAGGGGGAGAGAGAGTGGAGATTACTGCGAGAGGTGGCAGTGCGGGTAGGAGGAGCAGGGAGAGAGGGGAGAGACAGAGAAAAAGAGATGAAATAGTGATCAGGGAGGTCCAGGGGGTGACAGAGAGGGTGGAGGGGCAGCAGACCCTGGAGAAGGTGAGGTCCAGTTGACGGCCAGCTTTGTGGGTAGGGGAGGATGGAGAGAGACAGAAGTCGAAGGAGTGAAGGAGAGGGAGGAATCTGGTAGAGTGGCTGGGGTTGGAGAGATGGATATTGAAGTCACCTAACAGGACAGTTGGGGTAGACAGAGAGGGGAGGGAGGAGAGTAGATAGTCGAGTTCATCGAGAAAGTGAGCGAGAGGTCCAGGGGGACAGTACAGCAAAATTAGCAGGAGTTGACAGGGAGAGGTTAGTTGGACAGCATGAAATTCAAAGGTGTTAACAGAGAGCGAGGAGAGGTCGGAGGGAACAGAAAAGAGTAAGGAGGGAGAGAGGAGAAGACCAGTCCCACCTCCCCATCCAGTGAGACGCAGGGTATGGGACAGGACTCAGAGAGAGGACAGGGCGGCAGGAGTTACAGTGTTATCAGGGGACAGCCAGGTTTCAGTGAGAGCAAGGAAATCAAGAGAGAGGTGGGAGGCAAAGATGAAATCAGCTTTGTTAGCAGAAGTGACAGTTCCAGAGTGCACCAGAGAGACTGCGAGGGGGGAGAGGATGAGAGGGGGGGAGAGGCAGAGGGATGAGGTTAGAGGGGTTGAAGGAGCAGCGGCGGAGAGAGGACGAGAGCGAGAGGACAGAACAGGAATGTAAGAGACAGTCATAGCAGGACAGGTGAGACAAATAGGCACAGTGGGAGGGGGGGGGGGGGGGTACAGACCTGACTAGTAGATGGCGTCTTCCAGAGCACTGCTAGGTTCGGATCTATTCCAACAACGTCCTGGAGCAGACCTCCCCTTGCTGGACTCCCACAGCTAAACTCCTGGCTCTTTTGTTGTGAAGCTCTTCAGTTGGCTGGCGCTTCATGCTGGCGCACAAAATAGTCTGCCTGACTTATATGACAACTGGGTGGAAAAAAAACTAAACTGTGTGGAAACCAATCAAATAGCAAATCAACCTCCATTCAATTTAACCACACTCACCTGGTACTAATCACACCTGGTACTAATTCAAACACCACCTTACAATGTTACTTAATGTAGTCAATTTAAAAGTTACTTGAAGCAGAAACACTTACCTATCCCGCTCCAGGAGCCTACTACACTACGAAACCCTCTCTATACTGGTTGGGATTCACATCCCCTAAACATCACATCACCAATTCTGTTTACTTTCTCGCCATTATATATCTCAGAATATATCATGCTTTAGCCCTCTTGACCGGTCCTCTTTGCCACTGGTCAAGTAACTTCTCTGTCTTCTAATATGGATTTCAGTCTCTAATCATTTATTATTCAAGACACCACTTTCCCGATACTCACAATAACACGGACAATGCTTTAGCTCGGATACAGATATTCAGATTCTATCATAAAGTCTGCAGCTCATCCAACTCCTCTGGAAGCTCTGCAATCAAATAATCTATTCAACTAAATCTCTCCTTTGTAATCTCCTGGATTCAGGATACATGGCATCTACTTTCACCCTTCAACTAGATCATCCTACCGACTGGAGTACTTTTCTCAACAATTTCTGAACTAAAATAGGATTTCCTCAACCCCTTTCAATCAAGATTGGAATCTTGCTTGTTAATGTTCATACCAAGGACTCTTTCACTATCAAAGCCTACTTATCTGGAATCCAACATCAGTATTAACAATATCTGTTCCTTCTCCAACACTAAATTCCAGCTGTTCGTGTTCACCTGCGTGCAATCTTTAAGAACCGTTCATCTACCTCTCCTTTTGTTTGCCATTTTACTGTTTTTTAAATACTTTAATATCTCCAAGATCTAGTGTTAGAAACTATTTGTCTAGCCACTGCAACTTCTAGGAATCATACTGGCACTGAATGTTTTAAGCAAGCCTCCTGTATCTAAACTCGACCATATTCCTTCCTTTTATTCAGAATTTTCAGATCAGTAATATGATTAAGAAATGCACACCGCTCTCTTTGCTGGACCATTTTAATTTTGCAATTCGCATTTTCCCCAAGGTCGGACATTTACAGTGCCCTCCGAAAGTATTGGGACAGCGAGGTCTAACCTGTTATTTTTGCTTTACAGTCAAGCAATTTCTATTTGTGATCATGAGATTAATATGAATAATAAGTACAATAATATATGTTTTATTTTTTGGTAATTCCATGCATACATTTGATCATTAGAACAAAAACATACTTTGTGTTCAACCCACTGATTTAAATGACCATAAGTATTGGGACACATTCACTTTAAGTAACTTTCAGGGTGTAAAAGTCAGTATTTTGTTGCATATCCCTTTGAGGCAATAACTGCATGAAGTCTGCGACCCATTGAGCTCACCAAACTCTTTGTGTAATCATCTGAGTTGCTTTGCCAAGCCTTTGCTGCAGCCATTTTGAGTTCTTATCTATTCTTGGGGTGTTCTGACTTCATTTTTTTCTTCAGCATGTAAAATATATGTTCAATTGGATTCAAATCTGGAGATTGACTTGGCCAGTCTAAGATTTTCCACTTTTTTCTCCTGATGAACTCCTAAGGTTGCATTGGCCGTATGTTTTGGGTCATTGTCATTCTGCATGGTGAAGCGCTGTCCAATAAGTATGGAAGCATTTTCTTCTACATAAGCAGACAAAATGTTTTTGTAAACTTCAGAATTCATTCTCTTGCTGCCATCATTAGTTACATCATCAATAAAGACGAGTGAGCCAGTTCCGGAGGCGGCCATACATGCAAAGGCCATGACATTACCTCCACCATGCTTCACAGATGAGGTGGTGTTCTTTGGTGCATCTATAGTTCCTTTCTTTCTCCACACTTTACCTTTCCATCACTTTGGTAAAGGGTTATCTTGGTCTTTGATAAAGGTTTATCTTGGTCTCATCTGTCCATAAAACTTTGTTCCAAAACTCTCTTGGCTCATCTTTGTACTTCCGAGCAAATTCTAATTTGGCTTTTCTGTTCTTGGTGCTGAGGAGAAGTTTACATCTTGCGGTGCAGCCTTTGTACTTCTGCTGTCTCAGTCTTCTGCGAACTGTGGATTTTGCTACCTTCACCCCTGCACTCTGGAGGTTGTTGGTGATTTCACTGACAGTTGTTTTAGGGTTTTCCTTGACAGCTCTGATAATTTTTCTGTCATCAACTGCAGATGTTGTTCTTGGCCGACCCGATCTTGGCTGATTGATAATTAAACCTGTGGTTTCTTTCCTCTTCAGTATATTCCAAATTGTTGATTTTGGTACGCCCAATTTCTGTGCTATGGTTCTGATTGAGTTTTTCTTTTCTTTCAGCTTCAAAATTGCCTGCTCTCTTTAACCGAAAGTTATTTGGTTTTCATATTGATTTTCGACTATGGACTCCATACATTGATGTCAAAGCGAGACAGGTTGATGGGATGTTCACAGCTCTTTTATGAGTGCCTAATTACCCGACAACAAACACCTGACCAACAAGAGACACGTGTAAGCCAATTGTCCCAATACTTTTGCTCCTTCAAAATAAAGAGGTTCAACACTATCAATCTGTTTAATTGACCCAAGAGGGTAGAACTGAATTGACTTTATTAAAAATAAAACACTTAGGAGTTGTACTTATCAGTCATGTTTTTTTTCAGGAGAAATGTTTATTATTAGAGTTCATAGTGAAAATTCCAGTTGAGACTTCACTGTCCCACTACTTTTGGAAGGCACTGTATATCTCAATTTACTTGCTCTTTCATTAACAGCAACACTTTTGGATTCCTACATTAATATTTCGACAGAAGCTAGAAAAGACATTAAAATGTGGCCAGCTCTCATGGGCTGTCTATAATTCTGTGATTTCATTTCAGCACCTCACAACCTGGCTTTATATGCGGCGCTTCATTTAAGGGATTTGGAGTTTTTTAAACAATCAATGGTTTTCTGGTGCATGGCCACTATAAATCGAAAACCTATCACCACACCTAAAATCCACAGATCTTCTTGAAAGGTGCCCAATAGTCGCAGCAGCACATATATGGGGTCATCTTTGATCAAAGAAATCAATACTTTTATTTTGCGATAACAAATCTACAGGGCCGTTCCAGTTCAGCTGTTATGCAATTACTGCGGCAGTTAATATGGATTTCACTATCAAATAACTTTCTAATCCAAGTGCGCCATCTACTGGGCATTTTAATAATATAATAATACAGCTGACGCTCTTTCTAGTTTCCAGATTTCAGTCTGGTCCCTACAGCTCTGCCAACTCCAGGAGTGACACCCCAATTCAACCAGCTAATTTTCAACTGAACTATCAGTGGACTACTCAATACAGCAGAAGCATCATGGCTGCAGCACTCCTACTTCCATCACCCCTCTTATTTCACCGGCGGGACCACCTATTGATTTTTCTGTTCCCAAAGCAGGATTAATCCAACTCCATTCAACCAGGACTGGATCACGGCTTTCATAGTACACGCAAAGGATTTTCTACATCCGGCACCAGCTACAATCAAATCCTATCTGTCAGTAATACAACACCAATTTCGCTTAATGTCTATTGCTTCTCCAAATCTATTATCAATTTCAGCTGTCCGTTTCCTCCTGCGTAGACTCTCTAAGAGCTCTCCGACTGCTTCTCCTTCTTGCCTGCCTATCTCTGTAGTCATTCTTAGCAATTTGATTTCAATCCTCCGTCAAGGCTGCTTCTCTCCATTTGATGACTTAACAATGGAAAACATGTCTATCTGCATTTTTGGTTTTTACGAGATGTTCAGAATATCAGTTCTTTCCATTGCCAGCTTTCCTACTCTGGGTATTTGCTGCAGTGATCTCATGCATATTCTAGATTCCCATTTTATTCTCTACACATTTCAAAAACAGATCAGCTTCGGCAAGGACAATGTATTCTGCTTTCAAAGTTGACTCTCCTCCTGCCCATATGCTTCCATGCTGAAATATATCCCTAAAGGTAAACCCAAATCTCCTTCCGACCCGACCCCCTGTTCATCAATGCAAGTGGGTCTGGTTTATCAAGGCATTGATTTCCTTCTCAGCTCTCCACTTTGGTTTGCAGAGCAGGACTTCCCCCACAATTATACACTCCTCATTCATTCAGAATCGGGGCAACCACTTCAGCAGCAAGAGCAAAGATTAAACAGCATCTAATAATAAATAAATAAATATGGGACACTGGACCTCATCAGCAGTCAAAGCTTACATTCATTCTTCACCATCTGAAATAATAGCATCTGCCCATCAGTCCATTGCTAGTATGTCCGGAATGGGGACAACCAAAGGTTTCCCCATAACAAAGAAAATAAAGAAAGTTTTTTTTTTTCTTTCCACTGTGCAGAGGGTCTTCACATAGTCAGCAGGGTACAGTTTACTGACCCCTTTGTCACGTTTGTGTTTTCTTTCCTTCTCATGTTAAATGTTTTCTCTTTTCTATATGCATTGGCGGTTCTCCTTTTTCTTCTCATGTCTTCAGTGGGGAGCCGGGGGTCCATTTTTGGGGGGTTAGTGATTCCACTTTCTCCAATCCTTTAAGCTTCGCTTCATTTACCTCGTAGAGGAAGGTTCTCCATGAGTCAGAGGGGACCCCCGGCCAAACCCCTCATTTAGCATGCATGACCCCTTGTTTTCTCTTTCAGGTTCTGATGCCTCTATTTATGTGCGGGCCCCTAAGCGATGGTTCTTGTTTGTCAGGTCTCCTCAAAGACGGTGACCCCTCTCCTGTTTGTTGGGTCTCCTAAAAGACGGCCCCCCCCCCCCCCTATTATGTTGGGCTTTTGAAGAGGCGGAACACCCCGCTCTATGTTCTAATAACTACTAACTCCATGTTTCTCTTTCCGGTTCGCAAGCCTCTTTGTATGTCGGGTTACCTCAGAGATGGTGCCCCTCTTCGTATGTCAGGTCACTGTGGCTGGTGATTGGAAACAGGTGCAGAGGTGATGCAGAAATAATCACACACCAGGAAACTGTAATCTGTTTGGAAAAGGGGTCTTTATTTTATAACTCCCGGTCTGGTGACCAAACAATAAACCTCCAGCAAATACACACCAATGTGTAAAGCACGGAAGAAACAATAATAAATGGATTGCAGTCCAAATAATAAACACGTTATCCGCCCCACAATAATACAATACGTGGTCACCAGTCCAGGTGCCTGCAGTAGTGCTCATGGTGGGTGATAACAATTAAACAGTGACTGTGGTTTAGTGTTGTTTCGGGTAGTGCTGGCCCAAGACGACAGCTCGGGAGACGTGTTAGCCGTCTAGTGATACAAAAACAAGACAATTACTAACAGCGACAAAACAAACAAAATACTCTCAAACTCTTTTTTTAATTTAGAGATTTTCTCCCAGTCCTTCCAGTTCCTTGTCTCTCGAACCAAGCGAAGGAGAAGATTGCGATTCTCCATCCTCTTTATGCTATCACGCATGACCCCTTGGTAAACGAGTGAGCTGTCTCTACTATCTGCAGTTGCTACGTTGTTTCCCTTCCGGGTCAATACGTTCCTGCAACGGAGTCTCGCCTTCTTCCAGACTGACCGACTTCCTGGCCCGGGGAAAGAACTGTCAGGCCAGCCTGTCCAAAGACTTCTCCTTTCGCTGCTTAGCACCCTCACAGTCACCTAAAAGACGATGGTCTCCCTTTTGTTTGTTGGGTTTCCTCACCGACGGAACCCCCCTACTGCATATGTTGGGCCATTTGAAGATCCAGAACCTCTCATGTATTACTATTACTAATTAATGTTTTACTTTCTGGTTCACGAGCCTCTTCAAATGTCGGAACCCCCCTTCTATGTGTTGGGCCTTTCGAAAAGGCGCAGCCTCTCTCTTTACATGTTTCATCTGTTACTAACCCCACGTACCTAAACATCACCTCGGGGGCCTTGCTCAAGCCCTGTGAATCACACATTTCAGTAATGGCAAGGAAAATTAGAGCGCTTCAGCCGCAAGTCGTTTTCGGCATCTCTGACGGTACTTGATCACCATAAGGGCAGATAATCCAGTCTTGCAAAGGTATGTTGTGGAGAAGGGCATCATAAACCTGACAGCTTGTTTTGCCCACAGTATTTAAGCCCACAGTCAGCAGAGATATCTAAAAGGTTATCCTGCTCGCACACTCAACTGGGAGAGATTCAGACACCTCAAATGGCTTGCGTATCCAGGCGTTTGCATTTTCCATTTTGGGAAAATATTTTCAAAGTTGCTGGCTAAGTTGTTGCAAGTGCTCCATGATGTCAGCTTTGACACTCTCATCTAACTGCATATTATCATTTGTTGCAAGAAATTCTTGCAGCGTTGTAAAGCAGTCAATCATATTTCCCTTTTAACCCTTTGCTGCCGACACGCTGTAATTTCGTAACTTTTGTTACGATGACAAAACACGTCATATCTCAGCCATCCAACCAGCATTTTTTTTTTCTTTTTTTTTTTTTAAGTGTGGGTCATAGCCATGACTACAGAGCTTACGATAGAAGAACATAAGAAAGTTTGCAAACGAGAGGAGGCCATTCGGCCCATCTTGCTCGTTTGGTTGTTAGTAGCTTATTGATCCCAGAATCTCATCAAGCAGCTTCTTGAAGGATCCCAGGGTGTCAGCTTCAACAACATTACTGAGGAGTTGGTTCCAGACCCTCAAAATTCTCTGTGTAAAAAAGTGCCTCCTATTTTCTGTTCTGAATGCCCCTTTATCTAATCTCCATTTTGTGATCCCTGGTCCTTGTTTCTTTTTTCATGATACCATTGGTTTAGGGCTAGGGTGGGTGGGACATATAATATTTTGATTACAAGGACGAGTCTCTGCCGGCTCCATTACTACTGAGTGCACAGCAGATTCGAAGTTCTGTATCTCCGGTTTTACAATCCCAAGCGTGCTAATCTACATATCATCTAAACAGTAAGTACTTGGGCTAATTAGACATTGTTATATATATATATATATATATATATATATATATATATATATATATATATATATATATATTATATATATATATATATATATATATATATATATAATATATATAATATATATATATATATTTTTTTTGTGTGCTGGGTACATCTGCAGTGTGTTTTTTTTTTTTTGCTGTGTCGTGTGTGTGTGTGCGTGCGCTTGTTTGCTGGGCAGGGCTAACTTTTATGACTGTAGACAAGAGTAACTACCAACATCACATTTTTTTTTTCAAACCTTTCTTATAGTTAGTTTCACATACGTTTTTATTTTAGACTTGTTTTTCCATTCTTAACTTGTTTCTCCTCAGGAGAGAAGGCAAAACTAAATAGGTCTATTGCATGTGATGCCAAAAGTTAGGTGTTTGTGTCTGTTAGCTAATTTATTTTTTTTAACTTTTTCTAGTCGATTCATTATTTATCTGTAGTAGTTATTATTTAGCTATGCATTTATTATTATTTTTTTAACTTAATATTTTTTTATTCAATGTGTAAAAGAATGAGGAATAATTATACTTGTTGTTTTTATTATTGGTTTAGTTTTTATTTTTACGTTGTATGTAGCCTATGTAAAGAACAAAGACATTTAGCTGTAGTTATTATTATTATTTAGCCATGTATTTTATTATTAGTTTACTGTGTGTATAAAGAACAGAAAGACATTATTTAGCTGTAGTCACTATTATTTAGCCATGTATTTTATTATTAGTTTAGTTTTACTTTGTGTGTGTGCAAAGAACAGTCATTATTATTATTATTATTAGTTTACTTTTTTCTGTGTTTGAAAAAGGATGGAGAATATTATTATTATTATTATTATTATTATTATTATTATTATTATTATTATTATTATTCATAATAACTGGTATTTATTTTAATGTTTTATGTGGGTGTGTGTAAGCCAGAAAATGGTTGGAGACAATCAGCTCTAGCATCTGGTTCAGTCACTGAAGAGGAGGAGGGCCCTGACTGAGGAGGAGATCGAGGGCACATACACCATGGAGGCTGAACTCCTTGACGAAGAGGAGGAGGAGAGTGGTCTGGAGGAGCCCCAGCACAGCACTTCAACTGCAGGGTAGTTAGTTTTGAAGATAAATAAATACAGCACAATATAGAAGGTTTTTTTGTCTCCCTCCCTCCCAAATAAAATTCTTAATATCAAAGTTTTATTTGTAGTATTTATTTATTTTTTTCAAATAAATAAATAAAAAATGTTTTTTTACTTTAACTTCTGTGTTTCTTTATTTTTATACTGAAATATAATTATAATATAATCCCACTTTTTGGCAAGTCTGCAAAACCTTATCTAGCTGTGCAACTGTACAACTGTACAATTCTAATTTCAGATTTGAAATCCTTGACAAATTGTGAAGCTACAATATACTGTAAGTTTTTTTTATGAAACTTGGAAAGAGGTTAAAATGGCCAGTTTTTTAAATTATTTATTAATATTTTACATTTGCCATTTCGGAAGTTGATTTTTGTAAAATACTATGCATTATAAAACCTAACCTAGTTCTGCAACTGTACAATATATAACAATTCTGATTTCAGATTTGAAATCCTTGACAAATTGTGAAGGTACAACATACTATATTTTTTTTTATATGAAACTTAGAAAGAGGTTGAAATTGGCAATTTTCTAAAAATATGATTTATTTTTTATATTTCGATATTTTTTTGGAAGGTGTAGCTTATTTGAAAAAAACAAAAATCACCCCACAACAAAATAAATTACATCACTGGAAAGATCTACTTCATGCCTTTCTGTAGGGGTATTGGGTTTTAATTTCTGATTTAACCCTTTTGCGGTCCTATGTCGGATCTGGTCCGACATCGCAATTTTCCCTTTCCGGTCCAATGTCGGACCCTGTCCGACATAATCAAAAAAACACAAAAAACAGGAAAAAGCCAAGAAAACCATTCAGTGGCCGAGTGAGACCGATACGAGCCAAAAGAAGCCGAAAAAAATGGGTGTATCTCATGAATACAGATAGCCCCGACACCACATAGATAACACGGACATAAACAAACAAGATAGCTGCTTCAGCATCCAGCGCTCAAAGAACATCACAGACATTTAAAGAGCTTTTTTTTAGATGTTATAGTAATAAAATAACGACTTGGATCTCATTATTGAGGAGTTTGGTGATAAAACGAGTGATCAAGAGATGATTTATCGGATTGTTAGTAGCTTATTGATCCCAGAATCTCATCAAGCAGCTTCTTGAAGGAGCCCAGGGTGTCAGCTTCAGCAACATTACTGGGGAGTTGATTCCAGACCCACACAATTCTCTGTGTAAAAAAGTGCCTCCTATTTTCTGTTCTGAATGCCCCTTTATCTAATCTCCATTTGTGACCCCTGGTCCTTGTTTCTTTTTTCAAAAGCTATCACTGACATTTGCAGAGCTTTTTTTTAGATGTTATAGTAATAAAATAACGACTTGGATCTCATTATTGAGGAGTTTGGTGATAAAACGAGTGATCAAGAGATGATTTATCGGTATGTACTGTTAAGAGATATTTGAAAAATATAGCGAATAAGGGGTGGGGCTGGAGATGCAGTACTGAGTGTCTTGTTGATATGCAGTGCCTTTTAAACCTGTTTTACTGTGAAAAAAAATACTTTTAAACAGCGCGTGCAAAATAAACTGCAAGTGTGAAAATAAATTGGACCTGACGTGCCTGAGACATGCTGAATAAATGGGTAAGGGTTAAGTTTCCAAAACTACAAGTGTTTAAACAGAAAGCGTTCATATTTATGTCCAAATATGGTCATTCCCCGTAGGCAGCATAAAATTGTTTCTTAATCATTGATTTGATTTTGTCTTGTATATTGAAAATAGTGGTGCTTACACCCTGAAGGCCTAAATTGAGCTTGTTTAGGCGAGAAAAAATGTTAACTACCACATAGCAAATGCACCAACTAAAATGCTATGTGAAAAACAAAACTAAGGTTCCAATTTAAAACAAAATCAGAAAGCAATTTTCAACAAAAGTCATGCATTTCTTCCAAGGAATGCAGAAGTGTAGAGAGAAAACAGATGAGGCAGTTTGCATAAAAACATTTTTAAAAGATATAAATATAGGCATTTTTTTATTTTTTATTTTAACTGAACTCAAATTTCACTGTAACACTTGAGCAGGGATGATGTAAAATGATATGGGTGTCATGTGCAGTATCGAATCTAGCCAGAATAAGCACATTGTTTTAAAGTGAATATTTCCAAAAGCTAATTTTTTGAAAGTAGAAAGGGGATATTTATATCAGGCGGTCAAAATGACTTTTAGCAAAATGCTTACATGTTAAAGTGTTTAGTACAGAAGTCTGTTTGTGTTAATCAGCTGTAAGGCAATTAAAGCTTGTTGATGGGCACTTGCTGTATGATGTGAACACACTCAATAGGTCTGGAGTAGGGAATCCAATTCCGGACACTTTCCCAATCCCAGGATTTGGGGAATGACGTTATTTTTAAATCCTGGGATTCCATTTTTGTAATAATAATAATAATATTGTGCTTTTGCTTTTATAAATAATAACAAATTAATTAATAAAGAAGAAACACATACAAGCATTGCAAGAAAAGATGACAGTCGTGTTTGCTCCAGGGGCGGCCCAGCTGTCTGCTCAACTCAAGCATAAACATAAAAATAGATAAAACACTGGACTGATTCAACTACTAACACTGAACATTTAAACTTCAGAAAGTAAACTTAGCTAGTAAATACTAAAAAAATTTAAAAGAAGAAACATCATACAGTGACAATCTTTAAGTTATTTTTCTTAGCTCACAGACTGCAGTAACCACCACCCTGCTATTTAAATATGTAAATTAGCCATGTGTGCGCTAAACACTCACTCACTGTCAGCAGTGATAGATATCATTTTGATAGGTATCTGGTAGAATATTATGGCAATACTCCTTCAGAGCGTTTGACATTTCAGCAAGGGTTGGTGGTCTGATGTCTAAAGTGGCATTTCGAAACGTCCCACAGTGGTAGCGCTATACATAAGAAATATGCTTGAAATGTTAAATCTGGATGAATAAAACAATGCCGAATCAATATGGGTCAGAATAATGGACAAAAATTCAAAGGGCATAATAATAGGAACATGCTATAGACCGCCAAATTCAGATGCCGAGCAAAATAATCTGTAATACAATGACATTAAAAATGCGTGTAGCAAAGGAAAACCCATACTAATGGGGTATTTCAACTTCCCCCATATAAAATGGAAAAACCCGATGGGGAGCACGGCGGACGAAATTGAAATGGTGGAAATGACAAATGACTGCTTCCTAACACAATTTGTCAAGGCACCGACTAGAGGGGAGGCATGCCTTGATTTAGTCTTTTCAAATAACTAAAACAGAGGTCAGAGAGCCATTGGCAAACTCAGACCACAACATGGTCTCATTTGAAGTGATTTTTAAAACCCAAAAAGTAATGCTAAGGTTTACAATTTTAGAAAAGCAAACTATGAAGGTATAAAACAGACTAACTGAAGTAGATTGGAGTAAAATAGAGAAAACATCCACAGAAAAAGGATGGCTGGTTTTTTTTTTAAAAATGTAGTACTAGAGGCACAAAACAATTACATCCCAAAAGTAGACCAATTTAAATCTAAAACAAAATGGCCAAAATGGTTTAATAGATCAATTAAAACATTCAGCAAAAAAGGCACTTTACTGAGCGTTTAAAAGGTACCAGAAAAAAAGTACACAGAAAGAGTATTCGGAACTGCAAACGCAAGTCAAAAAGGAAGTTAGAAAGGTCAAGAGAGAGATAGAAATGAACATTGCTAAGGGGACTAAAATCAATTCCAAAATGTTTTTCCAATAATAACAGCAAGAGAACATTCAAAGAGGAGGTTAAATGTCTAAGAGACACAAATGGCAAAATCATAGACGAAGAAAAAAAATAGCAAATATGTTACATGATTACTTTTCACAGGTTTTTACAAAGGAGGACACGGTCAACATGCCCCACATGGCAACCTGTTCCTATCCAGTTTTAAATAACTTTAGCATAACAGAGGCAGAAGTGTTAAAGGGACTAGGAGCTCTTAAAATAAACAAATCCCCTGGGCCGAATGAGATCCTCCCAATAGTACTCAAAGAAATGAAAGAAGTTATTTACAAACCGCTAACCAAGATCATGCAACAGTCTCTTGACACAGGGGTTGTACCGACAGACTGGAAAATTGCAAACGTAATACCGATCCACAAAAAGGGGGACAAAACCGAACCGAACTACAGACCAATAAGCCTGGCTTCTATTATATGTATTGACAATGTCGACCCAGGGGACTTTTTTGACCTGAAAAAATAAACAAGGACCAGGGGTCACAATGGAGATTAGATAAAGGGGCATTCAGAACAGGAAATAGGAGGCACTTTTTTACACAGAGAATTGTGAGGGTCTGGAACCAACTCCCCAGTAATGTTGTTGAAGCTTACACCCTGGGATCCTTCAAGAAGCTGCTTGATGAGATTCTGGGATCAATAAGCTATTAACAACCAAACAAGCAAAATGGGCCGAATGGCCTCCTCTCGTTTGTAAACTTTCTTATGTTCTTATGTATGATGGAGTTTAACCCTTTGAGTAGTACGAACGTACCAGTACGTTCACTGCTCTCTGCTCCCCAGGGAGTACGAACGTACTGGTACGTTTTATTGGTCTTTTGTGCCCTCTGCCAGATATTGACTGGATTATATACAATAAATGTCACAAAATTGTTAACAATGTCTGTAAACTGGCTAAAATTGCTCAGTGAGAAAGAAGTATTAGAAATAATACTGAATTCAGATTCTGATTTACATTCAAATACATACAATTCTTCCACTGAATCGGATGTCATCAAGTGTGTCAGTGAAGACATAAGTGGAGAATATTTACCATCAGCATCAAGTGACAGGCGTCCAGTGATGAGGTGGTGCCAAGCTCTGTGCGTTGCTCCATGCGTCATGGAGTATCATATGCTGAAGCATTACACACTCTCACTCCCTTCACTCCCACCACCTATTTACCCGAATATGAGTTATTCGTCTCTCTCTCTCTTTCTCTCATTCACACTTTTTTGTTAGGACGTGTTGTTGTGGTTGTTCCACCCCGTTGTTTATTGTTTATTGTATACCTGCTATTTTTTAGTCAAAACCTTTCCCAATGACAAAATAAAAAATTATATTTATTTGTTTTATTTATTTACAATAAAAAATATTTGTCTGTATTTTGTTTGTATTCATTTACAAACATATAGCTTTCAGCTTGTTTGTATGCTGTACTCGTAATAATCAAGTGCATGCAAAAGACAGAAAAAAGACCTCACTCCCATAGTCCCGGCGAGGCATTTTACAATTCATTACTCAATGGGTTAAGTTGTCACTCTACGGCAGCCACTGCAGACTTTCAACATCATTGTCCTTGAACAACTCTCTAACACCTGGAGTCTTTCTGTGGAAAAAGAGTATATAGGATCACATGGCTTGGAGGGCTGCTGTGGGTCCAGAGCTCTTCAGGCTGCCAGGAGGAAGCTCGACTGACACATTGATGTATATAGAATTAGGCACCACTGAAATCGTGAGGAAAAAATGAATAAATGATTGGGCACACTAAATAAATGAATAGATAGATAAAGGAGACTACAGTAGCTGTTCTCCATCCGTTCTCCTTTAACAAAAAAATGTTTCTGGAACAGGTCATCCAACAGTCAGCATCTTTGAGGGCTGAAAATCATCCCAGCAAAAGAGAACAGATGCTCAACAGGAGTAGATGAAGGAAGAATGGTATTCAAGCATACAAAGAGTTTCTTTATGAAAAGGCATTGCTCTGAAGATGCCACATCATTCCGAGTGTCTTCAAAAAAATGAAGGATCTCCAACTAAGCTTTGTTGTTGCTTGTTGTTGACAGAGTCATTATCTGGGAAACATCTTTGCTGTCACTAAAAACAAAGAAGTCATGCTCTTCCTTTTCATTGGGTCTCCCGCATGCAGATTCAGATACAAGACCCAGCTCTTCAGCAGCATGATGCATACACTGATGGAATGTCTTTGTTTCTCCAGCAAAACGTTGTAGCAGCTGCCCAGCACATCTTAAACAATAGATGGGTGATTGTGTACAAAATTGATTCATTAACCTCAGTCTTCAGCTCAAGAAAACTGATTAATCATTTCTGGAATCCAGTTATGATGGCCTGCAGCAGATGGGAACATTGGCGTAGGTTTGTGGCCTGCAATAATTTTGACTCCACAGCAAAACGAGTGGAGATGAGATCACCATAGTAACAGGTTTTCTGACCCTGAAGGCGATCTATAGCAGTGCCAATGGGCTTCAGCACTCAGCAGTGAGTACTCATCAAGGAAGTCTAAGGCTGCATTCATACTGGGTCCATTTCAAACTGACTCGGTCTGGTTTGTTTCGGTTGAAACAATGTATAAAAGTGCTTGCTGTTCACACTTATCTGCGAGCAAAAGGGCTGAGTTCGTTTGAATGTGAGCTAAAGTTTTTTTTTCTTTTTCCACTTCCATTTTTTTCAGGACCGAGTTTGTTTGTGTTCACAATGCAGTTTTGAAGCGCACTAGTTTCATTTATATGGTCTGTGAACCGGATGTTTCTAATACCCAGCATGGCATATTGAAAAATGGCAGCTATTGATGTATTGCTCTGGTTTTTACTATAGCATGTCTTAGATTTTCACATATTGCTGTGGAAGAAATTACTGGGACAGCACTTCGCTAATTTAACTAATACATTTCTTGAATGCCTAAAGTAGGGGAATAATGCAGTTCACATAATTTTGCACGCTTCTCCTACTGTCGACATTAAACAAAGTAATTTGAGAAAAGACTGAATATATTTGACTATTTATATATAGTTTTGTCTCAACCAGTGTTTTTTTAGTTAACTGTAACGATAACGAAAATGTCTATTAACCCTTAGCGGTCCATTTATTCAGCGCGCCTCAGGCATGTCAGGTCCAATTTATTTTCACACGCGCAGTTTATTTTAGACACGCTGTTTAAAAGTATTTTTTTCACAGTAAAACAGGTTTAAAAGGCACTGCATATCAACAGGACACTCAGTACTGCATCTCCAGCCCCGCCCCACCTCTTGTTCGTTGTATTTTTCACATACCTCTTCATAGTCGTGCATACTGATAAATCATCTCCTGATCACTCGTTTTATCACCAAACTCCTCAATAATGCGATCCAAGTCATTATTTTATTACTATAACATCTCAAAAAGCTCTGCAAATGTCTGTGATATTCTTTGAGCGCTGGATGCAGAAGCAGTTATCTTGTTTGTTTATGTCCGTGTTATCTCTGTGGTGCCGGGGCTATCTGTATTGCTCAGTTCCGCCCCCTTTTTCTCTTGGTTTGTCTTGGCTCCTATCGGTCTCACTCTGCCAGTGAATGGTTTTCTCTGCTTTTTCCGGAGAAAAAACGACTAGAGACCTGTGTTTTACGTCTTTTTGATGATGTCGGACAGGGTCCGACATTGGACTGGAAAGGGTTAATGTTACAAAAAAAACAAATCAATATGTCCATTTGCAATTTTATTTTCACATTATTTATTTATACATGTTACTGTCATGGGGTACATTCTCCTCCCCTGGTACAAGCGCCTCTCTTTGGAGGGTGACCTGGATGGCACATAGAGTGTCCCCTGGTGAAGGGGGCATCTTGGCTTCTGCCAGGAGAGGTGAAAAACTTGATATGGTTCGTTTCCCAAGCAGAATTTGTTGTTCACACTTCACAACAAATGCACCGAACCATACTGAATGTGGACCAAACCCTTGTGGGAACACAGTTTAACTCCACCACAGGGATCAGTATTAGGTCCTCTGCTCTTCATAATCTACATTAATGACTTAGATTCTGGTATAGTAAGCAAACTTGTTAAATTTGCAGATGACACAAAAATAGGAGGAGTAGCAAACACTGTTGCAGCAGCAAAGGTCATTCAAAATGATCTAGACAGCATTCAGAACTGGGCAGACACATGGCAAATTACATTTAATAGAGAAAAGTGTAAAGTACTGTATGCAGGCAATAAAAATGTGCATTATAAATATCATGGCGATGACACAGAGCGGTGGGGAAGAGGGTGTGTGGGCTTTCCCATTCTCTGAGTGGCTGAGAGGCGGGCCTTGGGAGATTGCTCGGCCCATAAGAACTACGCTTGGTTGTGCACTCGGGTGGCCGTGTTTGGGAACACAGTGACAATGACAGAAGACGTCAGTTTTCAAACAAGGGTGAGGCCAGCCTGGCTGGGGAAAACAGCCTGCCTTAAAATAATTTAAAGAGAAAAAAATAAAAGAAATAATCATGTACCAGAGGGGATGTGTTTAGTTATACGGGGAACTCCGACCATCCCAGTGGAATAGGGTAATTGAGTGTAGGACGGAGGCCCGTTCTGACCGGCTTAGCGGCAGTGGGGGCACTGCATAAGCAGCACTTTTGTTTGTAGTTTTATTACTGTGTTTCATTTTCCCTTTTTCTTTCGCCTTTGGTTTTCATTATTATTTACAAGCACATGTATGTGCAGTTGCCTATTTACCTGTATTGGTAACACCGTGGTTCTGTTTACTGGTGTCAGTATCCAGACCATGGACAACAGCACCCTCTACTGGTGGAAATAAATCAGTGCGCCTGAGCGGCTTTACAAATAAAGTACTGTCTCCTTGTGTCAGTGAATTGCCCACCACCCTTCCACACATACACTCACTGCTATGCAGGATTGAATATGTAAAAATGCACATATTTTATTTTGATCATAGAAAAAAATGCTCAACAATGCCACCTGGGCACCTGTCAGAATTTTATTTCAGCAAAGAAATAATAATTTGAGTACACATTTTTACACTTAACCCTATTTTGGGGGTCTGTCTACTGGACTAAAAAGCTAAAATAACAAAAATATTACTTATCACACATGTATTGGTCATTGTGGCAAAGTGGTTTGCATTGCGCAGATGTAGAGGTGATGCAGTGCTCAAGACAATGACAAAAAACAAAGTACTGGTGAAATGGTGGTTTATTTGTAAATCCAACGTCACTTGACAACAGTAAAATAATGGAGGACTGGCAATACACAATGATGTGTATTTTACAGTTAAATAAACATAGATTCAGTCCCGAAATAATAGACACGGTATTAAACACACACAGAACACAAACACGATCACAAGTACAGAGTAAGTGCTGAAGTGCAAGTGGTGAAGAAAAGTTTATTCAGTGAGTAAGAGTGCAGTGAAGTCCGGGTTGGGTTCTGGCCTTAAGCGACAGCTCGCGGATGTGTTAGCTGTCTATAAAAGACAAACAGTATAATTAACACGACAAACAAAACAAACACGAAACTCTCACACGGTCCTTCAGCGGTTCTCTCGCAACCATAATAAAGGAACAGTTCACATCCCCTTTTATACCGTCAGCCATGCCCCCTTTGTTAGTGAGTGCAATCGTTTTCCTCCAATGCGTGATTGCCACATCGTACTGTGATTCCGCCCCCTTTCTAGATGGCTGACTTCCACCTTTCCCTAGAATGAATTGCCAAACCATCTAGTTTGGGGCACACTGTTCCCTTTACACAGCACCCTCACAGGTTGGGAGGGAGATAGCATATTCAACGAGGTATTCAAATAGGCGTGGCAGAAGGAGCTGTGGTTACGAATCTGTCTTACCAGCAGCGGGGCAGGGGCAGCATATCTATCCCAGCATATCTGCCTTTGCCTCCATGGTGGGGGAGGTAAGGTTGCCCATTGGGGTCGGAGATCTGGGAGGTCTCGTCCTGTCACGTGGGAGCGGCGTAAAGGATTCAGTCATACAAATCAATATTTGAAAAAATCAATTTGCAGCCACCGCACTGATAATGCAGGTCAGCCATTTTGACCCTCCAGCAAGGCAGCTCTGAGCTTGACTCACTACTGTTAGGAAGAGCTTTCGGTGTGCAGGTCGTTCAATAGAAAGAGCCACGTAGCGCTTTGCCTATTGAATGCACCCCTGTACTGGCCGGTATTTACAGCGGCAGTGAACCTACCTTCCCGTTACCATGGTCACGTCTGCTATATTATCTTTTTATATTTCTACCTACTTACTTTCATGGGAATGCAATCAGATTTATTACTTTTAATAATGAATGTGATTGACTTTAACTCACACTTTAAACTTTACTTTCATTCCCTTTGGATGTTGCATTTTCTTTAGATTTTTTTTTTAAACCTTGAACACAATTACAGATACAACTGAATAACAATAATAATAATAATATTATTATTATTATTATTTATTTCTTAGCCGACACCCTTATCCAGGGCGACTTACAATTGTTACAAGATATCACATTATACATTATTTCACATTATACAGATATCACATTATTTTTACATACAATTACCCATTTTTTATTGGAGCAATCTAGGTAAAGTACCTTGCTCAAGGGTACAACAGCAGTGTCCCTCACCGGGGATTGAACCCACGACTCTCTGGTCAAGAGTCCAGAGCCCTAACCACTACTCCAAATAATAATAATAGCAGCAATAAACTACTTTATATATCAGGGGTGGCCAAACTTCCTGACTACGAGCCACATACCAAAATCTTTATATGGCCGAGATCCACAATACACATACTGCAAAACACAAAATGTTTGCGAGCAAGATATTTTAATTATTAGCATTGTTTTAAACATTTTTTTAATTCTCTCAAACATTATAGCGTAATCTTGCATTTACCGTACTTGCACTATTTGCAGTACAGTTGTTATCGCTTGATGGCAGCAAAATACACTAGAACAAGGTAGAACATTGCAGAGCCTTACAGTTTTTTTGTGCAATTTTTATTGTACTGTAGATCTACAGTGCATTCGACTTTCAATTTAACACTATGGTGTTTTTCCATTATTTCTTTTTATGCAGTATGTATTATGCACTTTAAATGAAATAGATCCAGTTATTATGACACAAAACACAATGACTGCCCTGATTTAATCAAAAACACATAAAAACACACTTTTTTGTACGGATTCTTTTTGATAAGAACATAAGAAGAACATAAGAAAGTTTACAAACGAGAGGAGGCCATTCAGCCCATCTTGCTCGTTTGGTTGTTAGTAGCTTATTGATCCCAGAATCTCATCAAGCAGCTTCTTGAAGGATCCCAGGGTGTCAGCTTCAGCAACATTACTGGGGAGTTGGTTCCAGACCCTCACAATTCTCTGTGTAAAAAAGTGCCTCCTATTTTCTGTTCTGAATGCTCCTTCATCTAATCTCCATTTGTGACCCCTGGTCCTTGTTTCTTTTTTCAGGTCAAAAAAGTCCCCTCGGTCCACTTCTCCAACTTTTATGTCGTCTAGAAATTTAAAAAGTTTGCTTACTATAGCAGAATCTAAATCATTAATGTAGATTAGGAATAGCAGAGGACCTAATACTGATCCCTGTGGTACACCACTGGTTACCTCGCTCCATTTTGAGGTTTCTCCTCTAATCAGTACTTTCTGTTTTCTACTTGTTAACCACTCCCTATTCCATGTGCATGCATTTCCTTGAATCCCTACTGCGTTCAGTTTGAGAATTAATCTTTTATGCAGGACTTTGTCAAAAGATTTCTGGAAATCTAAATAAACCATGTCGTATGCTTTGCAATTATCCATTGTCAATGTTGCATCCTCAAAAAAGTCAAGCAGGTTAGTTAGACACGATCTCCCTTTCCTAAAACCATGCTGACTGTCTCCCAGGATATTGATCCCATCGAGGTAATTTTCCATTTTAGATCTTATTATATTTTCCATGAGTTTACATATAATAGAAGTCAGGCTTATTGGTCTGTAGTTACCTGGTTCGGTTTCGTCTCCCTTTTTGTGGATTGATATTACGTTTGCAATTTTCCAGTCTGTTGGTACAACCCCTGTGTCAAGAAACTGTTGCATGTTCTTGGTTAGCGGTTCATAAATAACTTCTTTCATTTCTTTGAGTATTATTGGGAGGATCTCATCTCAACTTTCTGCGTTGTGCTGCTGGCTCCGCCCCTCCCCAGTGTCTCAGAAAGGCGGGGAATCTGAATCAGTTGCTCAAAGTTTCAGCTCGTTATCAGAAAAAGACACACAGCTGTTAGATTTTAAGCTGCAGTGTTTTCTGATTAAAGCAATTCAAGATGTAATTTAAAGATGTAATTCCTCCTTACTGCTTCTAACTGTGATGTACTTGTCCACTCGTACTTCTCCCACGCTGTTGCCTCACACGCTCTTCCCTTGAAGATCTGAATGCTCGTTTAAAAAAAAAAAATTAAAAATACGCTTTTTTTTGTATGACTTCTGCGTGTATTAAATACACCACTATAAAAGACTACTGTAATGCATTATTTCCACTAATGTTCTTAATAGGTTGCAATACATTTTGAATTCTGCTGCTCGAGTTTTAACAAGAAAAAGAAAGCATGACCATATAACACCAGTTTTAGCATCTCTCCACTGGTTACCAGTTAAATATAGAATTGTTTTTTAAGATCTTGCTGCTGACCTTCAAGGTCTTGACTAGACCGGGTCCATCTTCTTATGTTCCATGCTACATTCCAACACAACTCGCAGTCAGCTAAAGATTATCAAATTATTGATGTCCCTCTTTTTTTTTTCACTGACTCCGTTCAATTAAACTCTTGGAAAAGTGTTGATTGCGAAACAAGTTCCCTTTAGTTTTTTTCTCCTGTAACTTGATTGAGACTGTGATTCTGTTTCATTGATAATGTAAAAATAAGGCTCCATATTTTTTATTCAAACCAAACGCAAACAGTGAAGTTAAATTGATTAAATTAAATCGTAATTAAGAGGAAACTATTATTTGCAAAACAGGTTTGTCACAGGGTGGCTTTGTGAATGACGTCAGACCAGAAAGGAATACACAGAGAGACAGTGGTGATGAGTGAAAGTGAGTCGCGGCAGCGCTCAGTGTTTAATAAACAAATAAATAAAAAAGTTGAACAAAACAGAAGACAGGACACGGCACTTGAGGCCAAATAAAACAGACAAACAAAACGGACTAACACTTAACAAACGGTGGACTAAGAGACAAACAAACACGGTGAGTACAAATACTTATGGTTATTATTATCGTTTATTTTCCTTTCTCCTCTACACACCCGTTCTCCACTCACTGAACACACAACCCTGAGTGAGTAAAACGTGCACCTATACTGTTGTGCCGGGATTCAATTACTAATTAATTATTCACTTGAATCCCAGCACGTGAATTAATTATTTGCAACCTCGTGCTCACATATTAAATACTTTAAATGCACGTGAAGTGCAATCCTGTGCCTAAATACAATTATACATTTTAAATAACTCGTGCTGCACACACCCATTTATATCTCGTATATCTCGTGTACCAACTACAATACACCAACACTTGCAATGAGTAAATTGCAATGAATCATTAAGATTTTAAATCCTGGAAAATCAATTCAACTGAACTCGCTTTTTGTGTTTGGTTTGAATTAAAAATAAGGAGCTGCCTTTTTTAAACATTATCAATGAAACAGAATCAGTCTCATTGAAGTTACGGGAGAAAAAACAAAAGTGAACTTGTTTCACAAATCAAACCTTTTCCAAGAGTTTAATTAAGAAACAGAGTAGTCTCAATATAACTTTAAACTTTAAAAGGGGCCTCACGTGACAAAGAGCCCCATCCATATCATACAAAACACTTGAGTCGTTACATCAGCTTCTATACTGAACGGCAAAAGGAGCACCTGCTGACTGCTGAGGCGTGCTTTTAGAGAGGCTAGCATGTTTTTCTCAAGTCTGACCCAGGAGCATATTCAGATGAAAATGTGTTGTGTTTGTTTCATAATGACATTTGAGGTTGATCGCCTTGTACAGACTTGGAAGGCGTGGTTCTGCAGGAAGGGGGCACCAGCCTCGTAAGATCCGCCTGTCAATCATGGCAATGACACGAAGATGTTGGGAGGAAGGTGTGTTGGATTTCCCTCTCTCTGAGTGGTTGAGAGGCGGGCCTTGGGGGGTTGAGAGGCCCATAAGAACTGCGCTTGGTTGTGCATTCGGGTGGCCATGACCGGGGAAACCCAGTGACGCTAGCTGAGGAGGCGAACGTAAATAAACACCAGGCAGGAACGCCAGTGGTGGGAGCAAGAGAATAAAATCAGGCAAGCACGGCTGAGGAAGACAGCCAGCCTTAAATAAACCAATTATTAAAATACATGGTTACGTACACTAGGGGACGTGTGTAGTGATAGTGGAACCTTGGCCACCCCAGTGTATAGTGCACAGCGAAGCGTAGGACGGAGACCCAAGCTGACCGGCATAGCGGCAGTGGGGGCAATGCGTAAGCAGCACTTTTGTTTTGTAGTTTTATTACTGTGTTTTATTTTCCCTTTTCATTTTGCCTTTGGTTTTCATTATTATTTTTGAGCACCTGTGAGTGCACCTGCACGAACCTGCATATATATACCTGTTGCCGGTATACAGGCCACAGACAACAGTGCGTGTTTTCAAGTACCATCTTCTGTGTCCAGTGTCAGTGAATACCCCCACCCTTCCACAGGTGTAAATTTTTTTTTTTTTTTTTTCGGTGCCTGCATTACATACTATGAAATTATTGTTTTTTGATTAAGGTATTTTCACACCAAGGGCGTTGTATCAAAGTATCAGTGTTGTTTTCATACCAAAGGCGTCAATTAATCTGAAGCCCTGTCATTGAACTCAACATTTCCCTTAAAGTACACAATTATATTTTTATGTCTTTCAGCACTAAGTACTGTAATATAAATACTATCTCATGAAAACTAAATGATAATGTTCTTTGTCTCATGCAGAAAAAAATTATACAAATCGGAATATGTTATGGATATATAGTTTGAGTACATTTTGTTAGCTTGCCGTCTCGAGTGTGTAAAGCAGTCTTTTTGTATGTCTTCACTGTTGAAAGTTAAGTGCCTTCCCATTTAGCACATAGATATACATGCACAACAATGACTTGATTTTACAATTAATTATAAAATTGTTTGTGTTCTACGTGCTAATCGACTTGAAATTCTGAACACAGATCATATACTGTAAACTCCCAGTTGTGATCTTCATATACACACAATAAACATCGCTAAATAAAATATTTCAGGCTGCTGTTGAACATAATTTTTTATTCCTGCAAACTGTTTTCTAATCTTTTTTTTCCCACTGAGCTTTCTGATCCCTGTTTATTGAACACACACACACACACACACACCTATATATATATATATATATATATATATATTTCTAGTAGCAGCAGGGGCAGCCACGCCCAGACACGGGCAACATGGACTGGAGAGGGATGGGATTATGCTGTAAAATGCCCTGCATAAATGTGAGTGTGTGTCTGTACCAGAATGTGTGGCGAGTGCGTGCTGCTCTCTCTCTCTCTTCTACGTGGGTGCCGTCTCGATTGGCCCGCTCAGTCTACTTTTGTGAATGGGGGCAGAGCAGCACGTCAGCGAATGGGAGAAGGAAACAATCACCAGAGCTCATGTGCATATTGTGTGTTGAATGGACCGATGATGTGAGACATGGGGGGAAAGCGGGAGATATAGAAATGGGCACTGCGCTGCCAGCTGGGAGTCAGTATGAGTAATCGGAATGAGAATGAAAGGAGAGAATTAAAAAGAATAGGAGAGAGCACTGAAAGAGCATCAAATCTATAATTTGGATTTGGATTATACGCTGTCTCCGGTGTTTCATTTAATACCACTATGAACCCGCATAAGGCAGAATGCTACACTGGTGTCAGGAGTAATGTGGGATCCAAATGGAGAACACTGAAGACACCAGACGAGTTTCACAGGAGGGAGCAGACCCAGAGCCTGAGGGCCCATTCGGGAGCAGACAGCGGGCAGGGAGACAGAGAAGGAAGGACCGTCGGACGGCGGATCCTGATGCCGTGACCCCCGCCACTCGGAACCTGGACCGCTGTCAACCCCACGACCAGGCCGCCCCCTTGTTCCACGAAGAATCCACTTAGAGCTACCTGAGTCGTCACCCACCACAACCACACCACCCGCCCCCCCAACAAGCAAGGGACAGCTCAAGTAGGAGTGAGACACCACCTGCTACAGTGGAACCACTACCCCCACCCTCGACGGGGTCTGCAGCGCGAGACAACCCGGGAAGGAGAGAGATAGCACCTACCACAGACTACCGACCCCCCTCACTGCAATGGCTGAGACCGAAACTACCCCGGTTCAATGGCACAGCCTCGCTGGAGGCCTTCCTGGCACAGTTTGAGCTATCAGCTGCAGAACATGACTGGACTGCCTAGCCAGTCACTAGAAGGAGCCGCATCCAAGGTCTTAGTGGACCTGAACTCAGAGGAGAGGACCGAATATGGGGCACTGTTAGCAGCACTGTAGCGACGGTTCGGCGACTGCGAACTGTACCTTGCTCTTCAAGACCAACTCCAGCGAAGGAAGAGGGCAGTTCACATCGGAGTACCATGCACGGCACTCATTGATACTGAGTCGCCCATCACGATTATCAACTCCGATTTGATACGCAGAGCCAGGACTGACTGGAGGGAGCGCGTCCACCCCACCCCAGTACAACTGAGAACGGTTACCGGCGAGCTGCTTCTTAGGCTTGGATTTCCTTCAGCGCATGGGGACCCTACTCGACCTGCACCATGGAAACACAGCAGCTCCTACCTCTGCCACCCCGTCAGCCCCACCCCCGAGCTGCGTCAATCGCCAGCAGTTCAAACCCTACACCCCACCCCTGCCACCCCGTTAGCCCAGCTGGGAGCCCAGTTGGCAGTGAAGGTGGTCTCTTCCCAGAACAAGAGGGGCTCTTCCCAGAACAACGCAGACAGCATGGGCAGTGAACTCGGGACACTCGAAGCAATTCAAATCTACTGTCTTTTCAACAGTGGAACTAAAGTTGTCGGATTTACAGGTCCAAATATTGTGAAAAACAAGTGATTTTTATTATATACAGTGACATTACATCTGATTGTAGAAGGATTATGGGTAATAAACCATTGAAGGGAGATTTTATGTTACCCATTTCTAAAATCCTTATTTTGTGCAGACTCAAACAATGTATACTTATGTCAGGGTACTATAAACCCCTTTATTTTCACGGCCAGAAAATTTAGTGGTACGGCAAATGTGATATTAGTGCCCTTTATATTCGCGGAGTGCACTCAGATGAATTGACTTCAGTTTATTCAACAACAGCAACATTTTATTTATAAAACGCTTTTCATGAGAAGCATCCCAAAGCGTTGTACAGAAAAAAAAACAAGAAAAATAAATCAATAACAGTTTCGTGTATTTTTTTTTAAACTCGTCCCATCCAGGGTGTGGTCGTGCCTTGTGCCCTGTGTCTGCTGGGTTAGGCTCCAGCTCACCATGACCCTCTATAGGATTAAGCAGTTACAGATAATGGATGGATGGATGGACTAGTACAAATGCAAGAACTACTTGTCAGGATGTGAGTGGTGCAGGAATGATGTACTGTCCAAACAATGGGTTATTTACAAAGGGAACATTCCATTTATTTCTTCTACCAACAATGATATTGGGAAGTGGGAATTGCAGTCCCAAAACTAAAGGCTCAAATAAATAAAATGCTGTCCAACAGCACCGGCACAGGTTGATGTGCTGTGACAGTGCAGGCTCCAGTGCAGGGACGTGGTGTGGTCATGTGCAGGAGCAGGGGCAGGTGCTCCAGTGCAGGGACGTGGTGTGGTGATGTGCAGGAGCAGGGGCAGGTGCTCCAGTGCAGGGACGTGGTGTGGTGATGTGCAGGAGCAGGGGCAGGTGCTCCAGTGCAGGGACGTGGTGTGGTGATGTGCAGGGACGTGGTGTGGTGATGTGAAGGGGCAGGGGCAGGTGTTCCAGTGCAGGGGCAGGTGCTGCAGTGCAGGGACGTGGTGTGGTGATGTGCAGGAGCATGGGCAGGTGCTCCAGTGCAGGGGCAGGTGCTGCAGTGCAGGGACGTGATGTGGTGATGTGAAGGGGCAGGTGCCGTCTCACAGTGTGTAAAAGAGGATATTGAGCAGTGCCTGTTTCTCGGGGCTTCCACCGCCAGAGGGAGCAATGAGCCGCAGTTAAAAACCTGCACATTTTATTTTGTAGTTTTTCCATGTATTTTGTTTGCCTTTTTCCTTTTGCCTTTTTACCTATTCGTTTTTTGGTTTACACACCTGTGTGTGGGTTGTATGAAGACGGGGCACAATACCATTGCTGGTAGAGTGTCCCGAACTGTCACAGAAGCACCTGCCAACTGAGCATGGACTAATAAATCTGGGCGCCTGTGCCGGCGTTTCATATTTGAGCCTTGTGTCTGCCTTGTGTTTTCCCACACCCTTCCACAGGCAGGGATAGGAATTAACCCCATCCCTGCCAACTACCACCAAAACACATACCCCCAACACTATTTACAGGCAGGGCCACACCACGTACCATAACATTCAGCAACAACCTTCATCAGCCACTTGGCGTGAATTGGTTTCACTTCCGATGTTCTCAAGTCACCATTAATGCCATTAATACTTGCATTTGTCCGATTCAGATTTGACAATGCTAGATTACCATTCATTGACATTTTTGCTTACACTGACATCAAGAGGCTGCAATTCTCCGGTACGTGATGCTGGAACAAAAACTGGTATAAGTGAGTTTCGGCCAGTCGTTTCAGAAAGGATTTGAATCTGTGTGCGGCAAAAACATAAAACATTGCCAGGGCAGGCTGGCATTCTCTGAGTCGGGATAAAACTTGCATTACTCAAGTACTATAACACAGTTCAGTATACTGCAAGCTATAAATGTCAGTTATCAAGGCAATATTTGATGTCGGGTGATCGGGGATCAAATTACTTCTGATTTTAACCCTTTGAAGTCCATTTATTAAGTGTGCGTCAGGCGCGTCAAGTCCAATTTATTTTCACACGCGCAGTTAATTTTAGACGCACTGTTTAAAAGTATTTTTTTTCCACAGTCAAACGGGTTTAAAGGCCCTGCATATCAACAAAGCACTCACTAGGCATCTCCAGCCCTGCCCCACCCTTTCGTTCGCTATCGCTTTCACATATGCTAATAAATAAATAATAATAAAAATAATAATAATAATAATAATAATAATAATAATAATAATAATAGTCGTACATACCGGTCAATCATCTCCTGATCACTCGTTTTATCACCAAACTCCTCAATAATGCAATACAAGTCATTATTTTATTACTATAACATCTCAAAAAAAGCTCTGCAAATGTCCGTGATATTCTCTGTGTGCTGATTCAGTAACAGCCAGCTTGTTTCCTTATGACCGCCCCTATGTGATGCCAGGGGCAAGTATGACTAATCATGAGATATGCCCATTTTTTTTTTTTTTTTTTTATCGGCTTGTCTCGGCTCCTGTCGCTCCCACTCGGCCATTGAATGGCTTTCTCGGCTTTTTCCGGAGAAAAAACGACTAGAAACCTGTTTTTTTCGTTTTTTTGATGATGTCGGACAGGGTCCGACAATGGCCGGATAGGAATAATTGCAATGTCGGACCTGGACCGCAAAGGGTTAAGACACACTTTTTGCACCATTTTTTGCTTCTCAAAAATAGCCTGTGTCTTAAATTCAAGTACAGTATGCGTGTATTAAAACAAAAGACGTGACTACCAGAGTACACAAACAGCAATGTAACTTACTACTGGGAAAAGACAAACCAAAACGTTCCTGCCCGATCTCGAATCATCCATGACATACAGGCAGCCATTTTCAAAGAAGCGTTGTTAGCTTCCTGAGGAATTCGAAGTGAAGCTTTTACAATTTCAGCATTTCTAAAAAATACTATCAGCTTGGACAGATCGGAAATGCTGAACAGGTATTTTTCGACATGCCAAGCAATACCGCAGTTCACAAATACTCTTTGTGAAAATGCAGACGGCCACAAACTACCTCCATATTGGGGTTGTTTCTTTGTAAATGCATATTTATTTGATGTTTTATTTTTTCCTCAAATTGAGGGCTAGAAATTTGGGCTGCATCTTAAATTCAAGGACTTCTGTTTTTTACATATTGCATTACAGTACAGTATTATTATTAGGACAATTCCATTTTGGCGGCCATTAATTTAACAAATTCTCATTCCGTGCGAAAAATGCAGAAATAAAAGGCACATGCTTACAAAATGGGGTTTTACGGGTTTAACATAATTCGAAGTGGAACGGTCAAAGTGGCCTGGTGTCAGTCTAGGGCATGCAAACACCTGCAAAGCTGTATAAAGATGCACATATGTGGTATCTTTGAACTTGGGACACTCAGGGTAATTCAAAACGACTGTCTTTTAGTGGAACTAAAGCTGTCCGACTTACAGGTCTAAATATTGTGAAAAACAAGTGATTTTTACTAAATACAGTGACATTACCTCAGATTGCAGAAGGATTATGAGTACCAAACCATTGAAGGGAGATGTTAGGTTGCTGTCGCAGTGTGGCAGGGTGAAAGCCCTGTCGGTACACGGGTGTGTGTTGTGTGGGGAATATTAGGTTGGCAAGGAGGGGGTTAAATGTCTCCCTGTCAAAACATGTGGGAATGTGGCTGGAGCTGACAATTGTATTAAATAGGTGTTCATGGGTGTTAGAGGGGAGGATTAAAATTGATGTTGGTGATAGAGGTGGAGGTCTCTGTTTCATTTTCCAAACTGTGCTCTCTGTTTATTTATTTTCATGAGTTATTGTAAAACCTTCTGTTTTGGCCCTTGTGCCTTTCATTTTTACAAGTGTGTTTTTGTAAATGTTCTGTCTATTTTATTTTTGTTTAGTTTTATATATTTGTTAATTAAAACTGTGCATTACCGCATTTAACCTTGCCGCTTTATGTGTTTAAGTCTCTGTCCCTGCCATTACTATCTGGGATGTGACGCTACCGCGACACAGTTACCTATTTCTAAAATCCTTATTTTGTGCTGATTCAAAAAAATGTACACTTGTGCCAGGGTATCTCATTCTTTGGTGGCACACTGGGCACATGAAATTAGGGTGTGTGATATGCACCATAGGCTGCATAATTCAAAGTGGAAAAGTGCATAATTCAAAGTGGCTTGATGTCAGTCTGAAGCACGTACAAACCCCCAAACCAATGAAAAGATGCACACACAGACATATGCATATCCAGCAGCTGGGTGGCGTAGTTGGTGAGGAAGGGTCAGATTCTTCAGATGTTGCTCAGGAAGAATCGGCAAGTGCGTGACAGAGTGGAGATGTGCTGGGAATAAGAGAGGCAGGGGTCCAGGGTGACTCTGAGGTTCTTAGCGGAGGAAGAGGGAGAGAGTGTGGTAGATTCCAGAGGAACAGAGATAGAGAGATCAGAGGAGGAGGAGGAGGGAAAGAAAAGGAGGTCAGATTTAGAGAGGTTGAGTTTGAGGTGATGCACGTGCATCCAAGAGGATATAGCAGACAGACAGGTAGAGATACGGGAGGGGATGGTGGAGTCAGAAGTGGTTGAAGGAGAGGAAAATCTGAGCATCATCAGCACAGAAATGGTATGAAAAACCATAGGATGCGATGAGGGGGCCCAGGGAGCGGGTGTAGAGAGAGAACAGGAGAGGACCCAAGACTGACCCTTGGGGGACTCCTGTTGAGAGAGGGCGAGGTGTGGAGGTTGCTCCACGCCAGGTTACCTGGTAAGTGCGGTTGGAGAGGTAAGAGGAGAACCAGGCCAGAGCATTGCCAGAGATTCCCAGGTCAGCGAGAGAGGATAGTAGAATAGAGTGATCAACAGTGTCAAAGGCAGCAGAGAGGTAGAGGAGAATTAGGACAGAGGAGAGAGAGGCAGCTCGGGCAGAGTTTAGTGAGTTGGTGACAAACAGCAGGGCAGTTTCAGTGGAGTGAGCAGAGCGGAAGCCAGATTGGAGAGGGTCAAGCAGAGAGTGGTTGGACAGGAAAGCAGAGAGCTGGCGGTGTACAGCCCGCTCGAGGGTTTTGGAGAGGAAGGGTAGGAGGGAGACAGGATGGTAGCTCTGGAGGGAGGTGGGGTCGAGGGTAGGTTTTTAGAGGAGGGGAGTGATAGAGGCTTGTTTGAAGGCAGAGGGAAAGAGACCAGAAAGGAGAGAGGTGTTGAGAAGGGAGGAGATGAAGGGAAGTAGAGCAGGAGCAGCAGCTTGAAAGAGGTGAGTGGGGAGGGGGTACAGGGCACACGTGGTGGGTGTGTGACCCTGGAGCAGGGAGGAGAGGTCAGAGTCTGAGAGGGGAGAAAAGGTGGAGAAGGAGGGTGAGTTAGTAGGGGATGCAGTGGGTGAAGGGGTTGGAGCAGGAGAGGGTGCGGGGGAGGGACTTGTGATAGGGGGAGTTGGCTCTCTGCTGACAGACAGGGAGATACACTGGAGGTGATGTTGACAATGCCATTATGGCGCGCACAGTGCTGCAGATAAGGTTTTGGGTCTGGGAGTAACTTACCCTCTAAATTGAACAGAGAGTAAAATTTATTTTAAGGGGGGTAAAATGCAACATTACATTGAAGTAATGAGTAATCACAATAAATACCTGTGACGAAGAGCGAATTAATCCGAATCAACAATCTTCCTCTCGACCGGTGAGGGCACTGTACAACAGGAACTGCGGGCTTCGTACTGAATGGTTGGGCAGTTCATTCCAGGGGCAGTCGGAAGCCGGCCATTCAGGAAGAGGGCAGCGTTACGATACCTGGAGTCATCGCCCTAGTATGGTGAGCGAAGTTTCAGTCATGAATTGGAGGAGACAAGATTGAACTAGCTATCGGAGGGAGCAGGGCTGAGGGTACTTTAGGGGGACGTGACGCCGTAATCGGTTCCTTTGTTGTGGTTAATGGGAGGAAAGAAGGACAGGAAAAGGTGAATGAAGTGTGCCCATTGATAAAAAAAGCCTGTATTTGTCTCTGCTGATACGAAGCCGGGAGCTGCAGCCAGGAGCCAGCCCGGACCTGAACGCACAAATCACCACCACTCAGAGCACGGCACCTGCATAAGGAGCACACAGTCTGGAGACGTTTTTATGTGTTTGTGTTACGTGTTTTGTGTTCGCATTATTATTTTGGGACTGCAACCCCTTGTTTTCGAGCTGGCAATATCCATTGCTGAGTAGAGTCATCTTTTTATTTGAGTCCAGTTTTTGCTGGCAAGATTAAAGAAATGAAACTGTGGACTTTGTGTTTGTCCTTTGTCTGGAGCACCTGAATCACCTGTACACCTGAGCACTGCAAACCACATTGCCACAATACTGTACAATCTTTAATAGTAATTGGGGTAGTGTGACAGAGAGCGAATGAATCCTACTCAACAATCTCCCGACCTGTGAGGGTGCTGTGATTTGGCAGTTCATTCCAGGGTCAGTCGGAAGCCAGCCATCCAGGAAGGGGTCGAAGTCACAATGCCCAAAATCATCGCCCTAAAGCGGCAAGCGATGTGTCAGTCATGGATTGCAGGAGGCGTGATTGAACTGGCTATCGCAGGGAGCGTATAATTGAGGATGTGATGATGTAATCTGTTAATTTGATGTGGTTATGAGAATGACCGAGAAAGGAAACGGACTGTGATAAGCGTATCATAAAATAGAAGGCTAACCTCCGGAAGCTGTAGCTAAACAGGCAGCAATTAAACCTGGACTGCACTTCACCATTGGACATGAATAAACCTGTAAATCACCACTTTCACCAAGAGCACTCACTCTGGACTTGTGACCGTGTTGTGTTTGTGTGTGTCTTGTTTAGTGTATTATTATTTCGGGACTGAACCCCGTGGTCTGCCTGAGTGATACACATCGTTGTGTAGAGACAGGTATTATTATTTGGCAGCAAATAAAGAGCTGCTTTTTCACCGTGAACTGTCTTGTGTCTATCATTCCTGATTATTTATTTATAGCAATAGGTATTTACTTATCTAGAAAATGATTTAGGATATTTCAAAATGTTTTGTATTCAACAGATTTCTTCATAATACAATATAATAGTAATAGCAGCTCTCTAGATAAGCTGAGTACTGTTTTATGCTGTGGCAGGGCAGAAGCCCTGCTGCTGTAAATAGTGTGTGTGGGAATGTAAGTTTGGCAGGGATGGGGTTAGATATATCCATGCCAGCAATCACAGGTGTTCTCCAATTAGGTAATTGGTACTAACTGGGGAGTGGCCACATGTATATAAGGAGAAATCCTTTGTCTGGGAGAGGGAGTAGGTGGTGTTTAGGTGAGTGCTGTGATTTTTGTATTTTTTTTTTTAGCTATCTTGTCACAGTTGGTGTCTGTGGCAGGGTGCCCGGCCCCTGTGCGTATTTTGTGTTTTATGTTGTCTGTTATATGTATTATTGTAGTTGTGTACGGAGTGTGGGTTATGTAGTACAGGTGATGTAAAATGTATATTTGTATTTAGGCACAGGGAAATGCACAACCGCTTCACGTGCAGATTAAAATGGGTATTTGTATTGGGGCACGTGAAGTGCACGATTAGTTCACGTGCTGGGATTCAAGTGAATGATTAATTAGTAATTGAATCCCAGCACATCTGTATATATAGATGCACAAATCACTCACTCAGGGTTGGATGTACAGTGAGGAGGTATGGGATAGAGAGAGGAGAGAAATAACAAACACCAGTACGACTTTTTTGGTTGAGTGTTCGTTTTGTTTTATTTGTTCTGTTTTGTTAAACATTTTATTTTGTTAATTTATTTGTTATTAAACAGCACATCTTCTCACAGTACTGTTGCCATTACTTCCTGGCCTAACGTCATCACCAGCCAGCCTGTTTGCAGTGTCAGAGTGGGACAGCGCCCCCTTGAGACTCAGAGCAGAAGGGGGAGGAGCCTCTGCCATCTCCAGATCCAAAGGGGGAGGAGCCTCTGTTGTCTCCAGTGCAAAAGGGGGAGGAGCTTCTGCTGTCGCCAGTGCAAAAGGGGGAGAAGTTGCTACCATCTCCAGAGCCAAAGGGGGAGGGACGACCACCACCATGCCAAACTCAACAGCCATTACACCTGCTGCTGAGAGGAGCATGGTGAAAACCAGCATCCGCACATCTGCGTCCGGATGGTCCAGTGTCCACACGTCCAGAGGGTCAGTGTCCACACATCCAGAGGTTCCAGCGCCGCCCCTGCCGGAGTGCCCTGCACCACCGCCGCGGGGGAAAACTGAAGCGCAACGGCACTCAGTGTTTTATTAAATAATAAACAAAAGATTTAAACATAAAAGGGCACGTTGGCCAAACAAATAAGCAAACAATAACGGAAACAAGTATATTGGTATATAGCAATTGTTTTTCTCTTACTTAACAAATCACGTCTCGCCTCTGACACTCTCCCCTGAGCGTAGACAGCTGCAGGCTTTTATAGTCTGGCCGAGGGGTTAACTAGCTATTAATTAATTAATTAATTAATTAATTAATTAATTAATCTTATTACCCCTCGGCCACAGTCTGCACGAGTTTAATAAGGATGCGTGACTGTCAGCTAGTTAAATAATCAGTAACTGATCAGTCACGCATCCTCACAAGGTTTTATAATCAAAAGACAAAACAATAACAAATAATATTGGCTTTCACCGTCATATAAACATATAAATCATAATATAAATAAATAATAAACAAAGGGGCGGGACACTCCGCCACAGGTGCCTATGGGTCAGCTCCCTTGGCCTATGCTTCCAGACACCCCACCATCATGTCTGGACCTCCCATCCCCCGTTGACCCCCCCCAAACATAAGAGGAACCGGGGTGGTGGGGTGGTATGTTGAATAAGCGACTGGATTCTTGATCCTCAGGATTTCTCAGCGCCGTCTTAGCCACCCTCAACCTAACCTACCAACTTACCTATCTCCACATTTTTGGAAGGTAATTCTACATAATAAATACAATATTCATTGTTTCGAGAGAGTCAAGATGCTTTATATTGCGATAACAAGACAATCAATAAGGAATACAATATTGTCATTTCTATATTAGTGCAGTATCAGTACAGTTTTAAATATATATTTTTGGACATTTTTTTGTTTTTAAACTTTTAGGGTGTATGTCTGTTGACTTGGAAAGAGACTGAGAAAGGAAGGTTTACAGAAAACCAAAAAAATTCAAACAGCCTAGTACTAGTGGAAGGAGACTCGAGAGTAGCAACTTCTCAGACTATATTATTACTAATATTATCAAGGCAGGATTAAATGACTGCGAGAAAGACATTGTTGGATTTTGTTTAGGCGCAAAAATGTTTTGCGTATGTGCAAAATTGCGACATATGTATGAAAGGGAAAGGCCCAGTGCATGTTGAAAAATACGCATGTGCAAATTCGTAAGGGCAACGTTACACCTCAGCAGCAAGATGCTCCAAGGAATGTGGGCAGCAGTGTGGAGTAGTGGTTAGGGCTCTGGACTCTTGACCGGAGGGTTGTGGGTTCAATCCCTGGTAAGGGACACTGCTGCTGTACCCTTGAGCAAGGTACTTTACCTAAATTGCTCCAGTAAAAACCCAACTGTATAAATGGGTAATTGTATGTAAAAATAATGTGATATCTTGTAACAATTGTAAGTCGCCCTGGATAAGGGCGTCTGCTAAGAAATAAATAATAATAATAATAATAATAATATGGAGATAGCTCATTGACCTCTGAGATGCACCTGATTACATAATGATATATATTAAAGTGAGTATCTAATCGCTCCATTACTTGCACATGCTTAACTTTGCACCACTTAGGACTTGCCGTAAATGATGTGACAGGGTTATAAAAAGGTGTGCTTGTGTGGAGTGTTCTGCAGACAGAGATAAGTCATGAAAAGCCACGACATACGGTATTTCTGTCATGGGCAGATGTGATATTGACATAAAAATGCAGTATGTCATGGCCTTTAATGAGATATCTTGTTTATACCAAGACTGCATTTGTGTGGCTTAATTTGTTTATGAAGGGCTATATTAAAAATAAATTGTATATTTTATTGTAATGCAGTGTTTTCGCTGTCACTCATCACTCTCACCAATTACAAATGTTTTTTTGACAGTGACAAAGAAAAAATCAGCCCAGTAATCACTAGTGATGACTGCTTCTGTTTTGTATAATTTGTTTCATTTTTCAAAAAATGTTTAATAAACAAACTGTCCCGCTGAACACAGAGCCATATTGTCACCTTATCTATTAAATTATATAATCCTTCTGAAGGTTTCTCAACAGTAAGTCATTCTGCAACACATACACCCACTCCAGCACTTCCTGGTTGACCACCCCTTCCTGAGCTTTGCCAGCCTTCCTTATTCTCATAGAGGGCTTCCTGTCCCCTAGCCCAATATCTAGCTGGCTGCCTCAGGGGCTCACTCATTCACCACTACCTATTTCTCACAGTAGCCATTAGTGGTGAAAATAAAAAGTGGCAGACATACAAAATAAAAATAAAAAACCACACCCGACCTAGATTCCCATAAATTATACTAGATCCAAGGTTTTTAAACCCAACCTCCTATAATTTATGTAGCATCCCTCGACTGCCACAGTGTGTTTAACATGTTGATGCAGTGTGTGTGTGTATTTGTTAACATGCTGATGCAGTGTGTGTGTTTGTTAACATGCTGATGCAGTGTGTGTGTGCGTGTTTGTTAACATGCTGATGTAGTGTGTGTGTGTGTTTGTTAACATGCTGATGCAGTGTGTGTGTGTTTAACATGCTGATCCAGCATGTGTGTGTTTGTTAACATGCTGATCCAGTGTATGTGTGTTGAACATGATGAGCCAGTGTGTGTGTGTTTGTTAACATGCTGATCTAGCCTGTGTGTTTGTTAACATACTGATCCAGCGTGTGTGTTTTTTAACATTCTGATCCAGTGTGCATGTGTTTAACATGCTGATCCAGCGTGTGTGTGTTTGTTAGCATGCTGATCCAGTGTGCATGTGTGTTTTTTAACACATTCTGATCCAGTGTGTTTGTGTGTTTAACATACTGATTCAGCGTGTATGTGTTTGTTGACATGCTGATCTAGCGTGTGTGTTTGTTAACATGCTGATCCAGCGTGTGTGTGTTTGTTAACATGCTGATCCAGTGTGCATGTGTTTTTTAACATGCTGATCCAGTGTGTGTGTGTTTAACACGCTGATCCAGCGTGTGTGTGTTTGTTAACATGCTGATCCAGTGTGAGTGCGTTTAACATGCTGATCCAGCGTGTGTGTTTGTTAACATGCTGATACAGTGTGTATGTGTTAGTTAACATGCTGATCCAGTGTGCATGCATTTGTTAACATGCTGATCCAGCGTGTGTGTGTTTAACATGCTGATTCAGCAACCTTCTCTTCATTAGGGCTTCCACTATCATGTAGGAAAAAAAGGGCTCAACCTGCCTAGAGATCTTGGGAATCATTCTCGATACTGTTGCCATGGAAGCTCGCTTACCCCAAGAGGAACTGGATCGCCTCAGAATTCTCATTTCCCAATTTCAAAATCGTTCAACCTGCTCCAAAAGGGATTTGCTATCTTTACTGGTCTTTTAAATTAAGCCATCAGAATAATTCCCCCGGGCCGAGCATTCATATCTCGATTGCTGGATATTGCTAAATCTGTTAGGAAGTAGAAAGCATAGGTCACACCCTAGCAATGTTTCTAAGGTGGAAAAGTTATGCCTTAACAGTATTCTGTACATGAGGTTCAAAAGTTAATCCAGGATCAAAAATAACTCCCTAACTTCTCATTTTGGATCCAAACTCAAGCATAGTACCATCAACTGACAAGTTTACAGCATTGGTTTTATGTAACTGGTGGGCAGTACCTAGCAACATAACCTATGTCTTATCTCAGTTAAAATTCAGAAAGTTTTGTGACATCCAATTCTTAATATCAGAAATGCAATCAGCAAGCACAGAGGCAGCAACATCAACATCAGATTTTGTATGCATATAAATTTGGGTGTCATCTGCATAAAAATGATAATTCAGGCCATGTAATCTTAGTATGTGACCAAGGGGAAACATGTAAATACTAAATAGTAGAGGGCCCAAAATTGAACCTTGTGGGGCACAAAGATGTTACCAGCCCAACCTCAGAACTAAAACCGCCAAGAGAGACAAAGTGTTGACGCCCAGTAAGATAAGACTGAAACCATTTTAGTGCAATGCCAGAAATGCCAAACAAACTCTCTAACCTATCAAGTAGGATAGCATGATTTACAGTGTCGAATGCAGCACTGAGATCCAAAAGAATTAAAATATCACACCTGAGTCAGCTGCCATAAGAAGATCGTTTGTAACTTTAACAAGGTCAGTTTCAGTACCGTGTAGTTGTCGAAAACCAGATTGCAAAGGTTCATAGAGTTAAACATAAATCTGGTGATACGGACCAGTATGTTTATTTTCTAACTCAGCACAAATGACATTTGGTAGGAATAAATGTATAAAATGCATTCATGTCTTTACAAAATCATTTTCATTTCAGAATATTCTTTTAAAAACTGTATAAACAGGACCATGTATCATTTATGTCTTGTTGTCAACCAACATTCTGTTATTGTTAAACTTCACTAAATGTGAACATCAGTACGTACCTCCGAAAGACATCTGTACTGTAACCGTGTCGTTGCTTGCAATTGCTGTACTAGCTACATGCTAGAGGTTGCGTCCCTACCAGTTTAATTTAATCCTAATTATATAATAAGTAACACTATACACAGGGTCACTTTCATTTTTCACGTTTTATTATTTAAAAGCACAGAGGAGTTTTAATACTGATAGGTTTGTTTGTGGAATGGAACGGCATCATTGAACTCCCGACCGTACCATTACAACAAAAGTGAGAGGGGGAAAAAGAAAATCGTATTTCCTAAATTAAAAACATAGTATTAGTTTCCACATGTTCAAGACACAAACACAAAAAACATTATCACGGGTTACCATTTTTAATCCAGACAGAAACACAGATGTAACCCGTGTGTGCTGAACTATATATTCCATGTCTCCCTCAGTGCAATGGAATGGTCCCTCTGCCTAGCATTTTTTGTAAAACTGGGAGCCCCCCAAAATTATGAATACCCCGTTGCACATCTACACCCTCGGGACTATGTGTATGCCGAGTGTGGTTCCTTAATTTGCTATACTTTTTGAGATACAGGTTTATAAAAAAGCGTCTTAAAAAAAAACGAAAAACAGCTGTGTGAGAGGGGAGGGATCTGGACTGGTCGTCAGGCGCATGCATAGGCGTGTAGGGGGTTCAGACACCCCGTGTATTCCCACGCTGTCAGGCAATGTCTTGTTGACAGGAGTCAGCTGTTAAGAAATCGGCTGACATTGGCTGGGGGGGTGGGACTATACAGGGTGAATGACTGAATAAAAGGGCACTGTTTTGTATCCTCTCTGGCTCATACAGGAAGTATAGTGAAATTTGTGGATGTTCGATTACATCAACATGTGCTGATTCAGTCAGTCTTTTGGCGTTTGGGTGGGGTTTTTGTTGATCGTACCATTCTCTTTACATCTGCATATAATTGTCAAATGGAAATGCTCCACACCTATCTAAGCAGCTATATTCCTCTACATCTCCAGCTAAATGGACCAAACAGTCTACATTGTACACCAGGAACTCATTGCCATAACATTTCTGACCTTGAGCAACAAAATATAAGTCATGGACATAAGTTCTGTAACTTTGAGCTTCTTGAGGGCAGATTATAATTGAGATAGAAACACTTAGACTCATTAAGTGGTCATTCAAATCTTGTTTCTATATTCCTTTCAATAAATCTTATCTTTATACAACAAGAATTGTCTATATTCAGTGGCTTTCCAACAGTCAACCTCATGTACTGTAAGCTTTGTGGTTTACATGCAAATCTGTCAGGGATGAATCTTTTCAAATGTAGTAACCTATTGCTGATTTCTTCAATTTGGCATGCTGACATTTTTACACTTCTTTTCCCTCTTATCTATACCAGAATCAATCTCTTCATGACACCAAGACAGACTTGGTGCATATAGTCAACTGGAAACGTTTTCACCATATCAATAGGTATATCACAAAATGGAGACAGATCATGTTGGTGCTATTGATTAGATTGATTTCTAAATGACACATCTGTGAGAAGCTGTATGTTAGCAACTTCTTGGTATGTCATCCTGCTGTACCACACGCCACTCTGATCGCATTTATCACAACCAAAATATCCCAAGCACAACTTGGTTGCCTTTACCATGGCTCTAGATGGAGCATCACAAATTATGCATCTTAGATTAATACTACTTTTTTTATCATACTGTAGACCATGATGAAGGCGGCCAATTAAATCCCTGATTGAATCTTGCAAAAATGGTAAATCTGTAAATCTTAGATTTTCCATAATTTAGTGCCACTGGAAAAACTCTCACTGTTTCCATGTTCACAATGGCACAGAAAATTGGCCATACTGATTTGTTTGCGCTTTTAAAAGGTGGAGGGCTGTCTATATTTGATGACATTTCCAAACTGGAAACATTATCCCTTTTCATAACAGGATATTTCTTGAAATTTTTGAGCAGTTCTCCATCAAGTCCAAAATAAATATATTCCATGCCTGATTTTAATTCTGTATGCACATCTGTATGTGTTTTCAGTAATGTTCGAGCACACATGGGAAGATCAGCATGTCTGCATTTTCGTAGGAGCTTTAGAAGACTATCTACTACACTCCTGAATGTGAAACTCATGTGGCAGCAGTGCCAGGCAGTAGTGTGGAGTAGTGGTTAGGGCTTTGGACTCTTGACTGGAGGATCGTTGGTTCAATCCCAGGTGGGGGATACTGCTGCTGTACCCTTGAGCAAGGTACTTTACCTAGATTGTTCCAGTAAAAACCTAACTGTGTAAATGGGTAATTGTGTGTAAAAAATAATGTAATTGTATGTAAAAATAATGTGAGATCTTGTAACAATTCTAAGTCACCCTGGATAAGGGTGTCTGCTAAGAAATAAATAATAATAATGTGCCCACATTGACAATCCCTCCAACAATGAGTTACTTTTTCAATAAGTTTCATCTTCTGAGTGTGATGACAAAGTCACATGTTGGTCGATTGTGTCCCAGTTCTCTTTAATATTGACCCAAGCACTGTGTTCACTACTATTGCCATACATATTCTCTTATTCCAATCTTCTGGGTACAGCTGGAGCCTCATTAAAATTACCATCATGTTTACCTTCATTAACAGCTACCCATTTCCGTTTGAATTCCTCGTGACTTTCCATAATTTCTCTTTGTTGTTTAGTCTCTAAATGTGAATGTGCTCTTAGAAGGAATGTTTATGTTTTTCAGACCGAGATTATAAGTGATTATTTACCTGTACCATTAAGGTCTCTAGCCTGTTGGAATCCAGCATTTTCAAACACCCGTGTAAGCTATCTGTCTGCTTTGTAAATCCATTTGCTTATTACCCCTATGTCAGCTGTTGTAATTATAGTCGGTAAGCCATCTCCATGAAAACATATTCAATGCACTCCACGTTTTTGTTTTTCTATTTAATCAAGGAGATTTTTTTAAACAGAATTTGTCAAGACCTCTTTGACAAAGCAGATGAGACAATAGGACAAGCATAACTTTTAAATAACACATTGTAGGCTGAATTAGGCAACTGCAATAATTAAGTATTAAAAAGAATGGAGGACAAACAATTAACGCATGTGGTCTGCTCTGTGTTTGGATTAAAACTAAAGCGAAACAAAGGATCAAGATTATAAAGAAAAAAAATTTTTTTGTAATTAACTGCATTTTCTGAGACCTGCAGTCTTTACTTTATATATCCCCAATGTAGTTTATAAACAACATATACTTTTTTTCATTAAAATAACACATTCTGTCTGAAACCTTTAACATTCAGTTTTCATTATCATCAAGACTATAAACAGGTTTCATCATAGTTATTCAAGTTCAGTTTAATTATGAGTTGGCTACTTTAATTCTCTCACACAGAGAAGTGCAGGAAATACACGTTGTACATTGTTATCACCTCTAAACTCCTCAATCATCAAATTCTAACTCAATTTATGATCATCACTATTATTTATTAATGCAATTATTTATTAATTTATCATTGTTGTTGGTATAACTATTATTTGAGCCTGGTGGTGACAAGTATGCAGTCAGTGATTCAAATAAAAAGATGTTTACAAATAGGAGCCAACTTTCAAAATGATTGTGAGTTCTGGGTGCTGCATACAAATACCCCACTGGCTTTATGTTTTCTTTGTGTCTTTCCTTATTTGTTGTGTCATGACGACATTTAGGTTTTTTATGAGACTTCTGTAAAGTCATTTACATTTGCTTTGAGAAGTCAACCCTTTCTGTTTCGGCTAATTGAAAGAAGAGCAAATTAACTTCAAGTTCAACACGTCTTGTATCACTTACAGTGTCCTATATTTTACTTGGTATGGATTGTTATATTGTGTATAATCATGTTGTATTTTTTTCCAACCCAATTAGTTTATACAGTAGTATAGTTTATAAGAAATGGGTGCCCAGCAGTACACAGATGCCAGGGGTATTTTGGGGAGGGAAAGGAAGACTTTTCAGTGAATGACTTGTATTTACAGAAAGCTTTTTCTGTAAAGACAAGGCTGTATTAGTGATCTGCTACTACTACCAATACTGCTTGGCTGAATTAGTATTGCTTAGACAAGAATAATCAACATGCACTGCTACTTATAAAATACCTACATGACTTAACAAATATCAGTTACATATGATGCATCATTTTTTCAGTATTATGCAAGCTTAACAATTAATTAGTTATAAACATTATAAATCATTTAAAATAAACTAAAGAATTGCCTCTTACAACATTACAATATTCAACTTTCTCTTAATCCTCAAAGGAGGAATAATTATTGCTGCAAACAAATGTACAGAAATAGCTGACCCTGCTCTCATCAAATTCTGCTGCCACCATCTGCTGTTTTTAATTCCTCTTCAATATTTGTGTGTGCTACCCTCCTTGTCCCCTCAAAATGTTCCCTTTTACCCTGCACATGAATGTGTGTTCTGCTGGTGCTGCCTGAACACTAGCCAGGAGGCATCTGTTGCTTATAGTCCAGACAGCATCTGCGACTATTTCTCACTTTTCCCAGCATGTTGTGCGATATAGTTTCTCCCAAAGGTGGCCTTTTGTATGCAGCACCATTGTCAATTCCATCATTGTCTGCCATGGTCTGTTCCCACGATGCAAAGGAAGTTATTGCCACAATCAGAAACCTTTATCATTTGCATTCTGTAATTTAAGATATGCTGTACTGGTAGCTAAGTAATAACTTTTACTCCTTTACTCTGGAGTATTGTAACACAACATTTGTAACATTAAAGTCATGATTACATGTTATCTATTACAAAAGAAGACTGAGACAAAAAATAACTATTTTCAGCTAAAACAGACAAACAAACAAATATGACATATTAATAAAACTTTTATTTATAACTGGGTGTCCATAAAATATCCATCCTTTTCAGATATGGCTAACAAGTCTTAGGATGTTTACTGACTGCCATAATTTATTTGGCTAATAGTTTCAAATAGAGACCAAGCCTCCCGATGGACATAGGCGTCTCTAGCTGTCATCCCGCCTTGTGTTTCTGTCAGCCTGTTAGATTATCAAGAGCTTCTCCTGGGAACTTTCACCATAACAGATTCAGAAAAGCCTGGTCTCCTGAGAGCTACTTTTAACTCCTGACAATATCCACAGTGTCAGAACAGAATAGCACACCATGGGGTAGGGTAGAGAAGACACAGCAGATGTTAGTAATAAACTCAGTTCACAGTCTCAACAAGGCTATTGGCCAGTGAATCATCAAACCAAACTAAGCTGGACCAATGTACAGTTATGGAATTTCACTTTGCTTTTATCTTTTAAACAATTATATATTTAAGTCACAGTAACCCTTTATAATAAGTGATAGTAATTCAAGCACATATTTCCTGTCTGGTACCTTTTTGTCTGACAGGAGACAATTAAACAGTTTTCAGATGATGAACCACATAAAAAATTGGTTGCAAAAAAGAACACTGTAGACATAACATATACAATAAAAAAAAATGCTTTCCTGTTCCATTAATTGAATAACAAAAGTGAACTGTAACAAAATATTTACACCCCAAAACAGCAAAACATAAACAATCTAGCGCTCTTAACAACATCAGTGTCCTCCCTCCTGTTCCTCAGATTAGTTGGTCTGCTGCTACTATTATTTAAACAATAACAAGACACGAAACCCAGATTCACAAGCATATATGGGAGCGACTGTAACTCAAGGTCAGTACATTAGATCTAGAAATAAAGATGCTATCTCCCTTCCTTAATTATAAGATCTGGTACCTTTTTGTTTACACCTGTATGAAATATAAAATTCAGCAGCACAAATAATGTAATTACAAAAATGGGCAATGTGCACGATAATAAGTCAAATGTGTTTAGATATCTATTGTTACTGGCATTTTAGAAACATAATTAATGCAACTTTAAAGGCTTCCGTGATCTCAAACTTAACGTTTGTAATTGGAAGGTATTGTTTACCTTAAGAATGTTCCACTGAATTGCTCCCTGGTTCCACTGTACTCTGTAGAATTTACATCCATAACTATAAACCCCTCAATGGTGTGATATGCTGTAATACAAAAATAACATTGACAAATGTTTTGAAAATGAGTCTTTATTAACCAAGTAATCAATTTGAATTTGAGTTGTGTGCATTTTGTAAATTGTAATTGGTTGCAGATTTCTATAAAGCGCACTCCATACATCCGACCTCAAGGGAACATGTGTAAATACAGTGGAAAGTGCATAATACATGAAATTGTAGCAGCAACACACCAGCTAATAGCAGGTATCAGGCTTAAAGAGCATGGAAAGCAAGAGAGAACAGGTGGGTCTTGAGAGCTGATTTAAAGCAAGTGACGGTGGGAGCATCACGCACCAAAGCTGGGACAGAGTTCCAAAAAGTCTGAATATTTAGGATTTCACCCAATGTTTTTTGAGTAACTCAGTAAATGTATTTATGTGTCCTTGCATTGGTAGGGAGCTCTAGACCAGTTTGGTTCTGGGGTGTGCGGTTAATAGATAGAACTTCAACTTGACTCCTCTCTAGCATCACATTGATCTTTCTTTGTCAGATTTTAACTGTGTTGAATTGTTGTATTTTTCCCAGGCAACAACCTACTATATATATTTTAGCCAATCAGATGAGATCTAAGGGGCCAGGCTGAAGCAGTTGAAAGGGGGTAGGTTCATTTTTGTGGATCGGTATTACGTTTGGTAAATAGCAAACATAATACCGATCCACAAAAAGGGAGACAAAACCGAACCAAGTAACTACAGACCAATAAGCCTGACTTCTATTATATGTAAACTTATGGAAACTATAATAAGATCCAAAATGGAAAATTACCTACATGGTAACAATATCCTGGGAGACAGTCATCGTGGTTTTAGGAAAGGGAGATCGTGTCTAACTAACCTACTTGACTTTTTTGAGGATGCAACATTGACAATGGATAATTGCAAAGCATACGACATGGTTTATTTAGATTTCCAGAAAGCTTTTGACAAAGTCCCGCATAAAAGATTAATTCTCAAACTGAACGCAGTAGGGATTCAAGGAAATGCATGCACATGGATTAGGGAGTGGTTAACATGTAGGAAAACAGAAAGTACTGATTAGAGGAGAAACCTCAAAATGGAGCGACGTAACCAGTGGTGTACCATAGGGATCAGTATTAGATCCTCTGCTATTTCTAATCTAAATTAATGATTTAGATTCTGGTATAGATTCTGGTATAGTAAGAAAACTCGTTAAATTTGCAGACCACACAAAAATAGGAGGAGTGGCAAACACTGTTGCAGCAGCAAAGGTCATTCAAAATGATCTAGACAGCATTCAGAACTGGGCAGAAACATGGCAAATGAAATTTAATAGCAAAAAGTGTAAAGTATTGCATGCAGGCAATAAAAATGTGCATTATAAATATCATATGGGAGATACTGAAATTGAAGAAGGGATCTATGAAAAGACCTAGGAGTTTATGTTGACTCAGAAATGTCTTCATCTAGACAATGTGGGGAAGCTATAAAAAAAAGGCCAACAAGAGAATGCATTAGTATGACCTCACCTAGAATATTGTGTTCAGTTCTGGTCACCTCGTTACAAAAAGGATATTGCTGCTCTAGAAAGAGTGCAAAGAAGAGCAACCAGAATTATCCCGGGTTTAAAAGGCATGTCGTATGCAGACAGGCTAAAAGAATTGAATCTATTCAGTCTTGAACAAAGAAGACTACGCGGCGATCTGATTCAAACATTCAAAATCCTAAAAGGTATAGACATTGTCGACCCAGGGGACTTCTTTGACCTGAAAAAAGAAACAAGGACCAGGGGTCACAAATGGAGATTAGATAAAGGGGCATTCAGAACAGAAAATAGGAGGCACTTTTTTACACAGAACTGTGAGGGTCTGGAACCAACTCCGCAGTAATTTTGTTGAAGCTGGACACCCTGAGATCCTTCAAGAAGCTGCTTGATGAGATTCTGGGATCAATAAGCTACTAACAACCAAACGAGCAAGATGGGCTGAATGGCCTCCTCTTGTTTGTAAACTTTCTTATGTTTTTATGTTCTTATTATTGTTCTTGGTGACAGGTGACCACTCTGTAGAAACAAAGAGGGGGTCATAGCTGGAACCACATCCCTTTTCTCAGGCCCATGTTCCCCACTCCTCACAATCTGCCAAATGTAACTTGCCATTGAGTGGCTTGGTTTCAGAAAACAACTTTATAATGACTAATACAGGCAGAAGTAGAAGTACACACAGGTTCAAATGCGGTTCACTACTATTCTGTTTCTCTGTGCCTAGAGAGAAGAGTTAACTATATATATATATATATATATATATATATATATATATATATATATATATATATATATATATATATATATATATATACAGACGTGCTCAAATTTGTTGGTACCCCTCCACAAAAAACGAAGAATGCACAATTTTCTCTGAAATAACTTGAAACTGACAAAAGTAATTGGCATCCACCATTGTTTATTCCATATTTAATAGAAATCAGACTTTGCTTTTGATTTTTTATTCAACATAATATTGTAAATAATAAAACAAATGAAAATGGCATGGACAAAAATGATGGGAGCGCTAACCTAATATTTTGTTGAACAACCTTTAGAGGCAATCACTGCAATCAAACGTTTTCTGTAACTCTCAATGAGACTTCTGCACCTGTTAACAGGTAGTTTGGCCCACTCTTCCTGAGCAAACTGCTCCAGCTGTCTCAGGATTGATGGGTGCCTTCTCCAGACTGCAAGTTTCAGCTCTTTCCATAGATGTTCAATAGGATTCAGATCAGGACTCATAGAAGGCCACTTCAGAATAGTCCAATGTTTTGTTCTTATCCATTCTTGGGTGCTTTTAGCTGTGTGTTTTGGGTCATTATCCTGTTGGAGGACCCAAGACTTGTCACTGAGACAGAGCTTTCTGACACTGGGCAGTACGTTTCACTCCAGAATGCCTTGATAGTCTTGAGATTTCATTGTGCCCTGCACAGATTCAAGGCACCCTGTGCCAGGCGCAGCAAAGCAGCCCCAAAACATAACCAAGCCTCCTCCATGTTTCACTTGTAGGTATGGTGTTCTTTTCTTTGAAAGCTTCATTTTTTCAACTGTGAACATAGAGCTGATGTGACTTGCCAAAAAGCTCCAGTTTTGACTCATCTGTCCAAAGGACATTCTCCCAGAAGGATTGTGGCTTGTCAATATGCATTTTAGCAAATTCCAGTCTGGCTTTTTTATGTTTTTCTGTCAAAAGTGGAGTCCTCCTGGGTCTTCTTCCATGGAGCCCACTTTCGCTCAAAAAGCGGCGGATGGTGCGATCAGAAACTGACGTACCTTCACCTTGGAGTTCAGCTTGTATCTCTTTGGCAGTTATCCTTGGTTCTTTTTCTACCATTCGCACTATCCTTCTCTTCAATCTGGGGTCGATTTTCCTCTTGCGGCCGCACCCAGGGAGGTTGGCTACAGTTCCATGGACCTTAAACTTCTTAATAATATTTGCAACTGTTGTCACAGGAACATCAAGCTGCTTGGAGATGGTCTTGTAGCCTTTACCTTTACCATGCTTGTCTATTATTTTCTTTCTGATCTCCTCAGACAACTCTCTCCTTTGCTTTCTCTGGTCCATATTCAGTGTGGTCCACACAATGATACCAAACAGCACAGTGACTACTTTTCTCCATTTAAATAGGCTGAATGACTGATTACAAGATTGGAGACATGTGTGATACTAATTAAAGAAACTAATTAGTTTGAAATATCACTATAATCCAATTATTTATTATCTTTTCTAAGGGGTACCAACAAATGTGTCCAGGCCATTTTAGAATATCTTTGTAGAATAAGCAATAATTCATCTCTTTTCACAGCTTCTTTGCTTTATGCTATGACATACCAAAGGCATGCAAGTATACATGATAAAATAGCTTTTAATTTCATCACTTTTCAGGAGGAATGAAGCATTATTTCAATGAGCTGTAAGGGTACCAACAAATTTGAGCACGTCTGTATATATATATATATATATATCAGCCCATGGAGTTGAAACAGAGGCTTGACTTAAACAATCTTTTTGCTGTATTAATCACTGCTCTAGAACATCCTTTGTTATGCTAATAAAGATTAGTATAAAACGTATTCTCACTTTGTGGACAAGGCCACAGGATTAAAAGCTATCTACACATGCCAGTCATTAAGTTCCTGGCAGTAAGGCCGAGGGAAAATAAAAATCGCACTGAAGCACATTTAGTCATCAGTTGAATAAAGTCTCCTGTGCCATTTCTTACAATCTGACCACATTGTTTAGCTAAGCACTGCGTATTACTAAATGTTAGGACTTTCAATGGAAATAAAGATTTTAAAGAAAGGCAACAATGGACTTTCTCTAAAGGCGCCTTTTGCAAGTAAAAATGCAACCTGGGGTGCAGGATTGTGGTGATTACTAGAGGAAGACAAGTGGCAGTAACTGAAAGCATTCACCTTATTATTGAATGCAATTTTCAGTGCCTGGCCCTGTGTTCTAGTCCTGAACAATGAAGGTCCCTGGTTGCACAGGCCATGCACCTCTCGCAGTGGATTCAATCAAAATATACTGCTGTATGCTTAACATTGTTCCCCTTTTTGTGGTGCTATTCAATCAATCACCTTAGGAGAACAGATCCCAAGACATGCCACTTCATCAACAAACCAAAAACTAATGTAAACATTCTATGTTAACTTTTAATTTTGAAACACATTTTAACAGCTTATCTGAAGAGTTGTATTGGATGTTGCCATAGAAATAAAAATAAGACAGATGCTGCTATTTTGTTATTGGTGATTATATATTGTAATACTAAGTACACATTTTCAGTATATTTAATAAGAAACGTGTCTCATACCACAGATTTTTCCCTCTTTGCCTTGTTATTTTTATACAAAAGATCAGTAACATGCAACCATGAGAGAACAACCACTAAAGGAGTTGATCTAAATGGTGGCAGATATGAATACTGCCACAGTATAAATAACTAGAATAGGATCCTGGATTTATTTTTACAAACAGATTAAAAACACTCACATGCACAGTTTCAGGGGGAGTCAGTTCGCCAATACATTGCAAATCTTAGGGAATTGGCAGCAACGTGCAAGTTTGAAGGTCTATACGATCAAATGATAAGGGACCAATTCATAGAAAAAAAGACCAATAATAAAATAAGGGAGCGTTTGCTCAAGGAGCCTGATGCACTCACACTGGATAGAACACTGGAAATAGCATGCCAGATTGAAGCAGCCGTAACAGAAGCAAAACAACTTTCAGCCGAACCACCACAGAGTACATTGCAGGAAAATGAAACTACGGTACAAGCAGTAGCTTCTCATGGCCACACGGCGCCCTCCTCGGAACAGAAGTGCTCAGTCGGGGAAAGAGAGGCTCTAGCTTGTGTGTGGGCGTGTGAGCGTTGGCACATTTATCTGCACGGACGTCAGTTCACCCTCCGTACAGACCACCAAGCGTTAACTACGTTACTGGCAAAATCTGGGACAGGCCACAAACCTCTTAGGACCTACAGGTGGTCTGATCGCCTCTACCAATACAATTTCACGCTAGAGTTCAAGCCTGGTCAACTCAATCAAGTGGCAGATCATCTTTCTAGGGCTGTAGCAGATCAAACAGAATTGAGAGAAAATTCAGAGGAAGTAAAACTAGTGATGATGCTCCAGAATGCTTTAGCTGCCATTGTGACTCCACAAGACTTGGAACGTGAATCCAGGTTGGATCCAGTTCTGCAAGAACTATGTCAATATATACAGACAGGCTGGCCTCGACAAGTCCCAGAACACTCAAAACCGTTTCACCGGGTACGAGAAGAACTGACATGTTGGGGTGATGCGTTTTTGGCTCGGGGCCAGCGTACAATCATTCCGAACTCCCTTCGATCAAGAGTCCTGAAACTGGCTCATGAGGGACATACTGGAATCGTTCGCATGAAGCAGAAGTGCCGTGAACTGGTGTGGTGGCCAGGGATAGACTTACAAGTCGAGTCATTAGTTAAGACATGTCAAGCCTGTTTATTGAGTTGCAAGTCAGTCCAACCTCAAACTGCACCCTTACAGCCAGTAGTTTGGCCATCAGGGCCTTGGCAAAAGCTCCAGATTGACATATGTGGAAAGATCCACTCAGCACCATTTTACCAACGTTTCCTTCTAGTAGTTTACGACCTACATTCCAAATGGCCGGAAGTGATTGCAAGAAGCGAGGTAACTTCAACAGTGGTCATTAATCATTAATCATTAATCATTAATCATTAATAACTGCTGCAAACCATCATAACAGATAACAGACCCCAGTTTACCTCCCATTTGTTTCAGCACTATTTGAGGAGTAAAGCTATTGAGCATGTCAGTACTTCACGTTATCACCCTGAATCTAATGGTGGTGTTGAGCGGTTTAATAGAACCATAAAAAATGCACTAAGAACCAACATGCTGGAGGGAAAGACATTCTCAAAAGCTCTGTTAACCACATTGCAACACTATAGGGCCACTCCACATGCGACCACGGGAGTCTCTCCAGCTATGCTGATGGTGGGTAGAAATTTTCGGTTGCCGTTAGATCAGATTCGACAGCCTCAACCCTCAGCAGTTCCGGTTGGAGTGAGGAGCAGAGTGGTTGAGAAACAACAAGCAGCAAAGAGATATACAGATCGCAGTCAACATGCACACAGGGCAGATCTGAAGGAAGGCCAGTGGGTGAGAATCAAGAGGCCACGAAGAGGTCATAAACTGAAGTCTCAATTTTCAGCTCCATTGCAAATACTCAAAAGGCTGGGAGAAGCCACGTACGAGCTACAGGATGGTTCCAAGTGGCATTTCAGTAGGCTGGTCAGGGTGGCTGCGCCAGTGGGAGGAGCAGTGGAGTCTACGGATCTGGTACTGATTGATGATGCCAATCCCATGCAAGTACCAACAGCAGAAGAACTCAGAGAGGGTGGTGTCCTGAATAGACCTATTCGTGTTCAACGGGCCCCAGAGATGCAGGATAGGTAACCTCAGACTCATTATGTTGCTCTGTCAGTCAGCGTTGTTATCTGTCTCTCACACTATCTCGCCCACTCTCCCTCACCCCGATTTATCACGTCCCAAGTATTCATACCTATGCTGCTCCTGTGTCCTTGCCCAGTCCGGCCAATCGCAGCTCTCCCTTGCGTGCACACACACACACTCACACACATGCATGCACACACACACGGCATGGTATGAACCCTAACAATTTGAAAACAAAACACCAAAGCACAGGACACACAATCAGGACAACACAAAAGTCCAACAAGGTCTCCTTCAGTTGGTCGGGTCACTACTATATATACTATATATATATATATATATATATATATATATATATATATATTGTAGCGTTCCTGGATCCTGCAGGCAGGCGCATCACACAGGGCAAGGCAATCCACACGCAGGCAGAGGGCGGGCGCAAACCTCTCGCACTAAAGCATAGCGCCGATACCACTGTACAAAGAAGCCGGCTCCTTTGCAAGGAGTGTATATCGGGCTTATGCTTATGTGTCCTATTGCTGCCTTCCCCCGTGCATGCTACACTCTCCCCTGCCAGCCTCAAGTCCGCCCTGGACTCGCTAACCAGGCTACAGTCCGACAAGTGCGTACCGGGGGACCTGCATCCCACTTCTAACACCAATGTAGCGATTTTGGTTCCCGCAGGCAAGCGCATCACACAGGGCAAGGCAATCCACACTCAGGCAGAGGGCGGGCGCGAACCCGGGACCTCTCGCACTAAAGCACAGCGCCAATACCGCTGTACAAAGGAGAGTGACGTGAAGACGGGACTCCCACGGGACCCACGGGATTCCTGCGGTACGGGAAAAAAAATTGTGTTAAATTTTGCGGGATGGGATGGTACAGGATTGAAGCTCACGGGAATGGGCGGGACCGGGAAATAAAAAAAAATTAACCTTTCAGGTCAGGCAAGAACGGGATTTAAGCTTCCGGGAATGGGAAGGAACGGGACTACTCTGTCAAAAGCAGAAAGTGTAACTTGACTGTTACCATAAACATACAAAATAATATTAACAGGTTTCACTTGAACATATAATCACATTAATTGTACCAAATTATGTTTAATCGCACTACAATGAATCAAATTATACCTGGAAATACAGGTATAACTGTAGACTGTGACCTCAGACTCCTTGCATCTGCCAGTATGGCTGACAGCGACAGCGACAGTGAGAGTAGTCTAATGTTATCAGTTTCAGACAACTCTTATGAATGTGAATTATGTAGTGATGGATCTGATGTAGAGAGAGAAAACAGTGATCGTCTCCCGTATCAGTTCGAGCAGTATGCCTCCGAATCAGAAGGTTCAAACTCGGAGAGAGACTCCGACAACACCAGCGTGGACGGACCAGTGGGGCAGCAGATGTCCGTGGAGAATCAGCGTCTTGGCAACACAGAATGGTTAATAAAAACCCTTATGTTTAACATAGATTTATACTTAAAATATATAATATTACCCATAACTCTTTCATGGGATGGGATAGGACAGGATGGGACAGGATTGGAAATGATTACTCTTTCATGGGATGGGATGGGACAGGAACATTTTTGACAGGACAGAATGTGACAGGAGTTTAATTCCTGTGTCACTCTCTAACGCACACACATACACACACTAACGGTGTGCCCCGTACCCTTACAATAAACAGAACACTAAACGAGACACAACAAACAAGGAACACAAGACAAACACAATGCCATCGCCGGGGTTGTTACTATATACAGTGCTGTGCAAAAGTTTTAGGCAGGTGTGAAAAAATGCTGTAAAGTAAGAATGCTTTCAAAAAGACATGTTAATAGTTTATATTTATCAATTAATAAAATGCAAAGTGAGTGAACAGAAGACAAATCTACATCAAATCAATATTTGGTGTGACCACCCTTTGCCTTCAAAATCATCAATTCTTCTAGGTACACTTGCACACAGTTTTTGAAGGAACTCGGCAGGTAGGTTGGCCCAAACATCTTGGAGAACTAACCACAGTTCTTCTGTGGATTTAGGCAGCCTCAGTTGCTTCTCTATCATCATGTAATCCCAGACATTAGAACATAAGAACATAAGAAAGTTTACAAATGAGAGGAGGCCATTCAGCCCATCTTGCTCGTTTGGTTGTTAGTAGCTAGCTTATTGATCCCAGAATCTCATCAAGCAGCTTCTTGAAGGATCCCAGGGTGTCAGCTTCAACAACATTACTGGGGAGTTGGTTCCAGACCCTCACAATTCTCTGTGTAAAAAAGTGCCTCCTATTTTCTGTTCTGAATGCCCCTTTATCTAATCTCCATTTATGACCCCTGGTCCTTTTTTCTTTTTTCAAGTCAAAGAAGTCCCCCGGGTTGACATTGTCTATACCTTTTAGGATTTTGAATGTTTGAATCAGATCGCTGCGTAGTCTTCTTTGTTCAAGACTGCATAGATTCAATTCTTTTAGCCTGTCTGCATACGACATGCCTTTTAAACCCGGGATAATTCTGGTTGCTTTTCTTTGCACTCTTTCTAGAGCAGCAATATCCTTTTTGTAACGAGGTGACCAGAACTGAACACAATATTCTAGGCGAGGTCTTACTAATGCATTGTAGAGTTTTAACATTACTTCCCTTGATTTAAATTCAACACTTCTCACAATATATCCGAGCATCTTGTTAGCCTTTTTTATAGCTTCCCCACATTGTCTAGATGAAGACATTTCTGAGTCAACATAAACTCCTAGGTCTTTTTCATAGTTCCCTTCTTCAATTTCACTATCTCCCATATGATATTTATAATGCACATTTTTATTGCCTGCATGCAATACTTCACACTTTTCTCTATTAAATTTCATTTGCCATGTGACTGCCCAATTTTGAATGCTGTCTGCTGCTTCAACAGTGTTTGCCACTCCTCCTATTTTTGTGTCGTCTGCAAATTTAACGAGTTTGCTTACTATTCCAGAGTCTAAATCATTAATGTAGATTAGGAATAGCAGAGGACCTAATACTGATCCATGTGGTACACCACTGTTTACCTCACTCCATTTCGAGGTTTCTCCTCTAATCAGTACTTTCTGTTTTCTACACGTTAACCACTCCCTAATCCATGTGCATGCATTTCATTGAATCCCTACTGCGTTCAGTTTGAGAATTAATCTTTTATGCGGGACTTTGTCAAAAGCTTTCTGGAAATCTAAATAAACCATGTCGTATGCTTTGCAGTTATCCATTTTCAATGTTGCATCCTCAAAAAAGTCAAGTAGTTTAGTTAGACATGATCTCCCTTTCCTAAAACCATGCTGGCTGTCTCCCAGGATATTGTTACCATATACGTAATTTTCCATTTTGGATCTTATTATAGTTTCCACAAGTTTACATAATAGAAGTCAGACTTACTGGTCTGTAGTTACCTGGTTCGGTTTTGTCTCCCTTTTTGTGGATCGGTATTACGTTTGCTATTTTCCAGTCTGTCGGTACAACCCCTGTGTCAAGAGACTGTTGCATGATCTTGGTTAGCGGCTTGTAAATAACTTCTTTCATTTCTTTGAGTACTATTGGGAGGATCTCATCTGGCCCAGGGGATTTGTTTATTTTAAGAGCTCCTAGTCCCTTTAACACTTCTGCCTTTGTTATGCTAAAGTTATTTAAAATTGGATAGGAACAGGACGACATGTGGGGCATGTTGTCCGTGTCCTCCTTTGTAAAAACCTGTGAAAAGTAATCATTTAATATATTTGCTATTTTTTTTTCTTCATCTATGATTTTGCCATTTGTGTCTCTTAGACATTTAACCTCCTCTTTGAATGTTCTCTTGCTGTTATAATATTGGAAAAACATTTTGGAATTGGTTTTAGCCCCCTTAGCAATATTGATTTCTATCTCTCTCTTGGCCTTTCTAACTTCCTTTTTGACTTGTGTTTGCAGTTCCAAGTACTCTTTCTGTGTGCTTTGTTTTTGGTCCCTTTTAAACGCTCTGTAAAGTGCCTTTTTTCGCTGAATATTTTTTTTAATTGATCTATTAAACCAGTTTGGCCATTTTGTTTTAGATTTAGATTTGTCTACTTTTGGGATGTTATTGTTTTGTGCCTGTAGTACTACATTTTTAAAAAACAGCCACCCTTTTTCTGTGGATGTTTTCTCTATTTTACTCCAATCTACTTCTATTAGTCTCTGTTTCATACCTTCGTAGTTTGCTTTTCTAAAATTGTAAACCTTAGCTTTAGTCATTACTTTTGGGGTTTTAAAAAATACTTCAAATGAGACCATGTTGTGGTCTGAGTCTGCCAATGGCTCTCTGACCTGAGCTATTCTTCATTATTTGAAAAGACTAAATCAAGGCATGCCTCCCCTCTAGTCGGTGCCTTGACAAATTGCGTTAGGAAGCAGTCATTTCCACCATTGCAATTTCGTCCATCGTGCCCCCCATCGGGTTTTCCCATTTTATACGGGGGAAGTTGAAATCCCCCATTAGTATGGCTTCTCCTTTTCTACACGCATTTCGAATGTCATTGTACAACAGATTATTTTGCTCAGCGTATGAATTTGGCGGTCTATAGCATGCTCCTATTATTATGCCCTTTGAATTTGTGTCCATTATTCTGACCCATATTGATTCTGCATTGTTTTCTTTGTCCTGATTTAACACCTGGGCTTCAAGGCTATTTCTTATGTATAGCGCTACTCCTCCGCCTCTTCTGTCCTGCCTGTCTTTCCTATACAGTGTATACCCACTAATATTATATTCGTCTCCATCACTCTCAGACAACCAAGTTTCTGTAACACCTATCACATCGTAGTTACTTGTTAGTGCAGTTGCTTCAAGTTCTAACATTTTGTTTCTGAGACTTCTAGCATTAAGATAAATACAGACTCGATGATGTTGAGATCAGGGCTCTGTGGGGGCCATACCATCACTTCCAGGACTCCTTGTTCTTCTTTACCCTGAAGATAGTTCTTAATGACTTTCGCTGTATGTTTGGGGTCGTTGTCATGCTGCAGAATAAATTTGGGGCCAATCAGATGCCTCCCTGATGGTATTGCATGATGGATAAGTATCTGCCTGTACTTCTCAGTATTAAGGAGACCATTAATTCTGACCACATCCCCAACTCCATTTGCAGAAATGCAGCCCCAAACTTGCAAGGAACCTCCACCATGCTTCACTGTTGCCTGCAGACACTCATTCGTGTACCGCTCTCCAGCCCTTCGGCGAACAAACTGCTTTCTGCTACAGCCAAATATTTCAAATTTTGACTCATCAGTCCAGAGCACCTGCTGCTATTTTTCTGCACCCCAGTTCCTGTGTTTTTGTGCATAGTTGAGTCGCTTGGCCATGTTTCCACGTCGGATGTATTGCTTTTTGGCCGCAAGTCTTCCATGAAGGCCACTTCTGACCAGACTTCTCCGGACAGTAGATGGGTGTACCAGGGTCCCACTGTTTTCTGCCAATTCTGAGCTGATGGCACTGCTGGACATCTTCCGATTTCAAAGGGAAGTAAGCATGATGTGTCTTTCATCTGCTGCAGTAAGTTTCCTTGGCCGACCACTGCGTCTACGGTCCTCAACGTTGCCCGTTTCTTTGTGCTTCTTCAAAAGAGCTTGAACAGCACATCTGGAAACCCCTGTCTGCCTTGAAATTTAATTTCTGCCTGGGAGAGACCTTGCTGATGCAGTATAACTACCTTGTGTCTTGTTGTTGTGCTCAGTCTTGCCATAGTGTATGACTTTTGACAGTAAACTGTCTTCAGCAACCTCACCTTGTTAGCTGAGTTTGGCTGTTCCTCACCCAGTTTTATTCCTCCTACACAGCTGTTTCTGTTTCAGTTAATGATTGTGTTTCAACCTACATATTGAATTGATGATCATTAGCACCTGTTTGGTATAATTGTTTAATCATACAATTGACTATATGCCTACAAAATCCCTGACTTTGTGCAAGTGTACCTAGAAGAATTGATGCTGTTTTGAAGGCAAAGGGTGGTCACACCAAATATGGATTTGATTTAGATTTTTCTTCTGTTCACTCACTTTGCATTTAGTTAATTGATAAATATAATCTATTAACATGTCTATTTTTGAAAGCATTCTTACTTTACAGCATTTTTTCACACCTGCCTAAAACTAAGAACACCCCAATTTTTCCAGTTTTTATTGAAATTTAAGCAGTTCAAGTCCAGTGAATAACCTGAAATGGTACAAAGGTAAGCGGTAAACTGCCAGAGGTTAAAAAAAAAAGTTTAGGTTACCAAAAACTGAATAAATAATGTACAGGCCTTTTTCAGGGAACAAGTAATCGGTTAACAACTTACAGCTGTTCTGCAGCAATGGAAGTAAATTAAGCCTTGAAAGTTGATGCTAACAATTCCTACAGGTGTCCCAACTTTTGTTGATTACTTACAAACCCTCTGTCTGTATAAAAGCAGTGTTGGAACAGACTGTGTTACTACACCCTCTTAAGCATTATTTGGACAGTATTGTACTGCAGGAAGTAGTATATTGCTCTCATAATGGTGAGAAAAAGGCAATTAACAAAGGAAGACAGACAGACCATTATAACCCTTAAAAGTGTAGGTTTTTCCTTTTGAGAAATTGCAAAGAAAGCCAAAGTGTCAGTGAGTACAGTTTCTTACACCATCAAAAGGCACTTGGAAACTGGAGGAAACTTTGACAGGAAGAGGTCTGGCAGACCCAAAGCCACAACAGAATCAGAAGACAAAGTTTCTGAGAGTCAACAGCTTGCGTGATAGGCGGCTCACAGGACAACAGCTTCAAGCACAGATTAACACTGGTCGAAGTAAGCAAGTCTCAGTTTCAGCTTTGAAGAGAAGACTTCGAGCTGCAGGTTTGACAGGTCGAGTGGCAGTAAGAAAGCCATTGCTAAGATGGCAAAATAAGAAAAAGAGGCTTGCCTGGGCCATGAAGCACCACCAGTGGACTACTGAAGACTGGAAGAAGGTCTTATGGACCGATGAATCAAAATTTGAAATCTTCGGTTCATCACGGAGGGTTTTTGTACGTCGTCGAGTAGGCGAAAGGATGGTTCCTCAGTGTGTGACACCAACTGTCAAACATGGAGGAGGAAGCGTGATGGTCTGAGGCTCTTTTGCTGGATCCAGAGTCAGCGACTTGCACAGAGTGAGTGGCACCCTGAACCAAAACTGCTACCACAGCATTTTGCAGCGCCATGCAATACCCTCTGGTATACGCCTAGTTGGTCAGGGGTTCATCCTACAGCAAGATAATGACCCAAAACATACCTCCAGGCTATGTCAGAACTACCTTAGAAGAAAAGAGCAAGACGGTAGGCTTCAAATCATGGAATGGCCAGCACAGTCTCCAGACTTAAACCCCATCGAGCTGGTTTGGGATGAACTGGACAGAAGGGTGAAAGCAAAGCAACCTACAAGTGCAACACATTTGTGGGAACTTCTGCCACAGTGTTGGGATGAACTTTCCGAACAATATTTGATTTCCATTGTAGAAAGAATGCCACGAGTGTGTTCAACTGTTATATCTGCAAAAGGTGGCTACTTTGATGAGTCAAAAATTTAGATTAAATTTTGTTAAACAAAACGATTCCATGATTTCTTTATCTCCAATTGTTTATTTGTTTTATGCTTTAATTTCAGAGTACATTGAGACATTAAACTGCGTAAATTTCAATAAAAACTGGAAAAATTGAGGTGTTCTAAAACTTTTGACCGGTAGTGTGTGTGTGTGTAATATATATATGGAGGCTGTGTGGTCCAGTGGTTAAAGAGAAGGGCTTGTAACCAGGTGGTCCCCAGTTCAAATCCCACCTCAACCACTGACTCTGATTGTGTGACCCTGAGCAAGTCACTTAACCTCCTTGTGCTCCGTCTTTCAGGTGAGACGTAATTGTAAGTGACTGTAGCTGATGCATAGTTCACACACCCTAGTCTCTGTAAGTCGCCTTGGATAAAGGTGTCTGCTAAATTAACAAATAATAATAATAATATATATATATATATATATATATATATATATATATATATATATATATATATATAGTGCCGTGAAAAAGTATTTGCCCCCTGTCTCATTTTCTGCATTTTTCACATTTTATTTGGTCAGATTTTTTTGTGAGTTGTAGTAATATATAGAGGGAGTTGGAGAGAAAAAATAACTCCAAAGTTTGGTGCTTCTTTCATTTGTTTGGTGTGCAAGGTTGTAACAGTTTTGTTTGAAACACTAAGGCCAATCTAATGTATCTTTAGAAAGAAAAGAGATTATTAAGAGCAATCTTAAAGAAAGCCTTAACCAAACCAACTGACATAAAAAGAAGACCTGAATCCATGGATCTAAACAAACTATCCTTTAATGCATCTCAGCATATATATCTACATGTACCCATATCCACAGACTCAATCGAGCAAAACAATGTGTTATGAAAAACAAGCACAGGACAGACAGAGAGAGATATAAATAGATATATTGTTGGGCCCAAAGTCCTTGATATAAGTCCAGCTCCAGGTAAGAAGCAAAAAAAACAATAATCCAATAAACGCAACAAAACAAAGTAACAAAGTAAACAAGTCCAGCAATGAAAATTGGTAAAAAAAGAATGGTCTCACCACTTTGCTGATGCGGATCCTCTTTTAGCTTTCAGATCATTTCCTGCCGATGGCATAATTTTGTATCCACATGTCGCTTTATCCAGCAATTGCAGAGTCCATAGGCTTCTTTGTTAGCATAATTAATACTAACACTTTAAAAAAGAAAATCCCTAAACTCTTACTGGTAAACATGCAAAAAATAACAACAAAGAAAACCAAACAAGAGGGGAAGCACCCACAAATAATAAAAATTCAGCTTGTGCTGGTAGCCAGGAAGTTACACATTGCAAATGCAATCAGGAGCACAGGTGCAGCGTGAGCGTGATCGTGAGCGTGATCGTGATCGTGAGCGTGATCGTGATCGTGAGCGTGATCGTGATCGTGATCGTGAGCGTGATCGTGATCGTGAGCGTGATCGTGAGCGTGAGCGTGAGCGTGATCGTGAGCGTGAGCGTGAGCGTGATCGTGATCGTGATCGTGAGCGTGATCGTGAGCGTGAGCGTGATCGTGATCGTGAGCGTGAGCGTGATCGTGAGCGGGAGCGGGAGCGGGAGCGGGAGCGGGATCGTGAGCGTGAGCGTGAGCGTGAGCGTGAGCGTGAGCGTGAGGTCACAAAGTAGAAAAAAACACCCCCCACCTTGATAGACAGACCTGTGCTTTTATACTTCCCCTCTTAAAGGTGTATACCCACTTTTTTATAATTCTTAATTGAACAAGTATGTGACCACTTTGAGATAATTACATTTCGGATTAAGGTGTCTAGCCAGACTAACTGCAATCAATTAAGTTGCAGATGAGGAGTTTCTTACCCTATTATATGTGGTCGGTGTCACAAGGTAATCAAACATGCAATCTTCAGGTGTGAAAAAGTTATTGCCCCCCCTAATTAACTCAACCCAATTAAAGGGGTAATTAGGGTCAGCTGTTTAAGTACTTTGGTTAACAACCAGGCCTGATTTGGGCCAGCCCTGCCCAATATAAATCTGACTAACTTTGGCCCTTACCATCACAGTGAAGTCAGCACACAGGTTCTAGAGGCACATCATGCCGCGAACAAAAGGGTTACAAAGCCATTTCTAAAGCTCTGGGGCTCCACCGAATCACAGTCAAAGCCATATTGTCCAAATGGAGAAAGTTCTGGACAGCAGTGAATCTTCGCAGGAGTGGCCGTCCTGCCAAAATCTCTCCAAGAGCAAGGCGTAAAATCGTCCAGGAAGTCACAAAAAAACCTATAACAACATCCAGAGATCTGCAGGCCTCTCACCTCGGCTAAGGTCAGTGTTCATGACTCCACCATCAGAAAGACACTGGGCAAAAATGGGATTCATGGCAGAGTAGCAAGGCAGAAACCATTGCTCACTAAGAAGAACATGAATGCTTGTCTCAAGTTTGCCAAAAAGCACCTGGTTGATCCTCAAGAGTTCTAGAACAATGTTCTATGGACAGATGAGTCAAAAGTGGAACTTTTTAGCCGAAATGGGCCCTGTTATGTCTGGCAAAAACCAAACACTGCATTCCACAATAAGAACCTCATACCAACAGTCAAGCATGGTGGTGGTAGTGTCATGGTTTGGGGATGCTTTGCTGCATCAGGACCTGGATGCCTTGCCATCATTGAAGGAACCGTGAATTCTGCTCTGTATCAGAGAATTCTACAGGAGAATGTCAGGCCATTTGTCCGTGAACTGAAGTTGAAGCGCAGCTGGGTCACGCAGCAAGACAATGATCAGAAACACACAAGCAAGTCTACATCAAATGGTTGAAGAACAAGAAATTTAAGGTTTTGGAATGGCCTAGTCAAAGTCCAGACCTAAACCCCATTGAGATGTTGTGGCAGGACCTGACCTGCAGTTGAAGCAGTTCTGCATGGAGGAGTGGGCCAAAATTCCTCCACGGCACTGTGAGGGACTAATCAATAACTATAGGAAGCGTTTGGTTGCAGTTATTGCTGCTAAAGATGACGTAAACAGTTATTGAGTCTAAGGGGGGCGATTACTTTTTCACACGGGGGCATTGGGTGTTGCATAACTTTCTTTAATAAATAAATGAAATATGTATCACATTTTTGTGTTATTTGTTCACTCAGAGTCCCTTTTATCGAATATTGGGTTTTGGTTGAAGATCTGATAACATTCAGTGTAAAAAAATATTTAAAAATGCAATAAATCAGACAGGGGGCAAATACTTTTTCACGGCACTGTATATGTAAGGTATAAATCATGATGGGCCGTGCGGTTCCCATGATATATACCACCCCTTTAACCACCCCAGAAGTGGTAGATATCATCTGAACCATACGGCCCGAAGTGGTTTATACTGCTTATAACACGGCTACCTGTCAGTTGTGGGAAGAAAAATAATAGAAATAATTAAAACACATTTAAATTAAGACAAAACCAGAAACTTTTATTGTGTATACATCCGCAGTTTAATATAGTCCAAAATTTAATTTAATTTAATTTAATTAATTGTTCGCTTATTAAAAATAAATTGCACATATTTGTTTATTGTGAATTTCTGCATCGAAAGTGATATCTCACAAGAAACTGGAGGACTCAATACAAGCTGTGATGATGGACGGAGTTTCAAATGACACTAAGGAAGTAAAGGGAGCAGCTGCGATGGAGACTGAAGCCGGATCTTGAAGTGAGTTTGTGAACTCATTATATGCGAGGCACACATATTCTAGTACGTTTTCATCCTTTTGGATCTCAGAATGTGTTTTTGTTAGTTGTCGGACACTCTCACGTCCAAGTCGTGCCAGATTAAGTTGACGATCAAACCAGACTTTACGCACCAATCCGACCGTGGTGTCAGGGGACAGTACCTCCGTTTCTCACAGACACTTCAAATCCAGGCAGGTAATTCGGGGGGTGGTGTCTGGCCTTGTCTTTACCTGCTTTTCTAAGAGTTTTCCTGACTGACAGGAATACATTATTGCTGGTTTTAAACTTGCTGTCAGCAGAGATGTTAAAACTTCTACTGTTAAAATATGTATTTAGTCCCGCTCAGCGTTATAAAACTGGAGACTGAATACTGGTCCTCAGCTGAACTTCTTGCACTGGCATAAAATTCCCTTATGTTGTTGAGATTTTTTGGACTACTACTCCATAAAATGAATGTCCATATTTTTTTTTCAAGTAAATTAACCAGCCCATGCTGTACTTTGTTGTTGTTGCTGTTGTTGTTATTTGTGTTTTTTTCAATCTTTGTTTTCTTCAATTTCATTGAGCTGTTCCACATCTACTGTTATGTGTCTACTCTTGCTGGTGCACTTATTTATTTATTTTTTTTCAGGTGGTCTGCTGTCTTCTCAGAAAGTTGGTGTTGTACCAGTTATGTGGACTTTCATCCCCAAATATGGGCAGCAGTGTGGAGTAGTGGTTAGGGCTCTGGACTCTTGACCGGAGGGTTGTGGGTTCAATCCCAGGTGGGGCACACTGCTGCTGTACCCTTGAGCAAGGCACTTTACCTAGATTGCTCCATTAAAAACCCAACTGTATAAATAGGTAATTGTATGTAAGAATAATGTGTAAAAAATAATATCTTGTAACAATTGTAAGTCAGTTAACACCACAATGGTCCCAGATGGTCACGTACTAGATGTTGTACTTCCATGTGGCATTTTTTGCTATCAATGTGGAGAAGATGGCCATACCAGATGACAGTGTCAAGGAAGGGAAGATCTGAGGAAATCTGAGGAAATCTAATCCAGAAGACAGTCGAGAAACTTAGCTCGGGGCATGGTGAAGGGATAACCTGGTGCTCCAAGAAGACAACCCCGTCCATTGAATTGCTACACAGAGAGTTCGACACCAAAGAGTGACATACCTCTGGGTTTAGTGGGACCTACCTCAGTGGTACCTGTTCAAGTAGCATGCATTTACCCAAGAGCTGTACTTGAGAGCAGATCCCAGATTACTATCTTGTACAGAACTTTCTATAATACCTACCTGAGGCATTTACCAATTCAGCTGTTGAAGGACCTGGAAATATGGTGCTTGAGTGATAACAAGTACCCCTATGATTGTTACTTACCTATCCAAATTGAACTGCCTGGAAACATCGTTGTGAGTAAACGAAGGTCATAGGTCTTATGGTTTGGCAGCCAGAGCAAAAATGAAGGTCATATGGTTTGGCAGCCATATTGGATTTTTTTAAAGAATTTTGGCCAATTAAAAAAAAACTTCTCCGAAACAGTTTAAAGCAGAAATCTGAAACTTGGTGCACATACTCCCCTCATAGCCTAGATTTATGGTTGTTCAAGAGAATTCGATAGGTCACATTGTTTTGTGGCCATATTGGATTTGTCGAAAATATTCAAACGACTACTTCTCTGAAATGATTATGCTGATTGAATGAAAATTTTGCATACATAGCCTTGGCAAGGTTGTCTATCAAGACTGTTCAAAGCAAGTCGCTACATAAAGAAAAACATGGCCGCCGTGAGCCAATCAAATTTCAGATATGGCAAATTTGCATATAGTGTAGTGTTTCTCTATGGTAGAATGCGGTACAGTGATGAAACTTCATACAGTAGTAGAGACATACGGGGAATTAATGTCAGAGAAAAAATGAAATTGATTGGTCACATCGTTTGGCAACCATATTGGATTTTTGCAAGCCAAATTTTCATATGTCCATAAAATCAACACCATTGCACGAAAAATCACGAAACTTGGTAGGGTGTGTGGCAAAGTGGTAAGTGGTACGTGCAGGTGCAGGGGTGATGCAGTGCAGTAATGAAACACACAGAGATTTATAATCCGGTTTGGAACAGTTTTTATTTATATCCAGGTCTGGTGACCAAATAATAATCCCCGGCAATAAACAAAAATGTGTAGTGCACAGAGTATATAACAACAGGGTTGCAGTCCCAAATAATAAACACAAATATCCGTCCCACAATATACTAACACAGTCACCAGTCCTGGGTGCGTGCAGCAGTGCTCGTGCTGGGTGATAAAAGTTTATTTAGTGACAGTGGTGAAGTGATGTTCCGGTTTAGTGCTGGCCCATGGCAACAGCTTATTATTATTATTATTATTATTATTATTATTATTATTATTTCGCAAAATTTGGAAAAATGTCGGTACAATCAACACTGTTGCATGAAAAGTCGATGGTAGAGGCCTATGAGAAGTTGTGTCAGAGTGAAAACGAACATCATAGGTCTTATGGTTTGGTGGCCATATTGGAAGTTTTGGCCATTTTTTAAAAGTCTTGTTCTCCAAAACTGCTTATGACAGAGCTGTGAAACTTGGTGCACAGACTACCCTTATGCTCTAGATTTTGATTTGTTCAAGACAAGTTGATTGGTCACATAGTTCAGCAGCCATATTGGATTGTGCGTGATTTTTGGAAGATTTTTTAAAACTCTTTTTCTCATGAACTGAAAATAGTACAGCTGTGAAACGTTGTCTAAATTGTCCTCTACTTCAGAAAAATCAATAGGTCATATGATGTGGTGGCCATGTTGGATTTTGTGTAAAACGCTTAAACTCCTCAGGAACCCTTTGGCTGACTGACGTGAATCTTGGTATACTTTAACTTTGTACTGTCCTCTATCAGTGCTTTTAAGTTGCTACATAAAAACATGGCCGCCATGAGCCAATCAAATTACTACTGATAGTATGCATACCTATGCTTTGCAATTAACAAAATATTCATATGATTTCCATTTTCATACCATACTTTGTTGTGCTGTAAATGCTTGGAAGCCATAAAGTTGCCTGCAACTTCTAGTGTTAATTTGTTATTATTAAGTACAAATACTTGGTTTTACAATAAACACTTCCCTTTCCTTATTTTCCACCTGAAAAAACCAACAATGTATTTCTCACAGCCCTTTAGTCTTGCCTTAATAATATTATTATTAAGGCAAGACTAAAGGGCTACGAGAAAGACATTGTTGATTTTTTCAGTCTGAGAAGTTGCTACTCTTGTTGTAGTTAGCTACTACGTTCACCGAGTCTCCTCCCACTAGTACTAGACTGTTACAGATTTTTGGTTTTCTGTAAATGTTCCTTTCTCAGTCTCTTGTGCTCTGCCTTTCCTGCCTTGATAGCGCTCTTGAAGACGGCACTCTGCCCACCCGCCCATGCGCCTGAGCCCCACACGAGGCTGTGTTGGGCCTGTGGCAAGCCTGGCTACATCCAACGCTTCTGCCCCGCAGCTGGGGCTGTTTCTCCACTCCAGAACTCCTAGCGGCAGGGAAACCAATAGAGGCCGGCGTAAGTGGGATGCCGCCGGCCCCTCCGACAGTTCCAACAGCACCCAACAGGCCTTGCAATCCGCCTGTGACTGGGGTCCAACCGCCAATCCCAGAGGAAGGGGCCATGGCCCGTGCAGGAGCCACCAACAGCCACCCTGACAAGCCTGCCCTGGTAGTGGGGTGGACCTCTGTGGGAGATTATTGCCACACCCTCATCAAGATTGAGGGAGTTCCTTGCAACGGCCTGATTGACATAGGGTCCACGGTCACACTAGTACGCCCTGATGTGTTGCATGCCGGAGTCAAGCTGGAACCGACGACCGTACACCTGAGCATTGTCACAGGAGAGGTGGCTCGCATGCTGGGAAAGGGGAGGTTTGCGATAGAGATGGCAGGGAGAACGAAACACCACCCAGTCTGGGTCGCCGAGGTGCAGTACCCGTGCATCTTGGGGTTGGACTTCCTCCGCTTCACGGGGGGGCAATTAGTCCTGCAGTCCGGGACATTGCATTTAAAGGGGTGCCTGAGTTGGGGCTCTAGACTCTGGGGGGGGTCCACCTTTCCCCTGGGGCGATGGGGTCAGGAGAGGGACGCTTTCTGATGTAACAGGTCTCAGCCCTCCCCAGGGCTATCCCCTCACCTGAGCTGCAGTCAGCCAATGTATCACGGGAGAACACCGCCGCTGCCACCGCCACCGCCGCCACTGTCACTCGGAGATCTAAGTGCTCCCTGGGGACGCCCCATAGCCTAAGCCGGGGCCACTGACACCAAGGGACCATGGGGCCCCGGCCCCCTTTGGCTGGGCCCAACCTGACCCTGTTTCTTCTTCTTCTCATCCAGGTTCCCAGCCACCCCTCCAGGTGCTGACTCCACTGATGGCAGAAGACCATGTCATGGCCACAGTGTCCATGGTCTGGTGCAACAACTGTGAGGGGCTTTGCCCGAAGCAGCAGCACCAGCTGTGGGAGCTGTTGTTCGAGTTTCGACATGGCTTTGCCACTACTTCAGAGGACGTGGGGAGGACACACTTGATGCAACATCAGATTGAGACTGGTAACGTCTAATGTCCAGCAACACCCCCGCCGCTGCCCTGCCAGGGGGCCACAGACCAGATCGTGGAGAAAATGAGAGCTGCAGGGATCATCGTTCTATCTGACAGCCCCTGATCTGCCCCTGTGGTGATGGTGATGAAGAAGGAAGGCAAGTGGTGTTTTTACGTCGATTACAGGCAACTGAACGAAGCCACTGCAAAGGACTCCTACCTTCTTCCGCGCATCGATGAGTAGCTGGACCTGGTCGCAGGGTCGAGGTGGTTCTCCTCGCTGGATCTCTGCAGCAGATATTGGCAGGTGGCTCTCTCCCCGTCAGCTCACCGAAGACCACCTTCGCCACTGGCCAAGGGTTGTGGTAGTTCACCGTGATGCCCTTCGGCCTCTGCAACGCCCCTGCCACTTTCGAGTGTCTCGTGGAGAAGGTCCTGTTCGGGGTGTACTTGGACAACCTGCTGGTCCAAGGAGGGAACTTCCCAGCTGCCTTAAATGTGCCTGAAGAGAGTGACGGAGGCAGGGCTGAAGTTTCACCCGGAGAAATGCCACCTGCTCCAGCGAGAGGTCTCTTTCCTGGGCCACTGTGTGAGTGCGGAAGGGATCAACACAGAGGAGGACAAGGTTGCTGCCGTCTGTGACTTGCCTACCCCCATTAACCCCTACCAGGTGAGAGGGTTCCTGAGGCTTCCGTACTACTACCGGAGGTTCGTGTGGGATTCTGACACTGTCGCTGCCCCTTTGCATGGCCTGCTGAAGAAGGACGAGCCCTTTCAGTGGATCCCCAAGAGGCAAGGCGCATTCGACGAGCTGAAGAGAAGGCTCTGCCAGTCCCCCATGTTGACCGCCCCCAACGTGCAGCTGCCTTTCATCCTTGACACCAATGCCAGCGGCAACGGGATCGCTGCCGTGCTGGCGTAATTGGGACCTGATGGGGACATGGTAGTGGCTTACTACAGCCAAACCTTCAGCAAAGCCAAGTGCTGCTATTGCGTTGCCTGGAGAGAGCTTCTGGCCGTTGCAGAAGTGGTGCGCCGCTTCAGGCACTATCTCTGTGGGCTCACTTTCACCATCCATACCGATCATGCGGCCTTGAGGTGGCTGATGACATTCCAGGAACCCAAGGCGCAGGTCGCCAGGGGGTCTATTCATAAAGGGTAAACACCTGTCGAAATGAGAAAACAGGAGTACATGATCAGATTTCGTCCATAGCAGCCTATTTAACATCAGTTGCTATTCATAAGCAATATTTCAGATGCGTCGTTAAGCCCCAACGATTAACTCATTAGCATAAAGTTTTCATTGGCCCTTTCTACAGTCAAGTCTCAACTAACGACAGCTTTGGCAGACTGTTTTTTTAAAGAATATTTTATTACTACACTTGCTCTGTTATACAGTTTGACAAACCTGTGATTAACACTGCCTGTTTTGAAAAAAAAAAATCTTTATATGAAGGAATATGCAAAAAACGGGTTTTAGTCGTTTTTTCTCCGGAAAAAGTCTAGAAAACCATTCAATGGCCGAGTGGGAACGACAGGAGCCGAGACAAGTCTAAAAAAAAAAAAAAAAAAAAGGTGTATCTCATGAATAGTCATACATGGCCCTGGTATCAGATAACGGGGCGGTCGTAAGTAAACAAGCTGGCTGATAGTAAGTCAGCGCACAGAGAACACAGACATTTGAGATGAGTGATCAGGAGATGATTGATCAGTATGTACGACTATTATTATTATTATTATTTATTTCTTACACAGGTGAAAGCTATAGCGAACGAAAGGGTGGGGCGGGGCTGGAGATGCCTAGTGAGTGCTTTGTTGATATGCAGGGCCATTTAAACCCGTTTGACTGTGAAAAAAATTACTTTTAAACAGCGCGTCTAAAATTAACTGCGCGTGTGAAAATAAATTAGACCTGGCATGCCTGACGCGCATTTAATAAATGGACCGCAAAGGGTTAATATAAATATATACTCACACAAGAACATATTCTCTGGCATAATCATTTTGAAACACCGCTGTGAAGTGGAGAGCAAGTGAGAGACTGAGAAAACGTATTTTATTATTATTATTTCTTTGCCATGATCCGCGGCTGACAGTGGTCCTTTTCTTTTTATTTATTTTTTTACCTGTGTTCACAATAAACATTTTGGACGAAAACTGCCTTTATTTTAATGGAGTGTTGCAATATACAGTATACCAGTGCTGCTAATGCAGTCAGTGGGAAATTTGGGCTTGCTTGGTATTGCAAAATACACTGATGGAGCCTCAGTGCAAGGCTCGAGCAGTGTTCAAAAAGGAGTATTTTTTTTTTTTTCGCGCACCACTAAAACGATCCATTTTGTGTACAGTGTGCAATACAGCATGAAACTTTCACTGATTCATAAACATAAACTCACCCCTGATTGATCCCCTGCTTTAAGCGTGGTTTATTATTATTATTATTATTATTATTATTATTATTATTATTATTAATAATAATAATAATAATAATAATAATAATAATAATAGTTGAGAATTTATAATATTAACATTTTCAAAATTATTATTATTATTATTATTATTATTAATATTATTATTGCTAGAATTACAGTATTATTCAAACATCCTCCTACAGTGCTTTTTGTTTATTTATCTATTTATTTATTTATTTATTTATTTATTTATTATTTTTGATCCTGCATTTAAGAATGGAAATCATATGTGTGCGTATGGAAATGTGTTTACCAGCGTTGCCAAACAAAACGAAAATACAAAGTATGTATTTAAAAAAACTTTTTTTTTCTAAATTATGACATGTCCTGAATTTTTGGTAGACTTGATAGGGGCATGGGAATCAGGTTTTCCAAACTGCCCAACAGCTACCGACACCAGCCAGGGAACATTAATAATGCTGATGATGTAATCAAAAAAAGGTGGATTTTCGTTCTTGAACAACTGTATACCCATTCATAAAGTGCTTTGCAACAGTTGCCCATATTCTCAGATCATTGTATTAATAGCAATATGGACAATTTTGTTAGTTTTAAACAACATTTGTTTTATCACAGCAGTTGGCAAGTACTTTTATGAATAGGACCCCAGGTGGATAAAACAGCTCCAGGCTTTTCACTAACCATTGAACATCGCTCCGGGGAGAAGCACCAGAATGCTGATGCCCTGACCCGCCAGTCCTGCGCCACAGACGGCTGTTCACACTGTGAGCAGAGGGAGGAGAGAGCGGCGGAGCTTCAGGGGCTCCCGGAGGAGGTGCCATACTGGGTGGTGGTGCTGCTAGTTCGGGCGGACTGGAGGGACTGCCAGGCGGAAGACCCGGACCTCCACCCAGTCCTGCAGTGGTTGGAGGTACAGAGGAGACCGCCGTGGGAGGAGGTAGCCCCGCTGTCACAGGCCATCAAAGGGCTCTGGTCCAAGTGGTCCAGACTGGCCCTCAGAGACAGAATCCTGCATTGCCACAGGGGAGGCACGGTGGCAGGTGGTTGTCCTGAAAACTCTGCGCCAGGAAATGTTGGTCTGTCATGGGGGTCCAGTCATAAAACGTTTTGGGGTCCCCTAAAACCTGAGACGCCTCCTCCAGGCCTTCTATTGAGGTAATTGCCGACAGGACGTTGCCGACTTCTACCACCGTTGTGATGTCTGCACCACCCGGAAAGGCCCCCAGGGTAGGTCCCACACGCCCCTCCAGCAGTACCAGGTCGGGAGAACCTATGGAGAGGGTTTCCGTGAACGTACTAGGCCCCTTCCCACGCTCGCGAAGGGAAACCGGTTAGTCCTGGTGGCCCTCGACTACTTCACGAAGTAGCCGGAAGCCTATGCACTACCTGACCAGGAGGCCGAGACAGTGGCTGACACCCTGCTGAAGGGTTTCTTCAACTGCTTTGGGGTTCCCCAGGAGCTGCATACAGACCAGGGGTGGAACTTAGAGTCCAGAGCGTTCAGTGAGATGTGCCAGCGTCTGGGTATCCAGAAGACACGGACCACTCCCCTGCACCCCCAAAGCTATGGGTTAGTGGAGTGGTTTAACCGCACCTTGGCCATCCAACTGGTCCTCACCACCGCTGCTGACCAATGGGACTGGGACATTGTGATAGAGAGAGAAAGGATCAATGTTGTAAATCTCCCTCCCAACCAGAAAGGGTGCTGTGTAAGGGTGATGATATGCTGCCTCCTAGATGGACCTTGATGGTAGGTGGAAACCAGAAGGTGACCATATTAGGAGGAACACGTAGTTGCAAGTACTCAGGACGACTCCATTGCAAACAGCTGCGGGGCGGCCCTCTATTGGAGAAACCATGGCGACGGGTTGATTGCAGGGAGGAGTTTGGTGGGAAGAAAGGGGAAGCAGCTACGTCAGTACCTACCTTTGCGCTGAGAGAATAAGCCACCAGCCGGAGCTGTTCTCGTTTTGTTTTTGTGTTACGTGCTGTCTGTGTTTTGTGTCTTCACAGTGGAGGAGTAGGAGTGAGGGACTGCAGCCATGGAGCCAGCACAATCCCCGGAGCACTTCCCTCACAGCACAGCACCGATCACTCACCACAATCCCTGGAGAAGAGCACAGTTTTCACAGATTTGTGGACAAGGAGCGCTTTTCTTTTGTTATTATTATTATGATTCTTTTATGGACATTATAAATAAATCACGGATATTTTGGGAGAATCTGGTTTGGACATTGTATTTATTGCACCACGTCACTCACATCCTGTCACAGACATCCATCCGCCCCTGGTGCTGATGGCCTGCCGCACCGCCGTCCAGGAATGCACCGCCTGCACATCTGCCCTCCTCATGCTCGGACAGGACCTTCGTACCCCGATGGAGCTGATGTTTTGCGAATCCCCAGACACCCCCGCTGCACCCCCAGGTCCGGAGTACACCCGACTAGCAGGACCGCATGAAGACAGCGCACAAGTTTGCATGGGAGCAGCTGCAGGCCGCTGGAGTCTGGCAGTGGAGGAATTACGACCTCCGGGCCAGGGGTGCCACTTCATCACTGGAGAGCAGGTGTGGGTGTATAGCCCTCAACAGAAAAAGAGCCATTGCCCGAAGCTGGAGAGCCACTGGATTGGACATTGCGAGGTTCTGGCGCGCCAGGGAGAGGTGGTCTACTGGATCTAGCTGCCACCTAGGGGAAGAAAAGTGGTTCTGCACTGAGACTCCCTACTTGGGGCGCCATTCCAGCCAGCCTGCGCCTCAGGTGCCGGCCAATGGTCCCTTTTCGCACTTACCTGCTCTGCCCTCGTCCCAGCCAGCCAGACCTGTCCCCTCATTCTAGCCAACCAGCCCAGTATCCCTGCCCACTCCTGAGACAGGCGGAAGCCCTCCAGCGGCCTGGAAGACAACGTAGACAGCCGGGTCGCTTCTGAGACTTTGTGTTCCCTTGGGGATGAAGGAACTAAGGGGGCGGTATGCTGTGTTGTGACCCGGCCAACTGAAGGTGACCTTGTTGGACTTTTGTGTTGTCCTGGTTGTTTGTCCTGTTTGTGTGTCCTGTGCTTTGGTGTTTTGTGTATTGTTAGGGTTCAGACCACGCCACTTAGATATGGAGTGTGTGTGTGCGTGTGTGTGTGCATGTGTGCGTTTGAGTGTGATTGTGCGTGTGCGTGCTTGTGTGTGTGTGTGAGTGTGTGTGTGTGTGCATGCAAGGGAGAGCTGCGATTGGCCGGACCGGACAAAGACGCGGGAGCAGCATGGGTACAAATACCTGGGATGCGTGAAACCGGGGTTAGGGAGAGTGGGCGAGATAGTGTGAGAGACAGATAACAACATTGACTGACAGAGTAACATAGTGAGTCTGAGGTTACATAACCTGCGGTGTAACAGATCAGAGAGAGAGAAGCTGGGGGTCTGTGTTAAGGCCGCGTAAGGAGCGGGGCGGGGGACCCACTACTACAATTTACAGTAGTTAGCGACAGGGGAGTTTGTTAATTTGGTGGTGTGGTGCTGGCCCAAACAGGGACGGTATTCCGTTCTAAACAAAGTTAAAAACAATAAACTACTGTTGTTTAGCCTTGCACACCTTGTCTCCAGTGTCATCCATCCTGCTGAGAGCTCGAGTTTTCACTATATATATATATATATATATATATATATATATATATATATATATATACACAGCTCTGGAAAAAATTAAGAGACCACTGCAAAATTATCAGTTTCTCTGGTTTTACTATTTATAGGTATGTGTTTGGGTAAAATGAACATTTTTGTTTTATTCTATAAACTACTGACAACATTTCTCCCAAATTCCAAATAAAAATATTGTCATTTAGAGCATTTATTTGCAGAACTCTTCCTAAGTTAAAACATTAGTATTGTGTTGTTTAAAAATGAATATGAACTTATTTTCTTTGCATTATTCGAGGTCTGACAACACTGCATCTTTTTTGTTATTTTGACCAGTTGTCATTTTCTGCAAATAAATGCTCTAAATGACAATATTTTTATTTGGAATTTGGCAGAAATGTTGTCAGTAGTTTATAGAATAAAACAAAAATGTTCATTTTACCCAAACACATACCTATAAATAGTAAAACCAGAAAAACTGATAATTTTGCAGTGGTCTCTTAATTTTTTCCAGAGCTGTATATATATATATAAAATTTTAAAAAGGAGTGAAAAGCGAGGACAGAAAATTTTGTTTGCCTAGGGCAGCAAAAATCCTTGCGCTGGCCCTGATGTCGTTTTGTATTGTGTAGCTGAGCGAGCACGTAAATGAACACAGATCATATGGTACTGTAAACTCTCGGTTGTGATCTTCACATACATACAGCGCTTGTTAATTTATTTTTTTAAACAAAAAAGTGGGCTTTCAGCTTTAAAAAATATTAATTAATACTTACATTTTATTTCTTGAAACTTTTTTCATACAACGTAGTGTACCTAAATAGTCCGTTGAAAATAAATACTCACTTTCTCTAAAACTAAACATTGCTAAATAAAATACTTCAGACTGCTGTTGACTCCTTTTTTATTTCCTGCAACCTAGATAAAACGAGAGGTTTATCTGTTTTGTAGTCTTTTTTTGTGATCTTTGTGATGCCCCGCTTCTTGGACACAGTGCCTGCCTGTGTGATTTGACTTTTCAACTCTTTTCAATGCTCTGTAGGCTTTTTACACAGGAATAAAAATAAATATTTGACATGCTGATTTTGTATATGTACATTTATGCCGGACGCGCACGAGAAATAGGAACACCATTTATTTCAGATCTGTTTATTTCAGATCCCGTCTCTTTCGCTACGCAGCCGGTGTGAAAGCCTGCATCGTACAGTATTAAAAAAAAGAAAGTTACGTTGTTGTGAAAGGAACTTTATCTAAGTTTTGTACTCTAAAGTAACATTTAAACTTGCCAGCAGTCAAAGGCAATAGTCTTTATATTATTGATTTTAGTGTACTATTTAAAAGCTCTTGTGTATGTTGATTATTTGGTGGCCTTTCTGTGACCTTTCTGTGAATTCTTGTTTTTTTTTCCGTAAAATGTACAAAAAATCACAGTACCAAAATCGTATCCTTAACAATGGTATAGACTAGAGCAGTATCAATAACGAGAATAAATCACACTCGAGTCCTTACGGGGAAAATTTATGATACCATTTCTGTTTTTTTTTTAAATTTTATTATTATTACTTATCTTAATTATCTAAATGCTGTACCTCCGGTTGAGAACCACTGCCCTGGATGTAACCCTGGTTCCCTGAAAGAGAAGATGACCGCCAAATTGAATACTTTTGGGATATGCCTGCTTGTCAGGTATTCGCTGAGCATTTTATATCAAAGCTGCCGATAGGCCCCTCTGCGGAGCGATGTCCTCTGTCCCACCTCACCGAGGTAATAAATAGTCACTGAGCAGAGAATTCTCTTTTGCATTGAACCCGCGAATGCGAGTGATGTGACCTCACAAGGTTGGTGGTCATTTTCTCTTTCAGGGAACCCGGTTAAATCCGTAACCTATCATTCTCTTTCAATTCGAAGATAACCGCCAAATTGAATACCTTTGGGAAAGTATACCAGAGCCGTCGTGAGGGAGAATGAGCAGACAGCATCTGAGGAACATCTTGCTACCTCCATCTATTGTTGGTGGTGTGAGCGTGCAACCTCAAGGACCCTACTGCCTATTAAAGGCATAGAGGGATCTACGACATTAAGTCAGTAGAACCTGGTAAACATATGCGGGGTAGTCCAGCTAGCCGCTGTACACACAGTATATCGGTTAACGATGCACCTCTGAAGAGGGCCCATGACGTAGCCACACCTCTGGTTGAGTGTGTGGCCACCTTCCCAGGTGGGGGTAGGCAGGAATTAGTATACACAGTCGAAACCGTGTCCACAATCCAATGGGACAGTGTGACAGGCTAGCTGTAGGGATGACGTCAGGCCAGAAAGAATCACACAGACAGGCAGTACTTGCAGTTGAAACTGAGATGCAATTGCTGCGCTTAGTGTTTTAATGAAACAAATAAGATTTAAACAAAAACAGTACACAGCACTTTACGCCAAAATAAATAGACAAACAAAACGGACTAACACTTAAACGGTGGATGAACAGACAAACAAACACGGTGAGTCTAAACAACTTAGGTTTACTTTATTTTACCATTATTTCCTCCTTCTCCACACCATGCGCAGTGGGATCTCCCAGGGCTGGCCCTGCAGCAGCTGGCAGAGGTCTGAAAACCAGGTTCTCCTGGGCCATCTGGGGGCCACTAGGAGAACAGTCGCTTCTTCTCTTCTGACCTTCTCGAGGAAGGCAGGGAGCAGTGGTATAGGCAGAAAAGTGTATAAAGGCACTTTGGGCCATTACTGCGTTAGGGCATTGACGCTTAGTGGACCTCTGCAACTGCGGAAGGAGAACCAAAGGGGGCAATGGGTCATCTCTGCCGTGGCAAAGAGATCGACCTGGGCTTCCCCGAAGTGTTCCCAAATGCACTGCACCACCTGAGGGTGCAGTCGTCATTCTGATGGGTGAGAACCCTCCCTTGAGAGGAGGTCTGCTGCCCAATTCACCACTCCCGGGAGATGTACAGCCCAGAGGACAGGAGGTGCCTCTGCGCCCAGATCAGTAGTGGAAAGGCTATGCGGTGTAACCCCAGGGACCGAAGCCCTCCCTAGTGGTTCACGTACACAACCTCTGACACGTTGTCTGTGCGGACAAGGACATGTTTGTTACAGAGCACAGGAAAATGTTGTAGCGCGAGGTGGACTGCTCTCAGCTCTAGTACATTTATGTCCAGCGGCCTGACAAGGATCCACGGACTCCTCTGCCTGCCCAGACGATGAGACCTCGAGTAGAAGCCCTCATTTTGAGAGGTGTGTTCTACAAGATGGGTGGCTTGTTTTTGAAGTAGTGTTTCTACCTCTTGTTTGAGGGCCAAGACCTGGAGAGAGTCGTTCATGGATGTGACCATGATCCCTCGAAAGGGAGGAGGTACCGAGTGGAATTGTAGTGCAGAGCCAGTGTGTACGGTGGCGAGCATCCAAGAGTCTGAGGTGCAACTGCGCCAGTAGTGCAGATGGTTTTGTGCGTACGGGTGGGTCTGAGGCCGCAAGCCTTAAGGGCCCCTGCTGGGGCTGCTGAGGTTGGGGCGGAGGTTGCCTTAGAGGCTGGTCCAAAAGCATGGCCAGGGGAGATAGGCGCATCCAACAAGGCGGACTTGTCCGCATCAGGGACCCTCGTCTGAGACAACCACAGCTGTTTGCACGGCACCACTAAGCCTGCCAGGCTTCTACCCAGAGCTTGCCCTTGGAACCCCGATATTTGCAATGTGCCCGAGACTGCGCGTGCAGTGCGAGTCCTACCGCCTCTGCTCCATCCATGGAGGCAAGTGTGACTGTGCTCTTGGACATGCAGGGCGCTAAGGCTGGGTGTTGCCAAGAGGATTTGACAAGACCTCAAAACATCGACGCGATGAGGCGTACAGTCCTCGAGGTGCCGAGCGTGTCGAAGCACAGAGACACCAAGGCTATGGAACGCAGAGGTCGCAATGTGCAGAGCTCAAAATACCTCGAGGCGCCGAAGGGTGGACTCCTCAAGGCACTGAAGCGCTGAGGCACCGAGGTTGTGGAGCATCGGCGGACGAAAACCACCAAAGGCGCCGAAGCGGGGGCTCGAAAGGCCTTTAGGGGTCGAAGCGCCGAGGCTTGTAGCTCTCGAGGCACTGAAGATGCCGAAGCACCAAGGTACCGAGGCTCTGGGGCTGCGTGGCATCAAGGGCACTGCTGCACAGGGCTCGAAAGGGCTCGAGGTGTCGATGTGCCGAGGTGTGTAGCTTTCGAGGCACCGAGGATGCCGAAGCACCAAGGCACCGAGGACATCGAGGTCTAGACACAGGGGAGCCAAAGCACCGAGCACAAAGTACCGAAGGCAAGGCACCAAGGTACTGGCTGCGTGTCTGTGTCTGGGCTGCTTGCAGTCACAAAACCAGGAACAGCGCATAACTTGCAATGATGTGTAGCTTAGCCTGCAGACAGTTGCAGTGGAATGGAGCACCCAACATGGCATCCGGACCGCGTGGAGCCCTCAACCGGTGCAGTGCGTAGCATGCAGAAGGGTAGTACAGTCACAAACCTGGACACTAACACACCCTATGGGTAAGTGGTGATGCAAGCGGTCTGCTCAAAAATAAGTCCAAGGCCTAACGAAGGAAGCGCACGTTATTTATTTATTTATTTTTAAAACTGCAATGCAGTTGAAAGAGACACTCGACATCAAGCTGGAGTATTGTCTTTTTTTTTCTCTTACTGTAACAGTAAAAACAATAGTAATTTAATTGGTGGCCTGTAGGGGTGCTAGGCTGCACACACCGAGTGGGCGTACTGAGGTCGTCCAGAGCCCTCGAGTCAAAAGCGACTGCAGAGCGAGGCTGGACTCGCTGGAGGGTCATGTCTCCTGTCTCTCCTTTTTTTTACAGCTGCAAAGAGCAGAGGAAAAAACAGAAGGAAAGTGCAGCAAGCTGCAGAGGTTAAAAAGCAGGCTACAATCGCCGAGCGATGTAGTCTGATGAAGAAAGATTTATTTATTTATTTATTTAAACGAAACGTGTGAAATAATCCTGATGCACCTGACAGGCGCTGAATAAATTATAGGTCAGCAGTGTGGAGTAGTGGTTAGGGCTCTGGACTCTTGACCGGAGGGTCGTGGGTTCAATCCCAGGTGGGGGACATTGCTGCTGTACCCTTGAGCAAGGTACTTTACCTAGATTGCTCCAGTAAAAACCCAACTGTATAAATGGGTAATTGTATGTAAAAATAATGTAATTGTATGTAAAAATAACGTGATATCTTGTAACAATTGTAAGTCGCCCTGGATAAGGGCATCTGCTAAGAAATAAATAAATAATAACAGATAGACATAGTGAGACTCCTTTGTCTCAAGGCATTGCATTTCCTTTTGGTGTCTTTGGCTGCGATGAGAACTACAAAAAGGATAGTGTGCGGTATCAAGATTGCAGAAGAGCTCTGGCAGAGATGTTAAGTTCAGATTTGCAGCCTATGTCAATTGTTAATGATCCTGGATTTTTAAGTACTCATTTACACTGAACGATGGAAGCAGTGATTTACAGTGAGAAAAAGGCAGAACTACAGTAGCAAATTCAAAATGATATTGAATATTATTGCATAACATTTGGTATATGGACATCAAGGTCTCTTCAGTAATACATATCCTTAACTGTGCATTACATCAGCCAAGACTGGACACTGCAGAGTCTGCGGCTGGGTGCTAATCCATTCCCAGGCCACCATGGCGCAGAGGAGCTTGCTAACAAAGTGCAAGAACTACTTGATTCTTGGGAACTGCCTTTTGATAAGTTAGTGGCCGTTACATGTGTGCTGTGCTGAAATATTGATTTTCAGTCTATGTGCAGGGCATGTCTTAAATTTGGCAGTCAATGATGGTCTATGTGTCCAAGGAATCAGTGAAGTTGTGTTTCATTGTCGTAAACTCACAGAGCATTTAATCGCAGCAGTCCAGCCCGAAAAATGTTTCCCAGAGTTCAGAAGGAGAAGAGACTTCCAGAGCAAAAACATATTCACAATGTTTCAACAAGATGGAAATCAACATTTCAGATGATCTGCAGGCTGCTCAAACAAAAGGAAGCTGTTGTTGAAATTGTGCGTCGCACTTTACCTCACCCTAATTCTCCTCTACCAGCCTATATGCTATGAGATGTAGAATGGAAGCAACTGGACCAGCTGGTGCCTCTACTGCAACCATTTTATGATACTACTACATGGATCAGTGCTGCTTCATATGTTACTGCATCTGCTCTGGGTCCTTCCATGGTTCCAAGGCTCTACAAATGGCCAACACTGATTCCCAAGTGATGAGGCGCTTTATAGAAGTAGTGTTGACCAAAGTGGAGAAGTACTTCACTTCTTCAGAAATAGAAACCTTTCTTAATAAGACCTGCTACCTTGACCCATGGTTCCGCACTTTCGTTCACAAAATTGAATCCAAACGCACAAAAGAAGAGCTGATTCAAATGAAGTTGCATCAGCTTATTGAAGAAGATACAGACAGACAGATTGCTACATTAGACCAGTAAAATTCTGCTACATCCGTGTCTCAAACCCTGTGACAGAGATTGAATGATTCTTGGTGTTAGATCTCCTTCCCGACCTCTGAGGGCGCTGTGTAAAGGGAACAGAGTACCTGTTCCTTTATTTACAGTTATGCTGAAACCGAAAGGACCTGTGTATTGTTATAGAGAACTGTGAGTGTTTTGTTTGTTTTGTCTGTCTAAAACTCTGTTATTGTTCATTGTTCACTAGACTAGACGGCTAACACGATCCGGAGCTGTCGCCCACGGCCAGCACTAAACCCGGACAACACTGCACTTGTTCACCATTGTTGCACGTAATAAATTGTACTTCACCACAAGCACTAGAGCACTCACTTTGGACTTGTGACCGTGTTTGTGTCTAATTGTGTTTAGTACTGTGTTTATTATTTATGGGACTGCAACCCTTTATCATTACTGTGCAATACGCATTGCTGTGTATTGCAAGCTCTATTATTTGCTGTGTGGTCATCAGACCATTGGATTATAAATAAATCAAACCATTTCACCTGTACTTTGTTGTCTGTTTGTATCATTGGATTACTGCACCTGCACTTCACCTGCTCTAAACCTGCACACTAATTACCACTTTGCCACAAACCCCCGCTGGGTTAAACCGCCTCCTGGGTTCAGTATTTCAACCTGACACTGTTAAATGTCCAGATAGAGCAACTTACACCACCAGTGAAATGTGAGCCTCTGAAATAGCCCACTACAATGCACTCCAACTTCCTAACCTAGACATTAATCCACTGGAATGGTGGAGAGTTCATAGTGGCTCACTGAAGTACATGGCCAAACTTGCCAAGCAGGCTTTGTTTGTTGTGGGAACAAGTACCCCTTCAGAAAGCCTTTTTAGCACCATTGGTGACATTGTCACTGCTGTAAGAAATCGACTGCTCCCAGAAACTGTTCACAGGCTCAGATTACTACATGACAATATGTAAAATCCACATCTGCCACAGTACAAGCGTATGTGGAGTTGATGTGGTTGTTGCCACTGCAAAATGCTTCTTGAAGAAAATGGAATGGAGGAACTGTATGAGAGTCTGCAGTAATAACAAACAAACAAACAAAACATGGGGATACATAGGTTTCCAGTTTATGTGGTTTTGTTGTAAATAATAACAGAATGCTTTAGAAGGATGTGAACACAATTCTATATAACAAGGCTGCAATTCCATTTACGGGTTATTGTGACAGAGTAACCCAACATTTTCACTGTTGTAATACACAGAATATTCAGAATATGAGGGCCCTGAATTTCTCTGGTTTAATAACTCATTGTTAGTCACTATGCTTACTATTGAGATACATTATGCTACTATGTTGTTTTTGATAGCACTGTACTGTTAAATGTTTTATTCCTCTCAGACAGTTTGCCTTTGAATTTGCACTAGTTTCAAAACAGGACCCTAAACTTAAAGAGGATGGAGTAGATTTTCAAAGCCTTTTACACCAAAAAGACAATAGTAGAAAAACACCTGTTAAATTTGCAAAACGAGGCCAAAGGTTTTTCTGTTTGTATTTTTTTTTTTTTTTACACTTGTTCCTTTTATATTTATGTTTTTTTAGAAAAATTGTATCAACTCAAATTAAATCCGGGTTTAAAAACGGTATTAAGAAACTAAACTGTAGTGACAGGACAGAATCAGCCTATCAAACTGTAGTGACAGGACAGAATCAGCCTATCAAACTGTAATGACAGGACAGAATCAGCCTATCAAAGCCAAGTAAAAAAAAGTTGCAAGTACATGTGACAGTTACCCCTACAAATCAAGTCAAATTTTCATCACACGCACACTGGTTTTACTGTATCATTAAAAATGCTCAGTGTACATTAGGCCTCTCTTTTCAGGCATGGTTTTAGTCTGCACAGCTCAATGCTGGGCCTATAAAATACTAAACACTTGTTGTTTTATTTTTACATTTTACATTTGGTTTGCGGTCCAGTATACCATGTATACAACCGTATAGCTGGCATTTTCTGCTCACACCAAGAATGTGATCAGATTGCTAGGGCAAAGCCTAAAGCCTATTGAATAATATTATATATTGATTTTGCAAATAAATTAACTAAAGGGGAACTATAGTGTCCCCCAGAACCGTGTTGTTTTTCTAACAGTAAAATGCATTTTTTTCTGACTTGTCCTTGTTCCAGATACAAAAAACAACATGTAAATAGAAACATCAACATTTTAGACATAAGTTTAGATTCATTATTTATTAGTGTTCTCATTTTATTGGGTTTTTAGGATAAACGTGTATGGCCAAATTAAAGACATTTTATGTTAACATGTCTTTGTGTAGACTGTTTTTAAGGGCTATGTATGACAATGAGTGTCTTTTTAAAATCGGGGGATTTTATCCTTATATTTTTGGCAAATTACACCATCAAATGGAAATTAATTGTGTACAAAGAACAGTAGTTAATGGCAAATATTTATACTTTTTTGTGCATTTAATAAAATGTACCAAGAAATAATGGCAACATACTTTAACAGAACATGCACAAACTTGCACTAAACAGCTACAGTCAAATATTCTGTAAAGAAGAAAAAAGAAAACAATGCTGGTTGCCAAAATATTGACAAATATATCAGCTTGTTAAACTGTGGCTCCCATTGTGTGCTGTTTATGGTCTGGAAAATCAGTTTTGGAGGTTACTGGTTACAATTTCCAAACACTATTACTGCACCAAATAGATATATAAAGATAAATACAAATATAAACAGATAACCAGACAAATGCAACAATGGGAGAAGTATGAAAAATAATTGTCAAACTGTACTCACTGGCATAGTGTGCATTAATAAAATATAATAAACAACACAATTCAACCTATAAACATGTTTCATTTCAATATACTGACTTTGTAAATGGTAAACAAGTAATGTAATAGAATTTAAATTGAAAAATGTTAAAATGCAGAAATAAAATGCAGAAATAAAATACCAGACAATAGACAACCCCTATTGTAAAATTGAATTATCGAAAGAAGGGTGTCCAAAGGGCCAAAATATTAGAATTCAGCCCTTAGATTTTAGCAAATATATTTTTATATAAATATACATGTGTTTGCTCCAGTTTGATAAGCTAAACTATAATTGTATAATCGTACAGGATTGAGTAACGGCAGCCCATGTGTTTGTAGCATTAAATTACACAGGAAACACAATAAGTACAGGATTCATAGCTTTACTACAGGAGAGTCATACAGAACATATTTACACAGTCAAATATATAGTATATTATAGGGTACCAGCTCAGTATGGGCTTTACACGGCTGGAACCCCAGATTTAAAAACTCTTTAGCCATACTCATCCATTTACAAAATGCCACTTAACCTTTAATTATTTTTTCTGGAGCTCTTTTCAAAAGCACTTGGATTGTGAGGATTCCTTAGAATAGCCTTAGATCAGTCCAATATCCACCATACAGCAGCTGTAAGCACATGTGGAAAGGCCTGGGCATTAACAGCTCTGAAGCTAGCAGGCAACCAGTTGCTAATTATTCACGTTATGTTTCAAGGGCCATAACACAGATATCACTGATCTTAGACTGACACCTTCTAATGCTATATATGCCGATATTAAACGTTTTCTGCTAAAGAAGCTAAAATATTTTGTATCCCTTTTACACTCTTGAAGTTAAATATTGTCATAAGTTCCAGCTTGATAACTTATGTTATCAAACCCTAATTGTAATTTCTGGTGGTTCAGCAAAGCAGCCTGTATACTGTAGATACAGTAGATTTTGAATCCTCCTTGATGTTGTATCTGTAAGTAGTTGGGGACTCTTTTTGTTCCCCACTTTAAAGCAGCGCTGGTAATGGTTAACCTGTATTCTTTAAAGATTATACCATATTATTTATTTTCGAAACATATTTAACAAAAAAAGGATTTCCTTCATTAACAAAACAACTCAAATAACATTTAGCAAAATAATTCATAAATACATTTATGTACAAAAAATAAAATTACATAGACCCGAAGTGCCTTTGTACATATTTACAAAAAATAAATTATAAAAAAGTAAATGATCACAAAATAGATAGATAGCGTCAAAAAAACAAAACAAAAAATAATTACATCTTCAAAAAAATAACACACAATTTTGACAGTATTTTAAAAAAACTTTTTGAAGGCAGTGTTTATTTGTGGCTCAGAACATTCTGAAATGTACACTGCAGGCAGTGCAGACTGCTTACACAGTAATCAAGTCTATTCATGTAAAATACAAAAAAGCAACTGTCCATAGTGCAATGAGGAAATGTCCTATCGGCAGTGCAACAGGCATCATTGAGCACAGTCACGGAGCACAGACCTGGGAAATAGGAATCCTTGAGAGAGCAAGCCATCGGGGCCAAACGTCTATCACTTTTTGCAACCACTGTGCTAACTTCAGTACAGATCCAGCTCATTCTGTATATTTTTAGTCTCACAGCAGCAGTCACTGAAGGAATCCTTTCCTCCATTTGAGCAGCATTCATCGAAGTAATGCCTCCTTCAAACAAATGACCAACAGCTTTCCTATGGCACTTTCACACCTAGAGAGAAAAACAAATACATTTAGTTAAAAGGGCTCTTGCACTCATATACTTTACTGCTTGACACAAATTGGAGGAATAAGCAGACTAAAGTTATACTAACCTCAGTTGCAATTATACATTCATCTTTTTCTTCAGATATGACATACACAGACTGGTACTTTTTGTCTTTCGACAGGGAGTACACTGATTCTGGCCGTTTTCTTTCTGAAGACTCACTGTTAAGGAAAAAAAAAGAAGAAAATATAAATTGAATTTGATAGATTTAAAATTCCTAGAGCACACTGAACACCTCTATTTCTGCAAAAATAAACTGTACAATCTCTGTTATTTTAAAAAGTATTTGATATTTACCTCTTTAAATGTACTGCATTTTTCTCCTCCAGTTCAGAATCAGAAGCATCACACTTTGAATCACTTTTATTACGCTCTTCTTTGACAAAATCTTCATGCTTTAACTCATGCACAAGATTGTAATCCACGGATGGGTATCTAACTTTGTAACCATTTTTCTCCCCATTGTTATCACAGTGAAAGTCTACTTTCTTGTTGGTGTTCTTAATCTGGGTAGCCCCAATAACACTGACTGAAATGTCCTTTTCTCGCTGAAAGTCGGTCAAGTTGTTCATGGTTTCCATTTCGCCCTTGCAGTTATCCGGCTGGTGTCGTCTCTTTTGCATCTTAGCCCTGAGCAACACCACAAAGACAGCACATCCCAGTAACAGCATAAGAACCATAATAATCCCAGCACAAACTGCAGTCCAAGGAAACTGTCCATCATTGCCTTCCGTGTACCTCTGAGTTTGGTCCTCAACAGGCTGCTCAGGCAGTAGGAACTGGCAGTTAAGTCCACCATACCCTTGGATGCAAGCACAGACATATCGGTTGTTTCTCTCATGGCAGGTAGCCCCATTGTGGCAAGGGTTGTGCTCACATTTGCTGACAGGTGAACTACAGTTCTTGCCAATATATCCTAGAGGACAGGTGCAGGTATAGTCATTAACACCATCCTGGCAGGTTCCACCATTCAAACACGGGAAGGCAGCACATTCATCAATGTTGTCATTGCAGTGCATTCCTGTGAAACCATCTGGGCACTGGCAAATATACTTGTTTCCGAGGTCCATACACTCAGCATCTATAAAAGACAAAAGTAATGTGTATGAGTTTTTTTGTTCTGTTTTATAACTTTAACTAATTTAATTATTTTTTTTTAAATTTGTGTTAGTTCAACTCTTACCATTTGCACATGGATTGGAGCTGCAGTGGTCAATTTCCTTTTCACAGTTGAAGCCAGAGTAGCCCACTGGACAGCGACAGACATATCCACCTTCAGGGTTATCGGAACACCGTCCACCATTGAAGCAGGGCCCGTCAGCACAGGTCATTGCACTCAGTTCGCAGTTTTTGCCATAGAAACCAGGTGGGCAGGTGCAGGTGAAGCTGTTTTCCAGATCCTGTTTTAAAAAAAGTTATCTTGTTAAAATATGAAATTCTTAAGCCACACAGAGCAAACAATAAGAGAACATCACATTCATGTTTATATATGTTTAAAAGAAAAAACTTACAGTGCAGCTTCCTCCGTTCCTGCAAGGGTTATCATCACATTCATTGACCTCAATCTCACAGCTGGCACCAGTGTATCCAGGACTACAAGAACAGGTGTAACTTCCCTGGCCAGTGTTGGTGCAAGTGGCTCCATTCATGCAGGGCTTGTGATGTGTGCAGTAGTTAAGATCTTCAAGAGAAGAAAAACAGTTTTGATTATATTTAGTTTTAATGATGATACAAAGATAGTTAATTTATAATGCGACATTGAATTAGATATATTAAGAGCACACCTTGGTTACAGAAGAGACCACCCCAGCCCTCTTGACAGTTGCACTGCCATGGTTGATGGCAGGTACCATGCAGACAGCCTGGGTAACGAATGCACTCATCACAGTAACGACCTTGCCATCCTACTCGGCATCTAGCAAGAAAACAAAAATCAGTGGTCAGACTTCACATAGTTGGAAAGTTTACTCAGCCATTCCAAACAAATCACGACCAAGTAAAAAGAATACAATTTCTTAAAAAGTCATACACAATGTCTGGTAAATTCAGCTCAAATGCAGAATTGGCTTTTAGTTGCTCTAGACACATTTATAATGTTTACTGTAAAAAAAAAACAAAAAAAAAAAAAACTGCATTCTACTACAGCACTGGTGTTTATAATGTTACTCTAATCAGTTCAGTTACTGGGCAGAACCTACAAAACTATTTAGCCTTAAATACTTACTTGCATTCACCAGGCTTGTCACAGATTCCATGTTGTTCATCACATCCTGGGAGACAGATAGCTGCAAATAAAAAACACTCACATAAGCATCTTGGAAACTAAATCACTGACATATGTTCGTTCTTGTTTACATTTTCTTTGAACTAGCCCTATCAGTAAATCTAGGATAATTTATTATAAAAGGGCCAGGCCTTATCACTAGCATGAGCTTTCTGGTTAACACAGTTGCACGCAGACAAAAGCGGGACACACAAAGACTCCTTTTCTCTTTCCTGCGGGTCAGAAGTCCCTTTTTTCATTCTGTGCACACAGCTCCACCTCTTAATATCAGTGCAGATAAGAGTGGACAGCTGGTGTGCAGGGTGCCAGTGCAGGACAGCTGCTCTATTGTCTACTCTCACACAGCAGCTGCCCACTTGCAACAATACCCCACACTCCTCAACCAATCAGCAAAAGGCATGCTCCTAAGAACCAATCAGCCATTATCTCCAATCTATGGCACATGCAGGCACATGATTGTTCTGTAAACTTTTCTTATTTAAATAAATCACCTAAGATAACAGAAGTTGCCAAGATTAATGTGCTTGTTTATAACTACAACAATAATAAAAAGCTTGCATGATTTAAATACAACTCGTTTATAATTATATATATATATATATATATATATATATATATATATATATATATATATATATATATATATATATATATATATATATATATATGTTAAAACGTTTAGGTAATATAGACCTGTGGATATTATGATGGTGTTAACTTGGTGATCCTAATAACGTACCTTCAGTACAGTATTGTCCTTTCCAACCAGAGTTGCAGACCTTCTCACCACGTTCTCCACAGGTGAAGTGACCAAAGGCATCGTCCCGGGGGCGACAAAAAACAGAACAACCTTCGCCATAGTAATGTTCATCACAGACGAAACGATAGGAGTATTTCAGATCAGTCGTGCCGCCGACGTGAATGTCCTGGGACCACTCTTCTCCTACAGTGAGGTGTCTCTGAGTAGCCAAGCGACTGATCAGGCGATCGGGGTTTTCTACAAAAAAATAAAAATAAATAATAAATAAAATTTAAAAAAAACACAAAACATTATTATATAAACATTCAAAAATAAATTTAGAATTAGGCTAGGTAATCGTCATTTTATCTCAGAGAGAGAGAGAGAGAGAGAGAGAGAGAGAGAGAGAGAGAGAGAGAGCTTACAACTCATACCTGTTGAAAGATCGTCCGGAGAATCTGTGTGCAGAGCTTCAATGATGAGAGAAAATGTTCCCTAAAAAAATAAGAAAGAGAAACAAAATAAATATAGAGAACTAACAAGCAATTCAAATACCATCTAAAGATTTTTTTTATTATAGTGTTTTTACAATCTAAAGGCAGGATATTGATTCGTGAGAGGCTGTTGTCATTAATCTTCACGCTTAATTCCCCTAGTTTCACACTTGTGGATCGCTGTAAAATGAAGTGTTTCGGAATTTGACGCAGGGCTGGCAATTACCAGCACAGTGGATGTGAAGTTCCCACACCAATAATATTATTTGTTAAAACATTTAAATTACAATCAGGCTTGATGTCAGTGCTATTTCTTTGATATACAAATTAATTAATCGAATATATTTAAGACAACAACATGTATATTCCTTGTATCTGCAAAAAAAGCTTAGCTATGGATTACTGTAGTTACAATATTCTTTTAAATGTTACAAATGCTGTACTTACAGGCCACGTGAACCCGAAAGCGAATCTGGTGGGATTGGTGAAGGTTATGTCTGAAGTTGACTCGGGGACTTGGAAGGAGTTGGAGCCCAGCACAGGAGTCACGGCACTGCCGTATGTACAAGGGGGCTCTGGAGAAACAGTTGTCTGGTAATGCTTCAAGCAGATTCGGAAGAATGTTTTACATTCACACTGCAGCAGTCCAGTATTAGATCCAGCTTTACAGCAGTTCCTGTTTCCCATCACACCTTTCTTGTTCAGAAATTCTTGCAACTTCAGCTCAAAAACTCCAGAGCAAAAACCCTGTTAAAATGAAAGGCAAAAACATTTGAAAAACGTATTTATTTGGAGGCTCACTGACCATAAAGCAAAAGGTTATGGTGACACCATTTGAGACCCTAATCATTATTTTAAAAAACGTTTTCTGAATTTAACAACAACATATCTACTTTTGTAATATTCTTTAAAAACGTGTTCTTACCTGGCATATCAAGGCACAGAGGATGGATAATATAATAGGGGACTGACGTCCCATTTTTGTATTTATTTTGCAACCTCTAATAATAATAAGTTAAAGTCACAGAGGGCTTGGGCAGTGCTGTTACTCCCAGCTCAACTGAATATAGATTGTGTTTTCTCTTTCAGTACAGTATACACTAGTCCCTTATTTGTAAGATACGCCCTTTCTTGAATGACTGGTAGCTTTTGTGAATGGCAAGAGGAGGATGGCCGTTTTGGGATAGAACTTGGCTTTTGGAACAGCTTCTTTAACTTTACTTTTTCTTCTCAACCACGTTATTTCTGTTTGCAAAACAGAAGAAAATAATAATAATAATAATAATAATAATAATAATAATTCCCAACAGCGAGAATAAGCGAGGTTCCCGAATGAAAGACGATCTCGAAGTCCCTTGCCAAGGTGATAATTCCAATCTTGAAATTAAATGTTGCAGTTCAACAGAGCAGAGCAGAAGAAATGTGAATTTTGTATTTATTTTTCCTCTGGTTGTTGTAAGAAAAGACTGATCCAGAATGAGTTTTCTCTTGTTATTTCCTCCAGCGTGCAGTTGTGTGTGGGTGTGTGGGTGTGCGTGTGTGTGTCTGGTGTTCCTGGTAGCCAGTCCCCGTTTATATACAGCCTGTCGTCTGCATTGGTAATGAGATGCAGATGAGCTGCCCCCGGGGTCTGTCACAAAGGGGACACTTTTCAAAACCCTCCTCTCAAAAGATCGCCAAATCGTCACTGAGCTGTAAAATGTGCAACCCTCATTTATATTCCTGAAAATTTTTAACCATAAGAATCCTTTGCACCTTTCTCGCAAATCTTTGGATTCTCTTTACAGTGAATTCGTTTTTTAATTATTTATTTCACATAAATATTTGTTATACAATTTGGCAAATTAAAACAAAATGCTTTTGTAAATACAGCTTAAAAATCTGCATATATATATATATATATATATATATATATATATATATATATATATATATATATATATATATATCAGGTTTAGAATGTTACATAAATAAAAACAGGGAAGCAAATAAGAACATTTTAATAGTCACAAAACAGTTAAATATTTTGTAACATTAAAATGCATCCAATAACATATTGGCAGTGTAGGTTGTTTTTCATTAAACATTCAATTTCTTGCCATGCCTGTTTACATCAAGTTCAATCTTAATAATAAAATAATAATCTAAGGGTATTTATGTCATTTTAGCAGGATAAAATCAAGGTCAACACACTTGCTGTTCACTGATCAAAAGTTCAGGGAATTATTTTTTGGAAAGTGTGTACAACTTTATCAAAGGTTTGAACACTTTGCCTTTGTGTCTGGGGGAGGGGACTTTTAAAAGTATGTAAAGGTTTTGTTAACTTTGTATAACTATAGATTTTTTCCAACACTTAAGCTGGGTAAAGAGTGGGTTGGTGTGTGTCGTTCGCGTGGCTGTCATTAAGCCACTTTGTTACTATGTGAAGGATGAATAAGTTGGTTCTTTGTACTCTCAGCTGTATGGTAATTTAGGCAACACCTGCTCGCTCTATAACTGAGAGAAAGAGCTCCCCTCGGCGCACGATGCAGCCTCTACAACAATGTACATATCTTACAAGAAAAAAAAGTATCATTCCAGCCAAAAAACTGCACCAACCGTCACCTCATTATTTCTACCAGCAGACACTGGAACATTTGTTTGTGATTTAAAAAAAAAAAAAAAAAGTATTAGAAACTCCCTTGGCACCCTATTATTAAAAGGTGCAATTGTATATGAGTTCCAGCACAGTTTGACACAATTTTACTTTTGAAAATAAATGTACTTTGGGGGAAAAAAATAATTTGATGCAAGGTGCAATTGTCTGTACTGACATCATTTAAATTCAAACATATGCAGTACGATTTTATTATGGACTGATCACACGTGTTAGTGCCCTGAACAGACATTAGCACATCTAAATGACATACATGTATTTGTTTATAGTTTATTGTCATTTAGTGGGCGTACTAAATTATGTATGATAGAATTACTTAGAGCACACAAGGCATATGCCAGTTTCGAATCAATAAGATACTAGATGTTGCTTTCCCTTTTTATGTTTACATTACTTTAAAAAGTTTGTGGGTAACAATGCTTAAATTACTTCACTGTTTCAAGTATTTTATACTGCTATAGTATTGTCCTTACATAATATTTAACATGTCTAAATGTAGGTGGTTCCACACACAAGGTCTTGGACAAAAAGGTGTCCCAACAACACCCCTCTCCCAGTTGGGCATTTATTAAATTGACGTGCAGATTTCTCGATTACTGCAGCAAAGCGTAACTGAAAGGCATCCTAAAATCCATCAGACTCCTGCCCAGTGCACTTATTCTTTTCAAGCTTAATTTATGCCACGCGATTCTGTATTGGTTAAATCAGGCAGAAAGCTCCTTTTTCTTCTTCTCTCCCTCTTTCACAGGCTGGGCTATGGGAGACTGTTTAACTTAAGTGTTTCTATAGGAGGCTGTTGTAGTTTAACTCCTGCCCACCAGTAGCTGGGATGAACAATGGAGGGACTCGAGGTCTAACTATTCATCCTTTCTTTGCTCTTTAATTTTCATTGATTTTGAATACAGGGGGAGCCCTTGGGGATTCCATCTGAAGGGCATGACACGCCTTTAGACGCAATCAGCCCCCTAGACAGCCATCTGCTCCTAACCAAATGGTGTTTTTTCACTTCCAACTGCATGTCTGTATACTACTTCACTTCCACATTACACACACTTCATCCAAATAGGACTAAAAGCATGTTAAAGAACCTGCAACGGCATGGCCATCACCATATGGTTAGGGAAGATAAGACTTTGGTTTTGATAATAAAATGCCTCTACCAATTGGTAGGTAAACATAGAACAGTCAAAACTTCTGGAAAAATAGAATTGACCTTTGTTTCCTGAAACAAATTTTTATATTGACCTACAACAGATATTCTGCACGTTCTGTTCAGTCTAAACATATTGATGATACAAGTACTATATAACACATGGCATGCAATTATGTCAAAGATATATTATTGATAACTGTAATCCATAGGCTAATAATAATAATAATAATAATAATAATAATAATAATAATAATAATAATAATATTCTTAGTTTTCATACAATTTGTTCATGTTTTAAAAGTATAGTCCTGGTAAACTGAAAATACCTAATAACCTTTGAACTCAGATACCCGGAAAGGGTCGGTCGCACGGCTCAGCTGGCACACAGAGAGGGCAGATGATGGATGAGCAGCCATGTATCTTTCCCTCTTTAAAAAATAGCGCAAATCATATGCTCCCATCTTGTCGCAAATCTAATTTTCATAACAAAGCTAGCATGTTTACCTGTGATCCTAGAACCGAGGGGGCATTCCTTTGTCTCCAGATCACGTTACTGCAGCCAGCTGCTCTTCAGGATATATGGACCAATCTAAAAGTGGCCCTATTCTTGTTGAATTTGTTGCTGGGGGTCATCTGGGTAAAGTTTTGGGATGGTTGGTGTGCACTACTTTGTGCTTGTGTGTGTAAGGGGGGTCTAGGGGAGGATGGGATCGATTTGGATTTTCTTAGAGGGCTGAGGCCAGTCGCGTGCCGATGTCTGCCAAGGAACATCTGCTGGTTCCCAAGGGCAATTTTAGCAAATGTGATTGTGCATAGGATTACACATACCCCCTTGGCTATAAGAAAAGAGAAAGAAGAAAATATTTTGCACGTCTTCAAAACAGCAGATTGCCATCGACATCAGGAATAAGTCCACTTTTAGATTGAGTGTAACTAGCTATAACTCAATGTTCTGCAATCTCAGAAAGCAAAGATTAAACTGCTAATCTGATAGGAATAGCAATGCGTGCACATTTTATTTACGTATAGTACAGGCCCTATTGCAATGCAAAATCCAGATGTTTGAATATTGCAATAGTTTATAAAAAGTACATTTTATTTATATTTTACAACTTTATTTTATTTTTAAACACGTATATATTTCTTATTTTATTAACATGTTTAATATATTAATTAAAAACATCTTACATTACAATAAACTACTGATTTGATAGGCAACTTTAGCATTATATATAATTTATAGTTCAAGTTGTGGTGTGAAAATTGCACCGTGGACATTGGCCTGATATTGTATATTGTGTTCAAAGGTTATTAGTATTGTATATCATTTGTTGATTGTTTATAGTCTTTTATTACACAAGGCCATTAATGGACTAATTTCTTAAGTATACATAATAAAGTAAAAAAAAAAAAAAAAAAAACAATATAAAAGTTGTACAGCAACGTTTTTATTAATTAATGTTACTGTAAAGTAATTGATAGATAGATAGATAGATAGATAGATAGATAGATAGATAGATAGATGTGTCTTGAAATAGCGGAACAAGTTTTAGGTTTTTTTTGCAATACCAAAATGCCAACAGTTAGCCAATGTGTACCTTCTTATGAGTCCATCCCCATTTCAGAGCAATACGATCTGGATTGCTGCAGAAGATAAGCATTGTGAATGGAGGGTTTAAACGAGGCGGTTCCTCTTTAGAAATGCTCTCCCACTTTCTATGAGCATCTGCCTGGGGAAGAACAGATGTAGGCACCTGCGGTGACAGGCTGCATATGTTCCATCCTATTCACACTCACTGAGACATGGCCACAATGGACAGGCTTTGTGTGCATACAGTCACTAAATATATTAATCTTTACTCCGGAGAGAAATGCACTGTTATTTTATTTCTTCCTATAGGAAAAACATCAGACTAACCCCTAAGTTGACTTCAAAAGTTTAAACTGTCCTGTAAAAGTGTAAAGATATCAACCTGTCATTGCTGAAACAATTGTTTAATTTTTTTTTTTAAACATCAAGGTGCCATATTTAAATTCAGATATGGAGATTCAGATATATATATACAGTTGTAGTCAAAAGTTTACATAACCCATTGGAAATTTATAATTTCTAGAAATTTCTCGAAAACAAAGAATTTTAGGAAAAATCTTTTGTAGCAAAAGGTTTGCTTTTGTGGATGAGGAACAAAGTCACAAGAATTAGATGTCTACAACTATTTATTTCAGCATTCCAAAAATGCTAATTCAAAAGTATTCATACCCTTTGATGTTAAGATAGTGTTGTCTACAAGGTGCTAGACATTTCAATATGATAATGCAGAACCTAATTCTAGAAAAGTCTAGAAAATGCTGGATTGTAGGTTAACATTCTTAGAGAGTATGAAAGGGTTAGGCATAGGATGACTGCTGGCATTACCAATAAGTCAATATGAGAAAATGTAAAGAGCTATCTGAAGACCTTAGGCAGAAAATTATTTATTGTTATTAAGTTGGAGAAAGACACAAGAAAATTTCCAAGCATTTGATATCTCAATTTCAACTATTGTTTCAACTATTGTACTGTCACAACGCTCCCTTGGTCTGGAAGAATGAAGGTTCTTTCACCAAGAACAAGTAGAAGAATTGTGAGGAAGGTTACTAACAATCCGAGTTAAAATACACTCAAAGTCAATTGGCTGCAAGTGGGACTGGAGTTTCCATTTCAACCATAGGTTGAGCATTGCATGGTGAAGGTCTCAATGATCACAGGCCAAGGAAAAAGCCAATCTTAGGAAAACGTCACAAGGACAATCTCTTAAAGTTTGCATGGAATGATGGAAATGAGTTCTGGTCTAAGGTTCTGTGGAGTGATGAAACAAAAATCGAGCTATTTGGCCACATTGATAGATGTTACGTTTGGAGAAAGTCTGGTGAGGCATACAAAGAAAAGAACACCATACCTACTGTCTAGCATGGAGGTGTAATATCCTTCTATGGGGCTGTTTTTTCCTCTAATGGCACAGGAAATTTAGTTCCAATACATGGTAAAATGGATTCCATAGCATACCAAAATATATTGGCCAATCATCTGAAACCATCCACTACAAAAGCGCAACTGGACGTTCCAACACAACAACGATCCAAAGCACACATCAAAATCTACTTCAAAATGGCTAAATAAGAATAAAATCAAGGTTCTGGAATGGCCTAGTCAAAGTCCCGCTCTGAATCCAATTGATAAACTTTAGTATGAGTTGAAGAAGGCTGGGCACAAGAGAAGTCCTCGGAATTTGAAAGAACTGTAACAATTTTGCGTTGAAGAATGGTCAAAAGAATCGTGCCAAAAGCTCATTGACAAATATCCTAATCGTTTAAAAAAGGTTATTATTGATAACAGTGCCTCAACTAGCTATTAATTTCATTTTTCTTGTCAGGGTATGAATACTTTTGAATTAACATTTTTAACAACTGCTGAAATAAATAACTGTAATAAATAATATATATATAATACATGATGCCCCTATCACGTCTGCCAGAAATTCAGGACATGTCATAATTTTTTTTTTTTTTAATAAATACTTTGTATTTTCGTTTTGTTTGGCAACGCTGGTAAATACATTTCCATCCTGTAACAAAACGAGGAGCCTGTACGTTTATTTGTTTATTTATTTTTGGAACGGGGTTTCCCCCTCAGCCCCTGTGTTATTTTGTATTTTTGTTTTATGATTTATTTATGTATATATATGACGGCGTAGCCGCGTTGTTTTTTTTTTTTTTTTGACAACGTAGCCAAATGTATTGTATTGTATTGTATTGTTTAGTAGCGTGGATGGGAAGCCACATCCACAGTAATTTAAAAAACCATGTGCAGAAGGTGGCCATCTCCCGAATTAAGTGATTAATTTGTTGCTAAATCGGGAGATGGTCACCTGCATATAAACCTGCAGCACTCTTGGTTTGTGGTGGGTGTTCAAGAGGAACGAGAGCGAGCGAGGAGTGAGAGAGAAAAGTAAAATTATACAGGAACAGTGACAGCAATTGCCCAGCCTGACCTGTATTGTTTTGTTTTGTGTTCGTGATTACTTTGTTTAACTGTTTTATTTTCGCTCTGTGAGCAAGTCTTTTTGTTAAAATATTTTATTTATTTTTGTTATTTAAAAATAAAACGGCGCAAGCGCCTTTGCACCTTATCTGCAGTGCTGGTTTTGTTCCTGCTTTCTGGTCTGACGTCACCATACGCACACATAAGACTTCTGCAGGACTAAAAAAATACATACATAAACAAAAAAACACTGTAGGAGGATGTTTGAATAATACTGTAATTCTAGTAATTGTTATTATTATTATTATTATTATTATTATTATTATTATTATTATTATTATTATTATTATTAGTGAAAGTTTCACGCTGTTTGCACACTGCACAAAATGGATCGTTTTGTAGTGTGCGAAAAAAAAGACTGACTTTCGAACATTGATCTCGCAGTGTTTTTTGCAATACCAAGCAAGCCCAAATTTCCCACCAGCTGCATCATCAGCACTGGTATACTGTATTGTAACACTCGATGGAAATAAACAGGTTTACACAGCCAGTATTCGTCCAAACTGTTTATTGTGAACACAGGTAAAAGAAATAAAATGAAAAGGACCTCTGTCAGCCGTGGATCATGGCAAAGAAATAATAATAATAAGATAACTGTCTATTCTCAATCTCTTACTTGCTCTCCGCTTCACAGCACTGTTTCAAAATGATTATGCCAGAGAATAAATTCTTGTGTGAGTATATATTTTTATTAAACATTTTCCTTCATATAAAGCTACAGATTTTTTTTTTTTTTTTTTCAAAATAGGCAGTGTTAATCACGGGTATGTCAAACTGCATAACAGAGCAAGTGTAGTAATAAAATAGGTCTCGTAGTTTATGACGTCACATAAACCCTAGATGGAATTATTTTCCTGTAACTCACGCCCTTCTATTATATATATATATATATATATATATATATATATATATATATATATATATATATATATAATTAGTAAAGGCTGTGTTATACAGTTTAAAAGGAAGCAGAGCAGAACAAGCAAGGGTTGTGTAATTGTGGGGAACACCGCCCGATTGTCCTGCCTGCGCAAGCCTTGGGGATTTTTCCTGTGTCTTGGGATAGCGATAGTAAGTGCTTTGCATTCCAGTCGTAGTTATTTTGTGAAAGTTTAGTATAGCACGTTTTACCTCTTGGTGAGGCAGCCTTTTATTTTGGTTTTGTTTCACAGTGGCGATTTGTTTGAATTACTGTGTTTACTGCCGACTATGCCGTTGCTAATAGGTGACCCGCAGGGTTAGCCTGGGTACCTGTGTGGCGCAGTCACAGTGAATAATACTGTTTGGTTACCAGCTGTAGGAGCAACGACATATAGACCAAGTGTGTTATTTATATGACCGGGACTGGTTAAAACACTGTTTGGTTACCAGCTGCAGGAGCAGCGATCTGCATATCGGTGGGAAGTGTTTATAATTCAAGAAACTGCAACACAAGACCGTGGTATTGGAACATTGTTTATTACTGTCTGAACGTGGCTCTTTTAAAACAGTCACTGCAGTGGGAGTACAAGAGTCACGTCATTCCTCTTAAGGGAATTCAGGATTCATCCGTGTTTATCCTGGGACCCGGCTGTAGTAGGAACACTTCTGCATATCTTGGATTTCCCTTGCTTGTGTTCCGGGCACACTCCTCCAGAGGGTGCCGCTGTTCTCTGTTTCTCTGTGTTCCAGGAGATAATCAACCGAGGGAGCTCAACCTCTACTTACCAGTGTTCCTGGCTAACTTCACCAAAGAAAGCCCGCCTCTGCTTACCTGTGTTCCTGGTCCAAAGGGAATCCCAACTTCTACTTGCCTGTGTTCCTGGCTCACTCCACCATAGGGAGCCCCACCTCTACTTACCTGTGTTCCTGGCTCACTCCACAAGAAGCAGCCCAACCTCTACTTACCTGTGTTCCTTTCTCACTCCACCAGAGGGAGCCCCACCTCTACTTACCTGTTTTCCTGGCTCACTCCACAAGAAGAAGTCCAACCTCTACTTATCTGTGTTCCTGGCTCACTCGAGCAGAGGGAGCCCAACCTCTACTCACCTGTGTTCCTGGCTCACCACCAGAGGGAGCCCCAACCTTTATTCACCTGTGTTCCTGGTGCGCTCCTCCCGAGGGAGCCCAATCTCAACTTACCTGTCTTGCAGAATCGGGACATTTTACAGGCAAAGCCTGTCACAGCTTGGTCGTTTCGCAGTAGCATAGAGAGGGGAGAAGAAGTGAGGTAGTTAGTGGCCCGTACAGGACGAATAAACGCTTTTGAGTAAGTGTAATGTTGTGTAAATATTGTAAATAAAAGTACTCACCTGAATAAGCAACGACTTCACTACAGTCTGTGGGGAAGAAAATACCAGTGTCCAGTAGCACCACACTACCACTCTTTCACTATATATATATATATATATATATATATATATATATATATATATATATATATATATATATATATACACACACAAGAATGCAACATCCACAGTAAAAAAAACAGCGACAAAATCAAGATTGAAAAAGGAGTTTGTCAAGGAGATACAATTTCCCCAAAGCTCTTCACTGCCACCCTAGAAGACATTTTCAAAACACTGGATTGGAAAAATAAGGGGCTGAAGATTAACTACGATTTGCTGATGACATCCTCATATTTACAACGTGCCCAGAAGAATTACAAACAAGAATACAAGAACTACACAAGGCTAACAGCAGAGCAGGTTTGAAAATGAACCTGTAGACTCAAGTCATGTTCAATAAATATACCACTCCACAGGCAGTTGAAGCCAATGGGATCAAGCTTGAAGAAGTCAATAAATACTTAGGACAGTTTGTTTTGGCAATGAAGAACCAAATGAGCGAAATCAACAGAAGAGCAAAAATTGGCTGTAGTGGCTTTGGAAGATTAATCATGGATCTGAAAGGGAAACTACCCTTATGCCTTAAGAGAAAATTATTTGACCAATGCGTGCTGCCAGTGCTAAATTACGGATGTGAAACCTGGACCCTCAATGCAAAAATTACTCAAAAATTACAAATGACTCAAAGGAGTATGGAAAGATGCATGCTGGGAATAACAAGAAGTGACAGGAAAAGGAAGGAATGGATAAGAGTGCAAACAAAAGTATGTGATGTTATTATAAGAGCAAAAAACTGAAATGGCAGTGGGCCAGACATGTAGCGAAAAGAACAGACCATTGCTGGGCCAAGGAGATACTAGGATCCCAAAAGATATAAAGCGACCAAGAAGAAGACGTGGCTGACACAGGGACATGGTGTGCGAGGATCTCAGACTCCTAATAGGGTTATAAACAATAATCTGCAATTTCTCAGTCAGATAGTGAGGAAGTTGCTTATAAGTGCTTTGTGAATTAAGCACAGTAATTTCAATTGTGCACGAAGCTCAATTGGGAGCCAATGTAAATCCAGTAAAAGTTGGATCCCAACAGGATCGACCAATCAAGAGTCGAGCTGAGGCATTCTGAATGCCCTGGAGAAGTCTGGTTCGACACCGAGGCAGACCCACATACAGGGCATTGCCATAGTCGAGATGAGATGTTATGAGGGCATTCAGAAAAGTAGCACAGTCTCTGTCAGAGAGAAATGGTTTAATCTTTTTTTATTGTCCGTAGGTGGAACATGCAATTTTTTACTACTTGTTTTATCTGAGGCGGAATTGACAAAGAATTGTCCAACAATAGACCCAGACTCTTAGTCCTATTCACTAATAGGGGAAAAGTTCCACTGACAGTTAACGATGATGCCATATGCCTCAGATCGCAACCCAACCCGTAAGTATTCTGTTTTGTCAGGGTTAAGTTTCAACCAATTGCCAGACAGCCAGCTATTAAGATCAGACAGACAAGCGGACAGAGTATTAAAGTCCTGCTCATCCTGAATTTCAAGATTTAGCTGAGTATCATCGGCATACTGGTGGAAAGGCCATGTGCCCTCATGAGTTCCCCCAGTGGCTTAACATAGATGTTAAACAGTAGGGGAGATTTACATATAATAGAAGTCAGTCTTATTGGTCTGTAGTTACCTTGTTCGGTTTTGTTTCCCTTTTTGTGGATCAGTATTACGTTTGCAATTCTCCAGTCTGTTGGTACAACCCCTAATATTAATTTAGTTATAAAACAAATGCTCAATAAGATATCTGTGCCAGCACAGCTTTTCTTCAGTTCAGATACTGTATCAAAAGGGAGAGACAGAAATGGAAGTTTGATCGAGAAGTTGTTTACAGTTTGAACAACACCAGTACTGTATTTACTGTAGAAATATTGCATGAATCACTAGTATAGGGAATTGAGGTACATGCTGTAGGAGCATTATATCCGATGCGCATTATAGCCGAGAGCCTTATAGCGACGAAGCATTGTGTGTGTTTATATATATATATATATATTTACACTGTATATATATATATATACAACAATGTGTATTGCTCAGTGAAATAACCACAGGGTTCAGTCCCAAAATAATAGTCCAGAGTGAGTGCTGAAGTGCAAGTGATGAAGTACAGTTTATTAATTACATCCGGTTTCCCACGGGTCCTTTCAGTAACCAACCAAAGGAACAGATCACTGGGCCACTTCCCCTAAATACCCTCCGTCACGCCCTCTTTCGGTGGCGCGTCCCCTCCAATCCATGACTGACACATCGCCTGCCGCATTAAGGCTATGATTTCTGATATCGTGGCCCCGTCCCCCTTCCTGGATGTCCGGCTTTCGACTGACCCTGGAATGAACTGCCAAACCATCCATTACGGGGCACTCTGCTCTGGTTATACCGTGCCCTCACAGTTCGGAAGGGAGATTGTTGACTAGGATTCATTCACTCTCTGTCACAGAAATAAATCGGAAAGAAAAAAACATAACAACATCCTCTTGGTTTATGTCACTGATAACTCTGTGATCCATTAATAATAACCGTGTGGCTTCCAATATGGAATATGCTTATATGCTTTATATCCAATATGCTTTTTCTACAGTTATTGCACAGATATAGTTTCTTACCAAAAAGATAAAATAAATAGCCTTTATTTAAAAATAAATTAGCAAATAAATGTGTGCTTCCACCTTTGAAGGAAATAGGCAGAGTTTGCAAATTCCATTTTCTCCCGCTTGGTAAAGATATTCCACACAATGCTTTGCTTGGATGCCATTGTTGTGTATTCACAAGACAGAATGTAGTGATCAGGAACGGCACTTTATTGTCACAACCAAACAGATGCACATGTCCCACTAACTCTGCACTAGAAGACTGGCTCTACCTCCGCTACGCTCCCCTGCCTCCAGAGCCCGCTCCTTCTCCACCCTTGCGCCGCAGTGGTGGAATGACCTTCCTACAGATGTCAGGACTGCCCATTCCCTGACCACATTCCGGCGCCTCCTTAAGACTCACCTCTTCAAACAGCACTGTAGAAATCCTCTGTTTGTATCCTGGGACACTATCACCCTTCATTTAAATGTGCTTTATTTTGCTCTTATCTGCCCCCTATTTTACTGCATTTAATCCTGTACTTCAGAATACTGTTATCTGCCAAGTGTTTAACCTGTAGTATTTTGTATTTAATCATATCCTGATGTAACTATCACTATTTAATCATATCCTGATGTAACTATCACTATTATCTGCTGTATTATTGAATTGTGTTTTGTCACACATGTATGATGCTTGAACAAAAGTTATTGTATTTCTTGCTCTTATTGTATTACTTGTATTGTAACACTTGAAATGTATTTGCTTACGATTGTAAGTCGCCCTGGATAAGGGCGTCTGCTAATAAATAAATAATAATAATAAACTCTTTTGCGACTGCTGTCAAAACCCAGCTGGCTCAATTTATGGTAGCTATTGCAACAGTCCATAACGTAATAGCGGTGCTGTACTACTGCATTAGTTTTAAAACTGAACATAACAGCCATATTAACAACAACGGTGGAATATGGCCAATATATGTTGCAAAGAATCCAGCTTCATGAAGTGCATTTAACATTAATAATTGCATTATATCATATTATATTGTATGTACTATATTGTATTTAAATATGTCTCATGCACTTAAAACATGAATATATCTGATTTTTTTAATCATTACCCAAAAAAGATCTGCGTACCTGGGTATTATTCACGGAGGGTGCCCGGTTCTGGATTTTCTACCCATGCTATATATATATATATATATATATATATATATATATATATATATATATATATATATATTTAAGTGATAGACCGTGTGGTAGATGACCGCGACTGGAGTTATGCGTCCGGAGCCGTAGCCAAGGGCGCTAACGAAAGTCAAGGTCATCTACCACACGGTAGAGTCCGCATCGAGAGGTATCTATCTCTATTAGAAAATGATTTATTTCTTTATTTTCTCTTTTAAAAAAACTTTAAAACCTATAATTACCTTGAACTTCTGATATTTCACTGGGTAACCTTCCGCTGAGGAAAATAGTCCCTAACATAATTAGAATAGAAAAACGACATACACGTAGAGAAAACAGTTTTTATTATTATTGTAACATTGCCAGATAAATTAACTGTTGGATTGTTGAATAGTCTGTGTAGTAGTCAGACTCTAAACATGTTGTTGGAGGCGGGGCATCATTCAAGTTGGAAGGGAGTGGATTGGCTGGTGCGGAAAGAACTGAAATAGGGTTGGCAGTTTGACTGGCTGGTTTTGAGACAAGTGTTGTTTGGATCCAGCTTAACAACCTGTGGCGGAGTGTCCCGCCCCTATTTATTATTATTTGTATTTGTTTGCGGCGCGGATAAAAGCGCCGCATCTTTTGTTATTGTTTTTTATATTTATAATTTAAAAACCCCGTGAGGATGCATGACTGATCAGCTACTGATTACACTATGTAACACAATTTTTGTTCCTGGGTAGTAAGTGTTATTTCCTAATTGCTTATGCCTCAAAAGTATAGAAAATGGCTATTATTCCCCACAAACTTTGCTTTTGTGACCAGGACAGTGATATTTTGAAATGCACCTATTTCCAATGAGAAAACAGGCGAATTTGTGTCTTTTCGTTCATATAAAGTCAGAAAAAAACAACATATGAATCCAAATTAACATGTATTTATACTAAAGTAATACAAAAATGACTACAAAAGATTCAGAAGTGAGTAGTTTTTCAAGATTTCTGGTTACAGGCGATTCCGATTGCCTCGAAGAGACTGGTCACATTGTGGCAGAAGCAGAGCCCATCTTGACAGGTGAAGAAGCTGGAAAAAGGTTGGTGACGCTTCCTCTGATCTGCGACTTGCACACTTTCATCCAACAAGTTCCACTGCTTGAGCCTAGACGTCAAAAGCTTTGTATTGGACTTGGTGAGACCAGGATCTCTAATCAAGTCGTGAGGTATTTTTGGTTGGGGTAGTATGGGTTTCTCTCCTCAGCTCCACCTCTGAAATTGTCATCTGGATCTACAACGTCTTCCTCGCTCTCTGACTTGCTGCTCTCTTCTAAAGACGGCTGCTCTCTCTCCGTAGGAGTGGGTACGGGGAGCTCATGGCAGTGTGGCACCGGGGCGATGGATGAAGGAAGGTCCGGATACGTGATAGCAGGTGCATTCTTGCCAGTCTGACGTTTGGAAGGGTCCACCATGCAGAAGTAGAAGTTGCTTGAGTGGTCAGTGGGTTCCCGCCAAATTCTTGGGATAGCGAACTTCATGGCTCTCTTTTCCCCTCTGTACCATCCTACAAAAATACATTTATTTCACTCATGACTAATGTGTAAGAGATTCTCGCAACATTTTTCATATATGATATATTTTTTCAATAACATTGAAAATTGTAAAACATTTAAAAATTAAACTTTTACAATTTTAAACATTTTAACAAATTTTATAACATAAAATTCTGAGCAACAATTGTCCATCTTACCTTCCAGAGTTTTTTTGCAGTGCTCGCAGGTGAAATGAGGTGCCCAGGGTTTGTCTTGATCCCCGACAGGCATGCCGAAATATGCCTTGTAGGCCTAACACATCTTAGCAGATGCTTCCACATAGTACTTTTTCGCTCTTGTCTTGATAAATTGGCCGCAGACATAGCAAAATGCGTCTGCCGGATGCTTGCAGCCTCTTGATGCCATCTCAGAAAAATGCAGATATGTATCCACTTAGGCAGCTGGAACTAAACCGAACTGGTGGGCTTAAGGCCCCTGTATTTATACTACTATTTATATTACTGGAAAGTTCTAGAAAGTTCTAGAAGTTACTCCAAGTTTACTCAGCACTGAATCTATCTGGAATGTTCTGGAAAATAGGTAAATTTCAAAATATCACTGTCCTGGTCACAAAAGCAAAGTTTATGGGGAATAATAGCCATTTTCTATACTTTTGAGGCATAAGCAATTAGGAAATAACACTTACTACCCAGGAACCAAAAAAAAAAAAAATTGTTACACAGTGTTATTTAACTAGCATGCATCCTTACCAAACGCGTGCAGACTGTGGCCAAGGGGTAATAAGCAGGGCCGTGTTAAGCCAATGGGCTACATGGGCTGAAGCCCGGGGCCCCGCCTCCTAGGGGGGCCCCCGTCGTACCTGTAAAGCAGTGGTCCTCAAAGTGGTGCCCGCTGGCAAATTCTGTGCTGCTCGCTTATGCTGTGCTTGTACGTACTCGACATATTTTTTTCTTTCCTGAAGTACCTCTGCGATACGATCATCCAACTGAATATCTGCATTTTCTCTGCGGTAGCCCAACCATAAATTAGCTGGGTGGGACATTAACTCTGTCTGTTTCAGTTGCAGGTACTGACAGTAAGTTTAACCAATAGGAGAATCAAATATCTGCCAAGTTTACGCAGTTGTCCAATCATAATTAAGCAGAGGCCGTTCACGGTATTCTGCATGAAAATTGAAGGCGAGTGAGTAGCCAATGGGAAAGTGAAAGATCCGACAGCTGTCCAATCATTCGTGAGCAGAGGCGGGCTGTTAATATGCCGGGTAAACACTGAATTTCGCCGACTGTTATTGAGAAAAATAATACATTTCAGTATTTAGAATTGAATTTTCTCTATATATATATTTTTAATTTCACCAGACAAGGGAAACACCGTAGTAGATTTAGTTACAAATCCACTTTCCTTGAATAATTGTACTGGGAGATGAGCGATCTTTAAAAAAGAGTAGTGTTGACAGATTTGACAAATTGACACAAAGCGAGACGCTATCCTCTTATTTTAGTTTATTCATGGTTATCTATGTAAACATGTTATTTAAAAATATTTGCATTGCGTATTTTATATGAATTATTTGAAAAATAAGCGCAGCACACACAATTACTGCCTGAGACTTGGCCTTATCAGCGTAAACAAAGAATAACTCCCACTAAAACTCTATATATAACGTTATACTATAAGAACCTATGCAATAGTCAGCGTGCCCGCAAACAGCCAAGTAAGATCAATTTATGCCCGTGCCCAAATTACTTTGAGGACCACTGCTGTAAAGTCAAACTGATAACGGTTGGCAAATAAAAAAGCACGTACTAAACTAAACAATTTGCCTATTTTTTAAAACATGTTGTGTCCTTTTGGCATGCCGTAGTTATTTGACAAAATAAAAAAAATCTTATGCTAAATCAAATAAGAAAAGCTGAGTAGCGGTGCGAAAAAAAGAAAAATCACTAAACTCAAACTAGCTAAATCCGAGGAGGTTATAAATAGTACCCCAAAACTCACTAAACTCTTTAAAAGTCAGTGTCAGAAGAATGAAAAGTTAGGAAGAGCCACATGAGTCAGAGGAGCAAGCAGAGAGCAGCGAGTCGGTTAGCGCTGAGTGCACAGCCACTACAGTCAGCAGAGGAGAAAAACGAGAGCCAGCCATTGAGCTGCCAATTTAAGGCGAGAGAAACTGACAAAACAGATAATGCTATTGCTAGCTCTGATACGGCATGTTGGGGTCCGATAACTGAGGAGGTGAGGTCGCACTAGGTGAGCAAGTGTCCCCTTATTTGCCAGTAAGACAGTACTTTTTCCGCCTCATAGAGAATTTAATGAATTACTGAATTTAATGACTCAATCATTTAACTCTCATGTTCACTGAACATGACCTGCTTCGCCAACTGGACTTCACGGACATTAGTAAGGAATTATTTTTTAAGTTTTAAGGCAAGAAAGCATAAGATCTAGCAATGGTAAGTCAAATGTGTCTTTATTATTATTATTATTATTATTATTTATTTCTTAGCAGACGCCCTTATCCAGGGCGACTTACAAACGCAAGCAAATACAAATACATTCAAGTGTTACAATATAAGTCATACAATAAGAACAAGAAATACAATAATTCTCAAGTGTGACAAACCACAATTCAATAATACAGCAGATAATAGTGAAAGTTACATCAGGATATGATTAAACAGTGATAGTTACATCAGGATATGATTAAGTACAAAATACTACAGATTAAACACTTGGCAGATTACAATATTCTGAGGTACAGGATTAAATGCAGTAAAATAGGGGGCAGATAAGAGCAAAATAAAGCATATTTAAATGAAGGGTGATAGTGTCCCAGGATACAACAGGAGTTCTACAGGTGCTGTTTGAAGAGGTGAGTCTTAAGGAGGCGTCGGAATGTGGTCAGGGACTGGGCAGTCCTGACATCTGTAGGAAGGTCGTTCCACCACTGCGGAGCAAGGGTGGAGAAGGAGCGGGCTCGGGAGGCAGGGGAGCGTAGCGGAGGTAGAGCCAGTCTTCTAGTGCAGGCGGAGCGGAGAGGTCGAGTGGGGGTGTAGGGAGAGATGAGGGTCTGGAGGTAGCTGGGTGCAGTCTGATCAAGGCATCTGTAGGCTAGTACAAGAGTCTTGAACTGGATGCGAGCGGTGATCGGGAGCCAGTGGAGCGAGCGGAGTAGTGGAGTAGCGTGGGCGAAGCGAGGTAGAGAGAACACCAGGCGAGCAGCAGAGTTCTGGATGAGCTGGAGCGGACGGGTGGCGGACGCAGGGAGGCCAGCCAGGAGGGAGTTGCAGTAGTCTAGGCAGGAGAGTACCAGGGCCTGGACCAGGAGCTGGGTAGCATAGTTGGTGAGGAAGGGTCGGATTCTTCGGATGTTGCTCAGGAAGAATCTGCAAGTGCGTGCCAGAGTGGAGATGTGCTGGGAAAAAGAGAGGCAGGGGTCCAGGGTGACTCCAAGGTTCTTAGCTGAGGAAGAGGGAGAGAGTGTGGTAGATTCCAGAGGAACAGAGATAGAGAGATCAGAGGAGGGGGAGGAGGAGGGAAAGAAAAGGAGGTCAGATTTAGAGAGGTTGAGTTTGAGGTGATGCGAGTGCATCCAGGAGGAAATAGCAGACAGACAGGTAGAGATACGGGAGGAGATGGTGGAGTCAGAGGTGGGGAAGGAGAGGAAAATCTGAGCATCATCAGCATAGAAATGGTATGAGAAACCATAGGATGCGATGAGGGGGCCCAGGGAGCGGGTGTAGAGAGAGAACAGGAGAGGACCCAAGACTGACCCTTGGGGGACTCCAGTTAAGAGAGGGTGAGGTGTGGAGGTTGCTCCACGCCAGGTTACCTGGTAAGTGCGGTTGGAGAGGTAGGAGGAGAACCAGGCCAGAGCAGTGCCAGAGATCCCCAGGTCAGCAAGAGATGATAGTAGAATAGAGTGATCAACAGTGTCAAAGGCAGCAGAGAGGTCGAGGAGAATTAGGACAGAGGAGAGAGAGGCAGCTCGGGCACACTTAAGTGAGTTGGTGACAGACAGGAGGGCGGTTTCAGTGGAGTGAGCAGAGCGGAAGCCAGATTGGAGAGGGTCAAGCAGAGAGTGGTTGGACAGGAAAGCAGAGAGCTGGCGGTGTACAGTCCGCTCGAGGGTTTTGGAGAGGAAGGGTAGGAGGGAGACAGGACGGTAGCTCTGGAGGGAGGTGGGGTCGAGGGTAGGTTTTTTGAGGAGGGGAGTGATAGAGGCTTTTTTGAAGGCAGAGGGGAAGATGCCAGAAAGTAGAGAGGTGTTGAGGAGGGAGGAGATGAAGGGGAGTAGAGCAGGAGCAGCAGCTTGAAAGAGGTGAGTGGGGAGGGGGTCCAAGGCACACGTGGTGGGTTTGTGACCCTGGAGCAGGGAGGAGAGGTCAGAGTCTGAGAGGGGCAAGAAGGTGGAGAGGGAGGGCGAGTTAGTAGGGGATGTAGTGGGTGTAGGGGTTGGAGCAGGAGGGGGTGCGGGGGAGGGAGAGGTGTTAAAGAGTTTGCGGATATCTGAGATTTTAGAAGAGAAGAAGGAGGCAAAGTCGTCAGGGGAGATAGAGGAGGGAGGAGGAGGGGGGGGAGGGTTTAGGAGGGAGGAGAAGGTAGAGAATAGTTTACGTGGGTTGTTAGTGGAGGCTTGGATTACAGATTGGAAATAAGCACATTTAGCAGAGGAGAGAGTAGAGGAGAAGGAGGAGAGAAGAGTGCGGTAAAGGTCTAGGGCAGCAGGGAGTTTGGTTCTCTTCCATTTCTTTTCAGCAGATCGCAGTGTGATTCTTGCCGAGCGGAGCACAGAGCCAGGGATGGGGAGGGGAGGGGCGAGCAGGTCGGGAGGTGAGGGGACAGAGGGAGTCGAGGGAGGAGGTGAGTGAGGAGAAGAGGGTGGAGGTAGCAGAGTCTACGGAGAGTTGTGAAAAGGAGTCGATAGGAGGGAGGCGAGAGAGAGCAGTGGAGGTAAGGACAGAGGGGGAGAGAGAGCGGAGGTTACGGCGAGAGGTGACAGTGGGGGTAGGAGGAGCAGGGAGAGGGGGGAGAGACAGAGAAAAAGAGATGAAATAGTGATCAGAGAGGTCCAGGGGGGTGACAGAGAGGTTGGAGGGGCAGCAGGCCCTGGAGAAGGTGAGGTCCAGTTGACGGTCAGCTTTGTGGGTAGGAGGGGACGGAGAGAGACAGAAGTCGAAGGAGTGAAGGAGAGGGAGGAATCCAGCAGAGTGGCTGGGGTTGGAGAGATGGATGTTGAAGTCACCCAACAGGACAGTTGGGGTAGACAGAGAGGGGAGGGAGGAGAGTAGATAGTCGAGTTCATCCAGAAAGTGAGTGAGAGGCCCAGGGGGGCGGTACAGAACAATGAGCAGGAGTTGACAGGGAGAGGTTAGTTGGACTGCATGAAATTCAAAGGTAGTGACAGAGAGGGAGGTGAGATCGGAGGGGACAGAAAAGAGTAAGGAGGGAGAGAGGAGAAGACCCGTCCCACCTCCCCGTCCGGTGAGACGCGGGGTATGGGACAGGACGTAGAGAGAGGACAGGGCAGCAGGAGTAACAGTGTTATCAGGGGACAGCCAGGTTTCAGTGAGAGCAAGGAAATCGAGCGAGAGGTGGGAGGCAAAGGCAGAGATGAAATCAGCTTTGTTAGCAGAAGAGTGACAGTTCCAGAGTGCACCAGAGAGTGCTCTGGAACTTTATACTTTGCAATGTTAAGGAGGCTTGAGAGTAGCGCCGACTACACTATGTTTTTGTCTAATGTCATATCATGCTGTGCTGCCTGAAACATGGTCCCACCGACTACAACTAGCGTTGATTTAATTCGAAACGATGCAGTCGGTAATGAGAGCTAGTGGTAGTACCGACTACCATACTATTTTGCATGCCATAGCTACTGTGATGTGAGTGGTAACGCTGTCCACTGTCTATTCGAATGACATTATTGTGTTGGTATTGTATGAGTTTGTGCTTGGGGGGGGGGGGGGGGGTTCTCCAAGGGGGCCTCTGAAATGTCAGTAGCCCTGGGCCCCCAAATACCTTAATACGGGCCTGGTAATAAGATAATTAACAGCTAGTTAACCCCTCGGCCAGAGTATAAGAACCTGCAGCTGTCCATGCTGCAGGGTGGGGGTGTACGGAGAGGAGGTATGGGGAGATAGAGAGGAAACAGAATATAAAAACAATTGCTAAAACGTGCTGGATTAGCCAGCACAACACTTACTTTTTTGTCTGTTTATTCATTTGGCCCTCGTGCCCTTTTGTTTCTGTTTTGTTGTTTGTTTAAATCTTTCATTTTGTTTTGTTTATTAATAAATTAGCTGAACGTCGTTGCATTCAGCTTCACCCGCCCATCCATTGTTTTGGTGTCAGTTACTTCCTGGTCCGTGACGTCACCACACCTCACCACTGCAAGCCAGCCTGCCACATATGGTGTCCTGCGTGGGACAAACAATGCCTCCAGGAGCCGGGCCAGGAACAGCAAAGCGTGTTTTTTTTGTGTTCTTTTTTTTCCAAAAATAGTGGTTTTTTGTTTGGAATAAATGAATAAATAAATAAAAAAAATAAATAATGGGAAGAAAAAGGGGAGGAGAGAGGAATAGCCAGCCCCCACAACAGAGGGACAGTGGAAGCCAGAGGATGGATCCTGAGCTCCGGCCATGGGATCTCGCATGGTGGGTACAAAGGGAGGACTCCATGGAGGAGTGGTGTACGTACTGCCATCGATTTGGGCATGAGGAGGAAAGCTGCCCAGAGGTCGACCGGGACACAGATGAGGAAAGGGATGAGCCCGAAGTCCCATTGTGTCCAGCGCCCAGAAGGGGGGAGCACGAGCATCCAGCGCCTAGAAGGGGGGAGCCCGTGCATCCAGTGCCCAGAAGGGGGGAGCCCGTGCATCCAGCGCCCAGAAGGGGGGAGCCCATAGGTCCAGAACCTAGGCCTCCAGGAGCAGAGCAGCAGGAGCTGCCTCTGTCTCCGCCACCTCCACCGCTTCCACCACCAGAAGCAGAGCAGCGGGAGCTGCCTCTACCTCCATCTCCACCTCCACCAGCAGAGGGTGATGCCTGCTGGTTCCGCCTCAACCGCCGTGGGAGGACTGCTTACCTCTCCCACCTCCACCAGCAGAGGGTGAATGCCTGCTGGTTCCGCCTCAAGCGCCGTGGGAGGACTGCTTTCCCCTCCCACCTCCACCAGCAGAGGGTGAATTCCTGCTGGTTCCGCCTCAACCACCGTTGGAGGATTGCTTGCCCCTCCCACCTCCACCAGCTGAGGGTGAATACCTGCTGGTTCCGCCTCAACCGACGTTGGAGGACTGCTTGCCGCTCCCACCTCCACCAGCTGAGGGTGAATGCCTGCTGGTTCCGCCTCAAGCGCCGTGGGAGGACTGCTTGCCCCTCCCACCTCCACCAGCAGAGGGTGAATGCCTGCTGGTTCCGCCTCAAGCGCCGTGGGAGGACTGCTTGCCCCTCCCACCTCCACCAGCAGAGGGTGAATTCCTGCTGGTTCCGCCTCAACCACCGTTGGAGGATTGCTTGCCCCTCCCACCTCCACCAGCAGAGGGTGAATACCTGCTGGTTCCACATCCACCGTCATGGGAAGGACTGCTCTTGCCCTGCTTCGCACCGTCCAAGGATGCCTGCTTCGTACCACCCAAGGATGCCTGTTGCTCCACATTGCCTGGGGCTGCCTGCTGTTCCGCATCGCCTGGGGCTGCCTGTTGCTCCGCATCGCCTGGGGCTGCCTGTTGCTCCGCATCGCCTGGGGCTGCCTGTTGCTCCGCATTGCCTGGAGAGCCACCAGTTACAGGGTACGAGGGAGAAGTGGAGCTCCCGCTGCCGCCTCCATGGCCAGGGGCTCCCCTCCCGAGTTCGCCTCCCGAGGGTCCGCTGCGGCAGGGAATACTGTGGCTGGAGCCCCATGAAGGGGAGCTGCCGGCCACGGAAAAGGGGGGGAGGTCAGGAGACCAGCTCCCCCAGCCGCACTTTTGCGTCAGGAAATACTGTGGCTGGAGCCCCATGAAGGGCAGCTGCCAGCCATGAAGGGGGGGAGGTCAGGAGACCAGCTCCCCCCGCAGCAATTTCGCTGCAGGAGAAAGGGTGGCTGGAGCCCCACGGAGGGGAGCTGCCGGCCATGAAGAAGGGGGGGCAGGTCTGGAGACCACCCCCAAAATTTTTCTGGCCAGAGGAGCCGGCCTGTGCGTGGTCCACTGGGACGCTACAGTTGTTGGAGTGGGAGGAGGACATCCCGCCGTGGCCGCCCCCGGAGACACCTTGCTTCCCCTGTTCCTGGGCCGGGACTGCTAGCCGGGACTTTAGGGAATAAGGGGGGGAGGTAGCCGAAAAGGCCATGTGTGCTGCGCACAAGGGGGGGCATGTGTGGTGGAGTGTCCCGCCCCTATTTATTATTATTTGTATTTTTGTTTGCGGCGCGGATAAAAGCGCAGTGTCTTTTGTTATTGTTTTTTATATTTATAATTTAAAAACCCAGTGAGGATGCATGACTGATCAGCTACTGATTATTTGACTAGCTGACAGTCATGCATCCTTACCAAACGCGTGCAGACTGTGGCAATAAGATAATTAACAGCTAGTTAACCCCTCGGCCAGAGTATATTGAACCTGCAGCTGTCCGTGCTGCAGGGTGGGGGTGTACAGAGAGGCGGTACGGGGAGATAGAGAGGAGACAGAATATAAAAACAATTGCTAAAACGTGCTGGATTAGCCAGCACAACACTTACTTTTTTGTCTGTTTATTCGTTTGGCCCTCATGCCCTTTTGTTTCTGTTTTGTTGTTTGTTTAAATCTTTCATTTTGTTTTGTTTATTAATAAATCAGCTGAACGCCGTTGCACTCAGCTTCACCCGCCCATCCATTGTTTTGATTCAGTTACTTCCTGGTCCGTGACATCACCACACCTCACCACTGCAAGCCAGCCTGCCACACAACCAAACGAGCAAGATGGGCTGAATGGCCTCCTCTCGTTTGTAAACTTTCTTATGTTCTTAACTGAGCCTTCATTACGGTTTCCTGTCCCAGGCATGTCCCAGGCATTTTCCTTGTCTCTAGAGCAGCATCAGAAAGTATCAATGTTTATGTAGCTTTTTATGTTATAAGGTTAGTTGTAGATTAGAATGTTAAGGGAAAAAGCCGGTATTTATGCGTGGGTTGATTTAAAATGAAATTGACAATTAAGCACTTCAACGTTCCAGCGGACATCTATGCAAAATAGAAGCCCGCTAGATCTGGAAGCTGATTGGCTGTTCACACTCAATCGTTATATATATATATATATATATATATATATATATATATATATATATATATATTGATATTAAAATGACAAAAAGTAGACAAATGCAATGTTAAGCCGGGTCCACACCTGAGCGATCAGTTGCGCAACCCAATTGCTCCCGAAATCGCGCAGCAATTGCTGTGTCCACATCTGAGCAATTACTTGTGCAACAAAGTTCCCGTGTCTACAGTTTCATTTTTTATGATATCTGAGGTAACAGTTGTTTTTTTTTATTACATATTTATTCCATCTACAAGGCAAGGTGAAGTAGTTTTTTTGGCTTTGACAACTGAGTTGACACATTTTTTTTTGTCCCATGTCTACAAGTTTAGAATTGTATTTATTTTATTTATTTTTTGACAACTGAGGTGACACTTTTGGTCAGGCCGTAATGTGTCCAGTAATTAATGAGGAAGAGATATTGTTTTTTCAACTGTTGTTATTTTAAATGCCATATTCCCTAAAGAAAAAACAAAGCCACGTAAAAGCTGGGTGAAACCGTTTAATTTTACCGCCGACATTTCAGCATTATAAGAACCAATCAGAGTTAATGAATTGCCACGTGATCGCCTATGTCTACAGAAGTCGCTCAGGAGGTTGCTTGGAAAGTAGAGCCCAGCTCTACTTCAAGCAACTGGTTGTGCAACTGCTCGCAACTGGTTGCAGGGACGTCCATACATAAGCGACTCAGTTGCATGCAACTAAGTTAACCCTTTGCGGTCCATTTATTAATCGCGCGTCAGGCACGCCAGGTCTAATTAATTTTCACACGCGCAGTTAATTTTATACGCGCTGTTTAAAAGTATTTTTTTTCACAGTCAAACAGGTTTAAATGGCCCTGCATATCAACAAAGCACACACTAGGCATCTCCAGCCCCGCCCCAGCCTTTTGTTTGCTATAGCGTTCAGCTATGTAAGAAATAAATAATAATAATAATAATAGTCGTACATACCGATCGATCATCTCCAGATCACTCGTTTTATCACCAAACTCCTCAATAATGCGATCCAAGTCATTATTTTATTACTATAACATCTGAAAAAAGCTCTGCAAATGTCCATGATAGTCTCAGTGTGCTGACGCACTTAGCCAGCTTGTTTACTATGGACGCCCATTATCTGATACCTGATACCATGTATGACTATTCATGAAATACGCCTTTTTTTTTTTTTTTTTTTCCCCGACTTGTCTCGGCTCCTGTCGCTACCACTCGGCAATTGAATGGTTTTCTCGGCTTTTTCCGGAGAAAAAACGACTAAACACCCGTTTATTGCGTTGCTATAATGATGTCGGACCCAGTCCGACAAAGGACCTGTGAGGAATAATTGCAATGTCGGACCCAGTCCGACAATGGACCGCAAAGGGTTAAGCAACTGATCTCTCAGGTGTGGACCCAGCTTTAGGGTTTTTAACCCTAAATCTGCTCTCCTTCCCACCTCAAGCAGTGGAAGGGGCAAGGCAACACAAGCAACCACAGACAGCCATCATCATTAAGACGAATAACATACAACTCTCTGCAGATAACACGAGACATGCATCATCATAGTCCACTAGGCATATGACCTCTAAGTGCTCCCTAGAGACCTACTGGGAGGCTGGCAAGGTTGTTGGGGAAGGCGCACTGCATAACAATGTATATTTACAGAACACATGTGTGTCCTATCTGCCAACATAGTCATAAAACATTGGCGAATACACAACAAATTGATCATGTTAATTTGTTAAAGCCCTGGTAGGCAAGAGAGGCCTTATTTATAGCCGCAGGCAAAGCAAAGGATGATTTAGGCCCCTGTCTAGAGGCTCCCAGCACCAGAGACATTCCAATGGGGGAACAGTTACTTCCAGATCAGCAAAGAGAGCTGTGTAAGTTAATTGAGGAGTTCAATTATGTTTTTTCTGACCTGCCCAGTAGAACTAACCTTGATGAATATGCTATTATCACTCTCCCAGGTGTCACGGCGTGAGAGAGACCTTACCAGATCCCAGAAAGTCGATGAGGTGGCGTTAGCAAAGAGGTATGGGCAATGCTCACAAGTTTACAAACGAGAGGAGGCCATTCAGCCCATCTTGCTCGTTTGGTTGTTAGTAGCTTATTGATCCCAGAATCTCATCAAGCAGCTTCTTGAAGGATCCCAGGGTGTCAGCTTCAACAACATTACTGGGGAGTTGGTTCCAGACCCTCACAATTCTCTGTGTAAAAAAGTATCTCCTACTTTCTGTTCTGAATGCCCCTTTATCTAATCTCCATTTGTGACCCCTGGTCCTTGTTTCTTTATTCATGTCAAAAAAGTCCCCTGGGTCGACATTGTCTATACCTTTTAGGATTTTGAATGCTTGAATCAGATCACTGCGTAGTCTTCTTTGTTCAAGACTCCATTCCAAATAAAACATTTTTGGACATTGAAATCACTTGTTTGTCATTACTTGTGCACCGCATCACCTCTACACCTGCACACTGCATACCACTTTGCCACAATATGCAAGGAACTTCAATGCATCCTTTGCTTAGCAACGGGCTCAACAACCACAAGCCTGTTCCCAGGGGAGACCAGATCAGCAATACATTTTGCAGAATAAGAAACAGTGATCTAAAATGTTGAACATTTTACAGTTAAAGAAATGTGAAGTATAAAATGTAATTATGTACTGTTTTTGCCGCCCCCTTTAATTTGCCGTACTAGGCGGCCACCTGTTCTACCTATATGGTTAGTCCAGCCCTGCATGACATACTGCATTTTTAAAGGAAATTAAGGAAGTGCCTAACCAAATCCAATCCATTGATGAATCCAATGACATTAGCGGAGAAGCTCAGCTAATTGCTTTCGTTCGATACCCTGAATCTGAAGATCAATGAGCACATACTGTTTTGCAAAAGCATGCAGACTACCACAACAATTTTCAAAGTAATTGATCGTTTTTTCTGGACATGATTTGAATTGGAACGTTTGCAAATGTGTGCGCACTGACGGGGCTGCTGCAATGATGGGGAATGACTTTGTTGCTAGAATTAGGAAGTAAAATCCTTCGGTGCAGTGGGTGAACGGTATAAATCACAGAGAGGCACTCGTTTAAAAAAAGATGAGTTGTGAGCTGAATGAGGTTTTAAATTAATCTGTTAAAGTTGTCAACTTAATCAAGACCAGGCCACTCAATGCTCATCTGTTCATGTTCTTTGTGAAGAGCTGGGGGCAGAACGCCATCAACTGTTACTACATACGGATGTTCGCTGGCTTTCAAGAGGGAAAGTGCTACAGAGACTGTTTGAACTATGCACAGAAGTTCACATATTTCTTGTTGATCATTCGTCCACTCTTGCCTCTGTGTTTGACAGTACTATGTGGTTAGCTCAACTTGCCTATCTCGTAGATATATTCAGCAAGCTGAATGATCTAAATTTGTCCATGCAAGGTTGTGATGCTAATATTCTGAATCTCAATGACAAAGTTAAGGCTTTTATAAAAAAAAATTCTGGTAATCCAAATGTGGAGACAAAGACTTTACCTGTTTTCAATTGCTTAACAAGCAATGAAGTCTGCACAGAGGACACTAAGCAGAATAAAATTCAGGCAATAATAACAGACCATTTGGGCCAGTTGTCATCTCAGTTCCAGTCATACTTCCCCAACATTCAAGAGCAGGCAAAACAGTATGACTAGATAAGAAACACATTTGTTCTGCCAGGTGTTAGCAGCTGTAACCTCTCTCTCAGTCAACAAGAAAGTCTGCTGTCCTCAGACCGTGGTCTAGAAATGAAGTTTAATGACTGTACTCTAACGCAGCTCTGGTGCTTAGTGCAAAAGGAGTACACCGACCTTGGTAACCAAACTTTGGATGTCCTGTTGTCATTTGGGTCAACATATCTTTTGAAGTGTCAAAGGCCAGGAACCGACTCAATCTGGAGAAAGACTTAATTGTTGCTGTCTCTTCACTGCCTCCCAAAATGTCAAGACTCACAAGTAAAAAACAGGCTCAAATATCACACTTTAATGTAAGTACAGTATTTCTAACAGTAATTATGTCTTTTTATCTAAGATTTTTATTTTGTAATTGTATGATAAAACTTTAAAAGTAAGTAATTTTTCAGTAAAGTGGGTTGTATAATTTTTGTAATGTTATGGCTGATTTTGAAAGTAAATACTTTATCGGTAATATAATATTGGGGGTTGTGGCAAAGTGGCTGATTGTGTACAGGTGCAGGAGTGATGCAGTGCGCAGTGAACAAACAGAGAATTGTAATCCAGTTGGAAACGGGTTTTAATGATTATAATCCCGATCTGGTGACCAAACAAAAACTCCAGCCAACAACAATGTGTAATGCACTGGAAGTAAATCAACGGGTTACAGTCCTAAATAATAAATACACGTATCCCTCCCACAATGTACAAAACACGGTCACCAGTCCTGGGTGCGTGCTGTAGTGCTCGTGGTGGGTGATACAGTTTATTTCGTGACAGTGGTGAAGTGCTGTTCCGGCTTTGTGCTGGCCCAAGGTGACAGCTCCGGAATCGTGTTAGCTGTCTGGTGATTCACAAACAAGACAATTACTATCAGACAGAACAAACAAACAAAAAAAACACTCACAATACTGTTACATCCTTCCCCACGGTCCTTCTCGGTTGAAAACACAAACCAAGCGAAAGGAACAGATTGCGATTCTCCGCCCCCTTTTATGCTTTCACACATGACCCCTTGGTAAACGAGTGCAGCCGCTTCTCCAATCTGCAGCTGCCACATCGTTTCCCTTCCAGGTCAATGCGTTCTTGCAACAGTCTCCCCTTCATTCAGACTGGCCAACTTCCCGACCTGGGGAAAGAACTGTTAGACCAGCCCGTCCAAAGAACTCGCTGCTTAGCACCCTCACAGGTCGGGAGGGAGATTTACAACCAAAACTCATTGTATTTCTGTCACAGGGGTACACAAGACAAATCAGATGATTGAAAGTGGTACAGTGGTCTGGAAAGGTTGAGAAACACTGTGCTAGAATACCAAAAGCATTTTCTACACAACGCCTAGCTCTTGAAAGCCTGTAATAAATTTCACTTACTGGAGAGCAATGGGTTTCATAGATAAAGCATAACACAATAAAAACACACTAGTAAGTCACTGGTAGTCTTAATTTTTTACTAGTATATAAGATTATCACGAACCTATAAGTAGCACAAAATATTTTAATACCCTGTGTCAGGGTGGACGAGTCGTGACGTCAGGCCAGAAGCAGGAAGAAAACTGACACCAGGGAGGTACTGCAGTTCAAAATAAAGACGTGGCGGTGCCGTTTATTTAAATACAAAAATAAAATAAAAGGTTTTAACAGAAAACACTGTGCTCACAGAGCAAAATAAAAGTTCAAACAAAACAAAATCACGAACACAAAATACCAAACAATACAGGTCAGGCTGGGCAGTAGCCTTCACTGATCCTATACGTTTAATTTTTAAGTTTTCTCGTTCCTCCTCTCAAACACCCACCCTGAGGGTAGAGAGCTGCAGGTTTATATACAGGTGACCATCTCCCGATTAGTAACAAATTAATCACTTAATTAACTCGGGAGATGGTCACCTTCTGCACAGGGTTTTTAATATGGATGGGGCTTCCCATCCACGCTGCTAAACAATACAACAACAAAACACATGGCTACGCCGTCAATACATAAATACAAATAAACAATAACAAAACATACAGTGCTTTGCCGTCATATTTATAAAACCATAAACAAACAATAACACACCATCAATTACAATACGAAAATCATCAATTACGAAATCATAATGTACAAATACAAAATAACACAGGGGTGGATGGGGAAACCCTGTTCTAAAAATAAACAAAATCCATGTACAGGGCTCCTTGCCCTGTTACATACCCTTACTTTTTTTTTTTTGTTTTTTTTTTGCATTATGCATCGTTTTAAAAAAAAATATTGCTATATACACTATTACAAAATTAGGTCAGCCTTTTTAACAATTAATCCGACCCTTCCTCACCAACTACGCCACCCAGCTCCTGGTCCAGGCCCTGGAACTCTCACGCCTAGACTACTGCAACTCCCTCCTGGCTGGCCTCCCTGCGTCCGCCACCCTCCCGCTCCAGCTCATCCAGAACTCCGCTTCTCACCTAGTGTTCTCTCTGCCTCGCTTCTCCCACACAACTCCACTGCTCCGCTCACTCCACTGGCTCCCGATCACCGCTCGCATCCAGTTCAAGACTCTTGTACTAGCCTACAGATGCCTTGACCAGACTGCACCCAGCTACCTCCAAATCCTCATCTCCCTACAACCCCACTCGATCTCTCTGCTCCTCCTGCACTAGAAGACTGGCTCTACCTCCTCTACGCTCCCCTGCCTCCAGAGCCCGTTCCATCTCCACCCTCGCCCCGCAGTGGTGGAATGACCTTCCTACAGATGTCAGGACTGCCCAGTCCCTAACCACCTTCCGGCGCCTTCTCAAGACTCACCTCTTCAGACAGCACCTGTAGAACTCCTCTTATTTTTCTTACACTCTTCCTTAAATGCACTTTATTTGCTCTTATCTGCCCCCTATTTTACTGCATTTTATCCTGTATTTGCCCCCTATTTTACTGCATTTTATCTTGAAATGTATTTTTGTTTACAACTGTAAGTCGCCCTGGACAAGGGCGTCTGCTAAGAAATAAATAATAATAATAATGTAGTTGTAAACATTTAATGTGGTTCAAAATTGTTTACATAGTCTATGAGGCAATGTATAGATAAATATGCAATCCTCTGTGTTCAACTGAGTTTGTGGATAAGGTTTTTATGATCCATGTCTAAAGAAGGCTGGGGCAAGTGCAGGGAATTACGCTGCAAAGCTTGACTTAATATACTTTTATTCCATACCCCTCCATCACTTACTCTGTCATTTGTACCTATGTACACATACAAGAATTTCAGGTCAGCATCCTCCAGGGCCATCAGAACAATTGAATGAGTGCCCTTGTAATTATAATAATGTGATCCACTGTTCTTTGGTGGTTGAATAGCAATATGCTTGCCATCTAATGCACAAATGCACCTTGGAAAGTGCCAAAGTTCCTCAAACTGCTTTGCAATTCCTTGCCAGGCAGTTTCAGTACTTGGCATTGACAGGTACTTTTCCTTTAACACTTTGGTGAAGTGTAGTCCGGGTTTAATTACTGGCAGTGCTTGTGATTATAGAAGGCTCCGGGAGCTGTAGCTAAACCACCAGTAATTAAACCCGGACTACACTTCACCAAAGTGTTAGGGAAAGTGACTTATGAAATTTGGCAGCCAGATCGGGAAATTTACCATGTCAATTTATTGAAGCACTGTCAGGAAAGGGAGGCCTTATTTATAAGGCGAGGTAAAAGACGATTTTGGACCCTGTATAGAGGCCCCTAGCACACAGAGCATTCCGATGGGGGAACAGTTACTCCCAGATCAACAAAGAGATCTGTGTAGGTTAATTGGGGAGTCAAGGATGTTTTTCCTGATGTGCCTGGCAGAACTAATCTTGTTGAACATTATCACTCCCCAAGGTACCATGGTTCGAGAGAGACCTTACCGGATCCTAGAAAGTTGACAAAGTGGCGTTAGCAAAGAGGTGCGGGCGATGCTCGAACTTGGGGTAATTGAGCCTTCTAGGAGCGAGTGGTGCAGTCCGATTGTGATAGTCGCTAAAAAGGACGACTCCAACCGCTTCTGTGTTGATTTCCGCAAGGTAAACGCTATTGCCAAATTTGATGCATATCCCATGCCTCGGGTCGACGAGCTTCTTCATAGACTGGGAACGGCAAAGTTAATCTCGACTTTGGACTTGACAAAGTGATACTGGCAGATCCCCTTAACCAGCAGATCACGTGAGAAAACTGCATTTTCTACCCCTGATGGTCTGTTTAATTTACAACCATGCCGTTTGGGCAACATGGTGCATCCGTTACCTTTCATAGACTGATGGGCCAGGTCTTACGCCCACATCATGAGTATGCAGCAGTGTATATTGGTGGTTATTTACAGCTCCACCTGGTGAGAGCATTTGGCTAGGCTCACGGCCGTCCTGCAGTCTCTAAGGGTAGCCTAGCTGACAGCCAACTTGGGTAAATGTGCTTTTGCCAAAGTAGAGACGCAATATTTGGAATTTGTTATGGGGCATGGGCAGGTGAAACCCATTGGCACCAAAGTTCAGGATTTGATGGACGAGGCTATCCCGAAAACCAAGCCCCAGGTGAGGTCTCTCTTGGGGTTGGCCGGTTATTACCACCGATTCATTCCAGAGTATGCCACAGTGGTCAACCCTCTAGTGAACCTCACTAAAAAGAGCGCACCAAATGTAATTAGGTCGACGGAGTAGAACACCCCATCCTCTATATAAGTAAAAAGATGCTCCCTCAGGAGCGTAACTACTCTGTCATAGAGAAGGAGTCTGGCCATTAAATATGCCACTCAGACATTACTCTACTACCAATTGGGACATTCATTCAATCTTGTCACTGACCACGCCCCACTCAGCTGGTTAAGCACGATGAAGGGTAGCAACGCCCAGATAACTCTGAGGTATCTGGCACTGCAACCCTTCATGTATTTTATGACACACAATGCAGCCAAAGATCACCAAAATGCAGATTACTTTTCCCAGGAGGGGGGTGTAATGGGGAAAGTAGATTCAGCTGAGTGTTCCTTCGGCTCCACTCTGAACGGTGGGATATGTGACAGAGAGCGAATTAATCCTAGTCAACAATCTCCCTTCCAACCTGCAAAGGCATGGTATAACTGGAACAGAGTGTCTCGTGCTGGTTGGGCTGGCAGTTCATTCCAGGGTCAGTCACAAGGCAGCCAGCCAGGAAAGGGGCCGAGTCACAATGCCCGAAGTCATCGCCCTAAAGAGGTACGCAATGTATCAGTCATGGATTGGAGGAGACGTGATTGGACTAGCTATCACAGGGGGCCTGACTAAGGGTATAATTGAGGATGTGATGATGTAATCTGTTCCTTTGATGTGGTTATGAGAATGACCAAGAAAGGAAACGGACTGTGATAAGCGTATCGTGAGTGTTGTGTTTTGTTTGTTTCTAACTGTCTGTGCTTGTCATTATAGAAGGCTAACCTCCAGGATATGTAGCTAAACTGCCAGCAATTAAACCCGGACTACACTTCACCATTGTACATGAATAAATCTGTAAATCACCACTTTTACTAAGACTCACTTTGGACTTGTGACCACTCACTCTGGACTTGTGACCATGTTGTGTTTGTGTGTGTCTTGTTTAGTGTATTATTATTTCGGGACTAAACCCTGTGGTCTGCCTGAGCGATACACATCGTTGTGTAGAGCCAAGTATTATTATTTGTCAGCAAATAAAGAACTGCTTTTTCACCGTGAACTGTCTTGTGTCTATCATTCCTGAGCACCGCATCACCACTGCACCTGTGTACTACAAACCACTTTGCCACAGATACGTTTTAAGCTTTGTCCTAAAACTGGAAATAAAATCAGCCTCTTGACTCTTCCTAGGAACAGAATACCATAGTTTAGGGGTGTAACAGCTAACCACTTGACCACCCAGTGATTTGAGTTTAGTGAGCGTAACAGTAAGTAAGTCTAGGTCAGAGGATCTAAAGGAGCAAGAAGGAGTGTAGGGGACCAAGTGGTCACTGAGGAAGGAAGGTCCAGTGAAAACCAGACCAATGATCTCACAATGTCAAAATGTAACTCATGGCTTGTACAATATAATTATGCCCATGCTTAAAGCCTTGCAGCTGCGTGTATTTTTCTGATCAGCTGAAACTCGGAGCAGCTGATTCAAATCCCGCGGCGTTCTGGGACACGGGGGAGGAGCGGAGCACGCAGCACAAACAAACACAAACAAACAAAAGGCAGGCAGACTCCCCAGCGACAGTGTGTGGAAGCGACATCGTGGGAGAAGTACGAGTGGACAAGTACAACGCAGTTAGAAGCAGTTTGAAAGCAGGTTGACAGCTGCAGAAGCTAAACTAAACAAAAACAAAAAAAAAACAAACATGGTCTTCAAGCCAGTAATCTGTGACAGCTGCATGATGTGGGAAATCCGAGAAAACCCAACAGAGCTCAACCAAGTTTGTGTAAAGTGCCGCACCATCCAGGACTTGCTTCAGCGATTAAGCCTGCTAGAAAAGGAGCTGGAGGAAATGAGACAGCAACAGGAGCTTGAGGAGCTGACACACCCACAATTCATGGAAGTCTGCACCCCTAGCAGACTGAAAGCCACCAGGGAGATGGAAGAGAGTCGAAACAGCTGGGTTCAGATAGGCAGAAGGAGGGAAAAAAAGAAACTTCGTCAAACACAACCACCAGAAATCCAGACAGCCAACACATTTGAGCCACTTCAACATTTAGATGACCAAAACCAACATCACGAGAATGAAAGAAACAACACCCAGGACCCTATAAACAGTGCTGACCAGCCAGCAAAAAGAAGGGAGGTCATGATTGTTGGGGACTCCATACTGAGAAACACAGCAAGTTCAGTTCGCAGTTTGGACCCCCTTACTACAACAGTGTGCTGCCTTCCAGGAGCCTCAGTCAAGCACATCACTGAGAATGTGGACAGGCTCCTAGAACGAACAGGAGATGACCCGGTAGTAGTCGTCCACATTGGTACAAACAACATTGGAAGAGACAGGCCAAGATCCCTGCAAAACAAATTCAGAGAGCTAGGAAGGAAATTAAAAGACAAGACCAAAACTGTGGTATTTTCTGGGATACTGCCGGCGCCTTGCAAAGGACCATATGGACAGCTGGAAATACAAAATCAAAATGCATGGCTGAAATCGTGGTGTACACAGGAAGGCTTCACCTTTCTTGAACATTGGAGCACTTTCTACAACAAGGACTATCTATATAGGTGGGACGGACTGCACTTAAACAGAAAGGGAACCAATCTACTCGGAGAAAGGATCCTTCAGGCGGTCCAGAAGCATTTAAACTAGAAAGGAAGGGGGGAGAAAACAAAAAAACAGAAGGGAGACTACATCAAAACAAGGGCAACAACTCAGGTAAGACCACTATTAAATGTATTTATCTTAATGCTAGAAGTCTCAGAAACAAAATGTTAGAACTTGAAGCTACTGCACTAACAAGCAACTACGATGTGATAGGTGTTACAGAAACTTGGTTGTCTGAGAGTGATGGAGACGAATATAATATTAGTGGGTACACACTGTATAGGAAAGACAGGCAGGACAGAAGAGGCGGAGGGGTAGCGCTATACATAAGAAATAGCCTTGAAGCCCAGGTGTTAAATCAGGACAAAGAAAACAATGCAGAATCAATATGGGTCAGAATAATGGACACAAATTCAAAGGGTATAATAATAGGAGCATGCTATAGACCGCCAAATTCAGACACTGAGCAAAATAATCTGTTGTACAATGACATTCGAAATGCGTGTAGAAAAGGAGAAGCCATACTAATGGGGGATTTCAACTTCCCCTGTATAAAATGGGAAAACCCAATGGGGGGCACGACGGACGAAATTGAAATGGTGGAAATGACAAATGACTGCTTGTGACGGAGAGCGAATGAATCCGAATCAACAATCTCCCTCTCAACCGGTGAGGGCACTGTACAACAGGAACTGCGGGCTTCATACTGAATGGTTGGGCAGTTCATTCCGGGGACAGTCGGAAGCCGGCCATTCAGGAAGAAGGCGGCGTTACGGTACCTGGAGTCATCGCCCTAGTACGGTGAGCGAAGTTTCAGTCATGAATTGGAGGAGACGTGATTGAACTAGCTATCGGAGGGGGCGGGGCTTAGGGTACTTTAGGGGGACCTGACGCCGTAATCGCCTCCTTTGTTGTGGTTAATGGGAGGAGACAAGGACGGAACCTTGAATGAAGTGTGGTTCCATTGATAAACTGTTGTGTTTGTTTTGCCAGACGGCTGATTCGAAGCCGGAGCTGCAGGGAAAAGCCAGCCCGGACCTGAACGCACACGAGCACCAGCACTCAGAGCACCGCACCTGCACCAGAGCACACAGTCTGGAGACGTGTGGTTGTGATTGTATTTCTTGTTTTGTGTTGGAATTATTATTTCGGGACTGCAACCCCCTTTTGTTTTGTCGCTGGCAATACCCATTGCTGGGTAGAGCCAGCTTTATTATTTGAGTCCAGTTTTCGCTGGCAATACACATTGCTGGGTAGAGCCAGCTTTATTATTTAAATCCTCGTCAAGGAACATTAAAGAAACCTGACCTGTGAACTTTGTGTTTGTCCTTTGTTGGAGCACCTGGAATCACCTGTACACCGGAGCACTACAAACCACATTGCCACAAGTGGTGTCAGAATCGGGATCATGGACATAGCTGCACTAACCACGCTGCTACAGGCACTGGAGGAGAGATACACGGCGCTGATCGAGAGGGTCGGTCTCGGAAACGCACCCCAAACACCAGCAATACCCGTGATGGCGCCTCCTAAAGCGCGGGCGCAAAAGATGACTGCGGAGGATAACCCGGAGGCGTACTTGGTTGCCTTCGAGCGGTTGGCCACCACTGCGTTATGGCCAAAGGAGTACTGGGCCAGCCAACTGGGTCCCTGTCTGATAGGGGAAGCCCAGGCAGCGTATCAGGCTATGACCAACGAGGAGGCTAGCCAGTACGACCTTGTCAAACAGGCCATCCTCCGACGCCTGAATATCACGGGGGAGACACACCGGGTGCGGTTCCGGGAGTATCGGAGGCCACGGGAGACCCGCCCCAGGGTGGTCGCGCAAAAACTTTGTGACCACATGGTGCACTGGCTCAATCCGGCACAAAAGACGGGTCAGCAAATGGGAGAAGCCATCGTCCTGGAGCAGTTCTGCCATGTGGTCGGCGCCGAGACCCAGGGATGGATACGGCGCCACAATCCAACCACTTTGGAGGCCGCTGTCAGACTTGCGGACGATTATGAGGACTCCCTGGTCTCCGTAAAGACAGGACTACTGACCCCTCTCGTCGCACCAATCACCCGCGGATCAGTGCCCTCGTCTCTCCAGTTGGGAACCAGACCTCCCAGATCACCAACCTCAATGGGCTGGCCCACCTCCTTACCATGGAGACAGCGGTTGGCCCCCAGCTGGGGTAGATTTACTGCCCCCGACCCGCTGCAGTATCAGCAGCGGGACAGACAGCTAACCCCAGTGCCTTCTGCCCCGATTGTCTGTTTTAGGTGCCATGAGCCTGGACACATCGTCCGCTTGTGCCCCGCGGCAATGGAGTGCAACGTGGCGACATGTTATCTGGCATCTGAAGCAGGTAAGGAATGGGGAAAGGGTCGGGAGGGGCCTTGTATTATTGATGTAGTGGTTGGTAATGTGAGTACCCATGCTTTAGTGGACTCAGGGTGTGCACAGACCTTAATTCAAACGTCTCTCTTAGGCGGTATGTCGTGGCAGTCACAAGGCAAGGTGGCGATCTCCTGTATCCATGGAGACACGACGACATATCCCACCCTAAAAGCATACGTGTCGATAGGTCCGACACAACGCCACCTCACAGTGGGGGTGGTGGAAAGGCTGCCGCACCCCGTAATTCTGGGCCGGGACTGGCCACAGTATCGGCAATTGCTCAAAAAGGCAGTCCCGACCACACACGTAAACGTGGCAGACAGAGCAGGGGAAACGATTGGTGAGATTTTTCCCCTGCAAGCCGACCTGTTTAATTCTCTTTTTCGTCCTAGGAAAACAAAGAAAGAGAGACGGATCGAAAAATGGGAAGGTGCATCTCTGAAACGAGGCTGGGGACTGGTGGGAGAGAGCGCGGATGGTATCAACCGCCACTCAAAGGGAGTCGGTACGCAGTGTGACCGAGAGGGCGAGGTTACTGGGCCATCCAGAGCAGATGCTACTCCAGCCCCTCTCAATGTACCGGACATGTGGGGCTCAAGCGCGGACCTAGCGTGGGACCAGAAAAACGACCCCACGCTGGTGCACGCTTGGGGACAGGTCCGGTCTATTGAAGGTAAGGATGTTGAAGGCTCTGGGGCGCTGGTATATCCGCACTTCATTATCAAGGGGCAATTACTGTATAGGGTAAACCCTGCCACGGGCACAGGACAGCCTGTAACGCAATTGATGGTTCCCCCGTCGTGTCGGCCCGAGGTCATGAGGCTGGCGCATGACATCCCCTTTGCAGGACACTTGGGAGCCGACAAGACGAGGGAACGCATATTGGCTCGATTTTATTGGGTAGGGCTTCATAATGAAGTGTCGAAATATGTAGCCACATGCCCAGACTGCCAGCGAGTAGCGCCGGGTCGAGTGCGCCCCGCTCCTTTGGTCCCACTGCCAATTATTTCCACTCCCTTTGAGCGCATTGCAATGGACATAGTCGGCCCTTTGCTACCTTCTGACTCCAGGTATACGCACATATTAGTAGTGGTGGATTATGCAACGCGATACCCGGAGGCAGTTCCATTGAGGTCCACTAGTCCCGCTGCAATTGCCAAGGAACTAGTGCAGATTATGTCGAGAGTAGGGATCCCCAAAGAGATACTGACTGATCATGGAACTAACTTCCTGTCTCGAACGCTACAGCAGGTATATAAAATGTTAAAAATACGTCCCATCCGGACATCTGTTTATCATCCACAGTCAGACGGTTTGGTGGAACGTTTTAATCAAACATTAAAGCAGATGCTGAGACGATTTGTGAATCAAGAGCAAAAACATTGGGCATCGCTTCTCCCCTACCTCCTTTTTGCAGTGAGAGAGGTGCCGCAGAGTTCAACAGGGTTCTCCCCCTTTGAGCTCTTGTACGACCGACAACCTCGCGGTATCCTCGATCTGTTGAGAGAGGGGTGGGTAGAGCATAAAGGCTCGTCCAAAAACGTAGTGCAGCATGTGCTCCTACTCCGTGATTGCCTGGATTTGGTTGGTCGTTTGGCCCAGGACAATCTAAAATCAGCTCAGAACCGGCAACAGCAGCATTACAACAAAAATGCACGGATTCGGACCTTTCGACCAGGAGACAAGGTAATGCTGCTTCTTCCCACGTCGGAATCCAAGCTATATGCTAAATGGCAGGGGCCATATGAGGTGATTCGGGCTATAGGGAAAGTTAATTATGAAATTCGGCAGCCCGATCGCCGTAATGAACGTGAAATTTATCATATAAATTTATTAAAGCCCTGGCAGGCAAGGGAGGCCTTATTTATAGCCCCAGGCGAGGTAGAGGATGATTTTGGACCCTGTATAGAGGCTCCTAGTATACAGAACATTCCGATGGGGGAACAGTTACTCCCAGATCAGCAGAGAGATCTGCGCAGGTTAATTGAGGAGTTCAGGGATGTTTTTTCTGATGTGCCCGGCCGAACTAATCTCGTTGAATATGACATTATCTCTCCCCCAGGGGTCACAGTTCGGGAGAGACCTTACCGGATCCCAGAAAGTCGACGAAGTGGCGTTCGCAAAGAGGTGCGGGCGATGCTCGAACTTGGGGTGATTGAGCCTTCCAGGAGTGAGTGGTGCAGTCCGATTGTTATAGTCGCCAAAAAGGACGGCACCAACCGCTTCTGCGTTGATTTCCGCAAGGTCAACACTATTGCCAAGTTCGATGCATATCCCATGACTCGGGTCGACAAGCTTCTAGACAGACTGGGAATGGCGAGGTTCATTTCGACTTTGGACCTGACGAAGGGATACTGGCAGATCCCATTAACCCACAGATCACGTGAGAAAACTGCATTTTCTACCCCTGATGGTCTGTTTCATTTCACAACCATGCCATTTGGGTTACATGGTGCGCCCGCTGCCTTTCAGAGACTAATGGACCAGGTTTTACGCCCACATCATGAATATGCAGCAGCGTATATTGATGATGTGGTGATTTACAGCTCCACCTGGCGGGAGCATTTGGCTAGGGTCACAGCCGTCTTGCAGTCTCTGAGGGTAGCCCAGCTGACAGCTAACTTGGGTAAATGTGCAATTGCCAAAGAAGAAACTCAATATTTGGGATTTATTATGGGACATGGGCAGGTGAAACCCGTCGCCACCAAAGTCCAGGCTTTGATGGACGCGGCAATCCCGAAAACCAAGTCCCAGGTGAGGTCTCTCTTGGGGTTGGCCGGTTATTACCATTGATTCATCCCCGAGTACGCCACAGTGGTAAACCCTCTCGTGAACCTCACTAAAAAGAGTGCACCAAATTTAATTAAATGGACAGGGGAATGTCAGGGGGCCTTTGATACCATCAAGCAACGACTCTGCCGAGCCCCCGCCCTGATCACACCAGATTTTGATAAAGAATTCCTCCTCCACACCGACGCTTCGGATGTTGGTCTGGGGGCGATCTTGTCCCAGCAGGTCGACAGAGTAGAACACCCCATCCTCTACATAAGCAAGAGAATGCTCCCTCGGGAGCGCAACTACTCCGTCATAGAAAAGGAATGTCTGGCCATTAAATGGGCCACTCAGACCTTACGCTATTACCTCTTGGGGCATTCATTCAATCTCGTCACTGACCACACCCCACTCAGATGGTTAAGCGCGATGAAGGATAGCAACGCCCGGATAACTTGGTGGTATCTGGCGCTGCAACCCTTCATGTATTTCATGACACACCGTGAGGGAAAGATCATCAAAATGCGGATTTACTTTCCCGGGAGGGGGGTGTAATGGGTAAGGTAGATTCAGCCGAGTGTTACTTCGGCTCCACTCTGAGCGGTGGGATATGTGACGGAGAGCGAATGAATCCGAATCAACAATCTCCCTCTCGACCGGTGAGGGCACTGTACAACAGGAACTGCGGGCTTCATACTGAATGGTTGGGCAGTTCATTCCGGGGACAGTCGGAAGCCGGCCATTCAGGAAGAAGGCGGCGTTACGGTACCTGGAGTCATCGCCCTAGTACGGTGAGCGAAGTTTCAGTCATGAATTGGAGGAGACGTGATTGAACTAGCTATCGGAGGGGGCGGGGCTTAGGGTACTTTAGGGGGACGTGACGCCGTAATCGCCTCCTTTGTTGTGTTTAATGGGAGGAGACAAGGACGGAACCTTGAATGAAGTGTGGTTCCATTGATAAACTGTTGTGTTTGTTTTGCCAGACGGCTGATTCGAAGCCGGAGCTGCAGGGAAAAGCCAGCCCGGACCTGAACGCACACGAGCACCAGCACTCAGAGCACCGCACCTGCACCAGAGCACACAGTCTGGAGACGTGTGGTTGTGATTGTATTTCTTGTTTTGTGTTGGAATTATTATTTCGGGACTGCAACCCCCTTTTGTTTTGTCGCTGGCAATACCCATTGCTGGGTAGAGCCAGCTTTATTATTTGAGTCCAGTTTTCGCTGGCAATACCCATTGCTGGGTAGAGCCAGCTTTATTATTTAAATCCTCGTCAAGGAACATTAAAGAAACCTGACCTGTGAACTTTGTGTTTGTCCTTTGTTGGAGCACCTGGAATCACCTGTACACCGGAGCACTACAAACCACATTGCCACACTGATTCCTAACGCAATTTGTCAAGGCACCGACTAGAGGGGAGGCATGCCTTGATTTAGTCTTTTCAAATAATGAAGACAGAATAACTAAAACAGAGGTCAGAGAGCCATTGGCAAACTCAGACCACAACATGGTCTCATTTGAAATATTTTTTAAAACCCCAAAAGTAATGACTAAAGCTAAGGTTTACAATTTTAGAAAAGCAAACTACGAAGGTATGAAACAGAGACTAATAGAAGTAGATTGGAGTAAAATAGAGAAAACATTCACAGAAAAAGTGTGGCTGTTTTTTAAAAATGTAGTACTCGAGGCACAAAACAATTACATCCCAAAAGTAGACAAATCTAAATCTAAAACAAAATGGCCAAAATGGTTTAATAGATCAATTAAAAAAAATATTCAGCGAAAAAAGGCACTTTACAGAGCGTTTAAAAGGGACCAAAAACAAAGCACACAGAAAGAGTACTTGGAACTGCAAACACAAGTCAAAAAGGAAGTTAGAAAGGCCAAGAGAGAGATAGAAATCAATATTGAAAAACCAATTCCAAAATGTTTTTCCAATATTATAACAGCAAGAGAACATTCAAAGAGGAGGTTAAATGTCTAAGAGACACAAATGGCAAAATCATAGATGAAGAAAAAAAAATAGCAAATATATTAAATGATTACTTTTCACAGGTTTTTACAAAGGAGGACACGGACAACATGCCCCACATGTCGACCTGTTCCTATCCAGTTTTAAATAACTTTAGCATAACAGAGGCAGAAGTGTTAAAGGGCCTAGGAGCTCTTAAAATAAACAAATCCCCTGGGCCGGATGAGATCCTCCCAATAGTACTCAAAGAAATGAAAGAAGTTATTTACAAACCGCTAACCAAGATCATGCAACAGTCTCTTGACACAGGGGTTGTACCAACAGACTGGAAAATAGCAAATGTAATACCAATCCACAAAAAGGGAGACAAAACCGAACCAGGTAACTACAGACCAATAAGCCTGACTTCTATTATATGTAAACTTATGGAAACTATAATAAGATCCAAAATGGAAAATTACCTATATGGTAACAATATCCTGGGAGACAGCCAGCATGGTTTTAGGAAAGGGAGATCATGTCTAACTAACCTACTTGACTTTTTTGAGGATGCAATATTGAAAATGGATAACTGCAAAGCATACGACATGGTTTATTTAGATTTCCAGAAAGCTTTTGACAAAGTCCCGCATAAAAGATTAATTCTCAAACTGAACGCAGTAGGGATTCAAGGAAATGCATGCACATGGATTAGGGAGTGGTTAACATGTAGAAAACAGAAAGTACTGATTAGAGGAGAAACCTCGAAATGGAGTGAGGTAACCAGTGGTGTACCACAGGGATCAGTATTAGGTCCTCTGCTATTCCTAATCTACATTAATGATTTAGACTCTGATATAGTAAGCAAACTCGTTAAATTTGCAGACGACACAAAAATAGGAGGAGTGGCAGACACTGTTGAAGCAGCAAAGGTCATTCAAAATGATCTAGACAGCATTCAAAATTGGGCAGACACATGGCAAATGAAATTTAATAGAGAAAAGTGTAAAGTATTGCATGCGGGCAGTTAAAATGTGCATTATAAATATCATATGGGAGATAGTGAAATTGAAGAAGGGAACTATGAAAAAGACCTAGGAGTTTATGTTGACTTAGAAATGTCTTCATCTAGACAATGTGGGGAAGCTATAAAAAAGGCTAACAAGATGCTTGGATATATTGTGAGAAGTGTTGAATTTAAATCAAGGGAAGTAATGTTAAAACTCTACAATGCATTAGTAAGACCTCACCTAGAATATTGTGTTCAGTTCTGGTCACCTCGTTACAAAAAGGATATTGCTGCTCTAGAAAGAGTGCAAAGAAGAGCAACCAGAATTATCCCAGGTTTAAAAGGCATGTCGTATGCAGACAGGCTAAAATAATTGAATCTATTCAGTCTTGAACAAGGAAGACTACGCGGCGATCTGATTCAAACATTCAAAATCCTAAAAGGTATAGACAATGTCAAGTGTTGGGAAAGGAAGCTCATTGGGTGACAGCAATTCTTCAGCTGTGTCCGCCCCACCACTGTCCTGCAGCTCTAGTAAAATGTCCCTGCGCTGCCTCAACTTGTCTTTAATTTCCACAAGCAAAGTGAGGGAGATTGAAAATAGATATTTTAGTTTACGTTTTTAATTTAATAATTAATAAGTTATTAAAAAGAATTTCAAAAAGTTGAATGATTTTAAGAATGATGTTCCTTGATCAATAAACATCAATGCATACCTTTGGATTTGATTCCACTTCTGGCAAATGATGATGGCAGTATACTCGTTCTAGGTGTTTCTAAAAAATAAAATAAAAAATCAAATTCAATCCAGTAATAGAAAAAACAAGTCTATAACCTCTTACGCCCTCTAGTCCCGCGGGCGGAACACGGAACTGCACGTAAATATTATATTTCATAACTAATTTTTAATATTATTACAAAAGCAAAAGAGAAAAAAAGCTGACTCCATATCAAAATCGTTGTTTTCCTACCGTCAAACAGCGAAGGAATTTTTCGAATCCGTCATTTCACCGCTGAGATATCCCATTCACAATGTGTCTAGTATCCCCATGCATCCAAAACAAAAGCAATCGACTAGCTTGCATTTTGCTGCTCTGGTCTTACAACCTTGATCACGTTGTAGGGGAGGTCACAAGCTTTCCATTCATACATTTACTTTGTTTGTAGCCCAATCCATCACAGAGTAATCGATATGCAAACAAACACGCCCACCTCTTGAATGAGATAAGGGGGAAAAAAAAGGGTTTCAAAGACAAATGCATGTGGCAATGGCTAGCTCGAGCAAATCTGGCTCTTTTCATATGCTACAAGTTGAAAAAATGACTATAGAACATAAAAAAATGAAAAGCGTTTGTTGTTTTTTTATGTATTTTTTCTGGATATCTCCTTCCAGTGTGGTACTGAGTAAGACTTTTATCACACCTGGGGTTTTAGTCTTGATGCCCAAGGGGTTACCTAGAATTCAAGCCCTGAACCATGCCTGTGCTGTCTATACTTTGGAAGATATTGTGATTTATTTAAGGGCACAGCCACCCAGGCGGAAATTGTCTGTGAGGGGCTGGGGTTTTGAGAGGATAAATTAATCTAATATGACACAAAGTGGTTCCATTATAAGACCCAATTCTTACTATTTATTTCAAACTAAAGTGTGATGTGCAATGTTTTACCACAATTTACTGTATCCCCCATAACCAATTAAAATATTGCTTAAAAACATTTAAAAATAAACTTAAAAAATAATTGCCACTCAGACGGGCTGGATCCTTTCCCTAATATGTTATTTTTTATTTATTAGCAGACGCCCTTATCCAGGGAGATTTACAATTGTTAAAAGATATCACGTTATTTTTACATGCAATTACCCATTTATACAGTTGGGTTTTTACTGAAGCAATCTAGGTAAAATACCTTGGTTAAGTGTACAGCAGCAGTGTCCCCCACCTTGGATTGAACCAACGACCCTCCGGTCAAGAGTCCAGAGCCGTCGCTCTGCTGCCTTTTTGCCCTATGTTCAACTGGTGTGGCTGAAGAATAAACAAACAAACAAACAAACAAATAAATAAATAAATAAATAAATAAATAAATAAATAAATAAACAATAATAATAACTAGAGTTGCAAGCAACTATAAAGGCTTCCAAGCAGTTATCATGAAATTTAAGCGCATTGGTTATTATAAATGAAACGTTGTCATCACAACTGTGCTAACTGTGTAAATTTTGGCACAAATATGAGAATACTTTTGAAAATTCCCCCAAATTGTCATTAAATCTAAGATGGCTGCCACACCATGTGACCAAAGGCCGCCATAGTGACCACGGCACAACATCCCATAGTCCTCTACATCCTTGTCAAATTTTGTGCGTTTTGGTGTAGCCGATAAGAAGTTATAGGCAGTTTTATAGTCAGTTGCGTATGTTGATGATGTCATGCATCACGTTTGACCTTTGGGAGAGGTCAGAGGTCGCGGGTGATGACATTTTTTCATAGAGCACATATGACTTCCCATACGTGTTCCATTATAACGATGACCCTGTCTGCATGCTCTAGGAGTTAAAATTTCAACGTAAATTCCAATATAGCTGCCACGCCGTATGAGCAATCTTTTTCAATCTTCAGCTACAATTGTGTTGACATTGAAGAGCATAAGTGCAATGGTGTTCTTGTTATGGGTTTCAAAAGTTTTTTTACAATTATCAATATGGCCGCCAAACCATGTGACCAAAATGTGTCATTTTCATATCACCATTTTTTCATATCACCATATTTAATATTTTCATATCTAAATAGTATGCAGTCATATAGACTTTGAAAATAATGCATATAAGAGGCTAACATTGTTCTAAATTCTAGATCACTCTTTATTTGAGTTTGTGTGTGTGTGTGTGTGAGCGTGTGGTGCCCTATTCTTCATTTTGCAATATAAAATAAAGTCTACAGCATGTATTGGTTTTTGTATATTTTAATGCCACTATCATTTAATGTGCATTTTTTTTAAAGTAATAGAAAGTGATAATAGTGTAACGATTAGCTAACAGGGGTGCCTGGCAAATACACAATTCACCATATTTAATTGTGACCAAACCGCTACTAGGACATAACATGTGCAGGATTTATGCGTAACACCACTCCAATCCTATGCCGAGGAATTATAAACAGGACAGAGGAGAGAAGAAGCTGGAACAGAACCCAGAGAAACAGTACAAATTGAGCAGTGTAAAAGATTCGCAACTCACTTGGGTTCGTTGCCCCTTTAAAAATAGACCCAACACACAGAAATGGATTTTTAAGTGCGGTTGCACAATTTTTAATAAACACAAAAATAAACAAAATACAAAACAACACCTAGCTCCTTTGGAGCGCTAACTAAACCTCAGGAACACCCTGACTATACAGTGGGACGGCTAAGCCGTTTCCCCACAACAGAAAACACATACACACAGTATTTTTTTCCAAAATCCTTACTTTTCCCGTGGCTGCTTGGACACAGAACCCTCTACCTGTCTCCTTCTATACAGCAGCCCTGTGCAGACTGACTGCACCTCTTATATACCCTGCACCTGGTCACCATTCTCAATTACTATCAGGTGCAGGGGATCATTAACAATAAACCAATTAAATAAAACAATTAACCAAACTAAGGTTTTTTCCTCTGGGAGATGTAGTCCCATTCCCCCAGGACTACACTACCTTACAGCAGTTATTGTGTTCTGCAGGTAATAGACCTTTTGGAGAGTTGGCTCAAATACAGAACAAATTCTTTCATAATAAATCACATCCAAAGTTATATTATAGCACTCAATAGTTAACCATCTGGCCCAACAAACATTATATCCGGCTCAATCAAAAACATCATATTGCACACTTGATAAACTCATTATAGTTTGCACATAAATAGTAATTATTGCACATCAATAGTAGCCCAGTTATATTGCACACCTTGGTTAATCATGTATATTGTGATAAGTGAAAAAAAAGAACCTCCATACGTCTTTTAAATACACTGACTGCTTCGTTGCCACCTATTGAGGATTTGCGATTGTGGTTTTATCAGTTTAGTCTTAATTATAACTACGAATGTAGTTATGAAATAAAAATAATAATAACAGACGCCATATCAGTACAGTATACCCATTCACTTGAATTCCGTATGTAGATACTGAATCAGAGACGATTTATTTGTAAACACAGCCCTATGAATACAACTTAATATAATTAAAATAAAAGGTAGAACGTAAATGACGCTTGTTATATGTTAACATTCTGCCGAAATTATACTCATGGTAGCTGTAGGAGCCAATTAGTATTTTTGCCTATATTTTGCTATTTATGTCACAGTAAAAAGGGATAGTACAGTTCCGGATTTATCTCCTTCGTTGCTAGTTCTATGTGTCGGACGTCGTGAAGGAATATTAGTGGAATATTGGACCATTTGCTGTATTCAGTGTGACGCAGCTATATTTTGGAAGTGCTTTGGAACGTACTGTGCTAGCTAAGCTACGTCATCATGGATGGTGATGAAGCGTTAGCTGTTTTACCTGTGGTTAAAAGGCAAGTGAAACCTACAGTGAAAGCTATGGAGGAAACGCAGAATCGTCTCATCGGCTCACGGAAAGCCAAGCTAGGTCAGCTGACAGGCAAAATGAAAGAGATGCATCATTTAATGGATGATGATGGTAACTTGGAAGTAATTAAGAACAAGCTGATGATTGAGCTCAGCCAGCTGTTTGGGGATTTTTGTGAGCTAAACACATCAGTAAAACGGCTACTTCAGCAGCAATCAGAGAAGGAAATGAATGACGATCAGCTTAACTGGTTTGAGCCCAAAGCTAGTTCATTCAGAGAATTCATAGAGAAAACAGAGGTATGGATGGAAGAAGTCCATCAACGTATGGAGCAAGTTAGGCAGTGTGATGAAGAGGTACACCAAAGAACACCTACCAGTGCCGCTCTGCCAGAAGATGATGTTACAGGGACGTTGTACGGTGTCATGCTGCGACAAAACAATATCACAGAATTCCTGGTGAAACAACAAAGGCTATCTACACTACCACCACTGGACATACCCATCTTCAAAGGGGACCCTTTGGAGTACAAGCTGTTCATCAGAGCATTCGAACACGGAGTGGAGGATAAGACAGATAGCAGCAAGGACAGACTTTACTTCATGGAGCAATACACCAATGGACAGCCCAGAGAGTTGATTAGGAGCTGCCTCCACATGGATCCAGAACGAGGGTATCGTAAAGCGAAGAAGCTTTTGGAAGAGCACTTTGGAGATGAATACAAGGTCTCTGTGGCATACATAGACAAGGCTCTGAGTTGGTCTACCATTAAGTCTGATGATGGAGAGGCACTCCATTCGTACGCTCTCTTTCTCACTGAATGTTGTAATGCCATGACGGATATGGAGTACATGGAAGAGCTTGACAATGCAGCTAACATGCGTGCTATTATTGCCAAACTTCCATACAAGCTGAAGGAGAGGTGGAGAGGCATGGCCTGTGATATACAGGAGCGGCAGAAACGAAGAGCAAAGTTCAAAGACCTTGTCAACTTTGTCAACAAGCAAGCTAAGATAGCACTGCACCCGCTGTTTGGAGACATAAAGGATGCCGCTGCAGTGAGGGGACAAGTGAAGTCTCATACATACTCAAAGTCACACAAGATAAGTGGTAGCAGGAAGAGTTTCACCACAGCTGCCACACCGGTGGACAACCAGACGGAAGGCACAGAGTCTAGGCCTATGGGAAATGATTATGGCAGTCCTAGCAGTGCATTTACCAAGCCCTGTCTCTTCTGCCAAGGTGATCATAGCATGGAGCTGTGTAAACAGATAAAGAAGTCTCTTCACAAGGAGAAGATTGACTTTCTACGGAGCAAAGGGCTATGCTTTGGCTGTCTGAAAAAAGGACATATGAGTAAAACTTGCAAGGAGAAGCTAAGTTGCAAAGTATGCTCTTTGACACACCCTACTGTGTTGCACATGAAGATCAAGGAAAATGCTACTCTCAAGAAAGAGCCGGAAAAGCCATCAGAAGATGGTGAAAAACGGTCAGTCACCAGTGGTTTCGTTGGAACAGAGAAGGCGATCTGTGGACGCACCAAGGCCGGTGACGCTGACAGCATTTTGGCTATTGTACCCGTTCGAATCAAGTCGAAGAAGGTCAATAAAGTGGTGACTACCTATGCTTTCCTTGACCCAGGCAGTACTGCCACTTTCTGCACTGAGGAGCTTATGAGTGAGCTCAATGTCAACGGTAGGAAGATAGACATACCGCTGAGAACCATGGGTGAAGAAAAGATTGTCAGCAGTCAGGTTGTGTCAGGTTTGGAGGTGAGCAGTCTGGAGGACAGCAACTTCATAGATCTTCCAGATGTCTTCGCTCAGAAGACCATTCCAGTGAGCAAGGAGAACATCCCACTGCAAAAGGAGGTGAAGAGGTGGCCTTACCTGGAACAAGTACGACTCCCTCATATTGACGCAGAGATAGGGCTGCTGATAGGGACAAACACGCCAAAGGCAATGGAGCCATGGCAGGTCATCAGTAGTGTTGATGATGGACCTTATGCAGTGAGAACCATACTGGGATGGACTGTGAATGGTCCTCTTAGAGAAGACACAGGTAACGGGATAAGAAGTGGACTGATCCAGGTAACAACAAACCAAATATCAGTGGCCAGGCTGGATGAGCTGTGGAGTCAGCAGTTCAAGAATGACTTCCCTGAGTGTGGTCAGGATGACCAACTGGAAATGTCAAGGGAAGACCACCAGTTTATGGATTTAGTCTCGCAGTCTGCCAAACTAGTGGACGGATATTACAGCATTAGGCTGCCGTTAAGGAATGAAGTGATCAACATGCCGAACAACCGCAGAGTAGCTGAACAGCGCGCTCTGAATTTAAGAAATAAGTTAATCAAGAATCCCTCGTTTCACGCCGACTACACTGCATTCATGGGTGACATCATCGCGAAAGGCTATGCCAAGAGGGTTACCTGCGAGGAGGCCAGCCGCAATGACGGAAAGGTATGGTACATACCACATCACGGGGTATACCATCCCAAGAAGAAGAAGATCCGTGTGGTGTTCGATTGTGGGGCATCGTTTCAAGGTACCACATTGAATGACCAGCTGCTACAGGGGCCGGATCTCACCAGCACTCTGATAGGTGTTATCACCAGGTTCAGACAGGAGCCAGTGGTGATCATGGCTGATGTGGAAGCCATGTTTCATCAAGTGAAAGTGCCAGCTGAAGATTCTGACCTTCTCAGATTTCTCTGGTGGCCACAGGGTGACATCAGACTAGCCATGGTGGAGTACAAGATGGTCGTGCACTTGTTCGGTGCAACGTCGTCACCAAGCTGTGCCAGTTTTGCCCTCAGAAAATGTGCCGAAGACAACAGAGAACAGTTTGACGCCAAGGTGGTCGACACAGTGCTGCACAATTTTTATGTTGATGACTGTCTGAAATCAGTCAGCTCAAAGGAAGAAGCTGTGTTATTGTATCATGATCTGAGAGCCATCTGTGCAAAGGGAGGATTCCGACTGACGAAATGGATGAGTAATTGTTGAGCTGTACTGTCTGCTATTCCCGAAGAGGAGAGAGCCAAGGAAGTCAAGGACTTGGACCTGGAACAAGATGTACTCCCTGTAGAGCGAGCATTAGACGTACAGTGATGTGTCCAGTCTGATACCTTCAAGTTCAGAATTGTCATTCAAGACAGGCCTTTTACCAGAAGGGGTATCCTTTCTGTAGTCAGCTCGATCTATGATCCTTTGGGAATCTTGTCGCCAGTGGTTCTGCCAGCTAAGAAGATCCTGCAAGAGCTTTGCAGAACGAAGCTAAGCTGGGATGATGTCATACCAGATCAGTTTGCTCAGCAGTGGTATGACTGGATGAAAGAGCTCCATCAGCTGAAAGACTTTGAGGTTGAGTGGTGTTTTAAACCTGCAGGCTTTGGAGACTCCTCATTCGCTCAGTTGCATCATTTTGCAGATGCGAGTGAAGAAGGCTATGGTACAGTGAGCTACCTGCTGCAATGGAACAGCTGCAATCAAGTACATTGCTCCTTTGTTATGGGGGAGGCCAGAGTTGCTCCGCTCAAGACAACCACCATTCCTCGCATGGAGCTCACTGCAGCCACTATGGCAGGACGCATGGATAAGATGCTGAGAAGGGAGCTGCAGCTGCAGCTCGAAGATTCCGTGTTTTGGACAGATAGTACTGCTGTACTGAAGTACATTAAAAATGAGACCACTAGGTTCCACACCTTTGTGGCCAATAGAATATCAGCGATTCTGAAGATGTCCGAAGCTTCGCAGTGGAGGTACGTTAATACTGCCAAGAATCCAGCTGATCATGCGTCGAGGGGACTGAAGGTGGATTCCTTCATGCAAAATGAAGCCTGGATCTCAGGGCCAGACTTTCTTGTGAAGTCGAAGGAGGATTGGCCAGAGTACCCAGACCTCCCTGTAGATTCTGCCATGGAGGACCCAGAGGTCAGAAGGGATGTTGTGGTGTACACTCTGACTGCTGAAGAGAAGTTGGATACAATTCAGCAGATGATGGAACACTTCTCTTCTTGGATTCGTCTTAAGAGGGCAGTGGCATGGGTCCTCAAGTTGAGAGGCACTCTGGTGCGTTTTTGTCAAAAGAGGAAGGAGTTGAGTGTGGCCATCGCTCAGTCTGAGGATGATAAGAATCGACAAAAACTTGTGCTGGACAAGGAGATGCAGAGCTTCAAAGCAAGCCTAGACAAGAGAAACGTCACTGTGAAGGACCTTAAGGACGCTGAGTTGGAGATTATCCGCTACAGCCAGAGGAAGAAGTTTCCTGAGGAGATATCCACCCTGCAAAAGGGTGAGAGTGTGAAGAGGAGCAGTCATATTTATAAGCTCAACCCTGTGTTACAAGATGGAGTACTTAGAGTCGGTGGAAGACTCAGTAGGGCAGCTATGCCTGAAGGATCTAAACACCCTGCCATCCTATCGAAAGACCTCCATGTGGCAGAGCTTATCCTACGTGAGATCCACCAGGATGTGGGTCACAGTGGTCGCAACCATATGTTATCCAAGCTGCGCTTAAACTATTGGATTCCTGGTGCCAATGCAGCTATAAGAAGAGTTCTATCCAAGTGTGTTGTCTGTTGGCGGTTTCATGGTGCTGCTGGGCGACAACAGATGGCTGATCTACCCCAGGACAGAGTCTTGCCGGATGAACCTCCATTCACGAACACTGGTGTAGACTACTTTGGTCTGTTTGAGGTTCGGCGTGGAAGAAGTGTCGTGAAGAGGTATGGGGTTATCTTTACCTGCATGGCTATCCGGGCTGTCCATATTGAGGTAGCGTCATCTCTGGATACAGACTCGTTTATCAATGCACTTCGCCGCTTTATAGCCAGAAGAGGTCAAGTGTCATTGCTTCGTTCAGACAACTGAACTAACTTCATTGGAGCTGAACGTGAACTTAGGGAAGCAATCAAAGGATGGAATTGCTCCAAGATCAAAAACACTCTCCTTCAGAATGGAATCAAGTGGATGTTCAACCCCCCTACTGGATCTCATCATGGTGGTGTCTGGGAGAGGTTGATCAGGTCAGTAAGGAAGATTCTTAATGCCACTTTGAGAGTACAAGCTCTGGACGAGGAGGGCCTTCACACTGTTCTGTGTGAGGCAGAAGCTATCGTCAATAGTCGTCCGATTACTAAGGCATCCAATGACCCAAACGATCTGGAGGCGTTAACACCTAATCACCTGCTGCTCCTCAAGATCAAGCCGTCTCTGCCTCCAGGGCTCTTTCAGAAGGAAGACATCTACTCTCGTAGAAGGTGGAAGCAAGTCCAGTACATGTCGGACCTGTTCTGGAAGAGGTGGACTAGGGAATATCTACCTCAGCTACAGGAGCGCCAGAAGTGGTCACGTGCTTCGCGCAACTTCGTTGTTGGAGATGTCGTGCTGGTGGTGGACGACTCAGCACCTCGTAATTCCTGGGTCATGGGAAAGGTCATCCAGGTTGTGCCAGACAGACATGGATTTGTACGTCAGGTCCTCATCAAGACTAAGACCAGCGTACTGTACAGACCCATCACTAAGGTCTGTCTACTTCAAGAAGCTGAATAAGAATGAGACAGTGGTAAAGACTGTTCTCCTACGGTGAGTCATGTACTAGTAACCTCTGACTCCAGGTAATGTAAGGTAATTGAAGACTCAAGATTGCTCAAGAAAAGGTTTTCAGTTAACTTGGCTCCTTGTTTTTTATTTGGTTAGTAATTGTTTTGTGATTTAGATAACAATTAGGGGCCAGTATGTAGGAGCCAATTAGTATTTTTTGCCTATATTATTTATGAGAAGACATATTTTGATACATTATATTTGTCTATTACGCATTTACAGTAATAGGGTAGTATATCTTTAAGAGAGCGAGCTTTGTTAGGTTCTGGGGCTCGCGCGCTTTTGTATAAATTCGGAAAATAACTGTCACTTGTTACTCTGTTGTAGACATAGCTTTGGAGCCTCACGGTTTTCTTACCGTGTCGTGTTATCTTCGTTATTCTGTGGAAATTACCTGTCAATAACTTATCTGTTTTTACGCTGAAAATCCCGTAAAATAACTGTGAATACTAACCTGTGGAAACCTGAGGAATAAAAGTTGTATTGCTTTATTTTACTACGGAGTCTGTGTGGATTGGATAACGTTAGATGGATACGCGTCAGCCATACCAGCCCAAGCTATGCAAATTTGGATGTTACACATACAGTAGCTTTAATAAAACAAATTTGTTCATAAGTTTTACAAACTGCGTATAACTTTTATTTCGAGACTTTGAATTTTCCCATTGACTTGTCAACACATTGTGCAGTAGGTTTATACTAGAAACTCTTTAAAACATACAAATAACCAAACGAATATTGTATTAAACATCATTTATATATTGATATGAGGAGTCTGTCAGCCTACCTAAGAGTAGATCCTGTAGCTGCCACGGTGCTTTAAAAAAAAAAAAAAAGTCTGCTTTTTATTCTCCTTGAATAACTACACAATCTTTACAGTTACAATGCTATTTCATTGAGCAAGTGATTCTGAACAGTTTTATGTATACATTTCAGTACCAAAAATAACTTGTTTAATTAAAGATACTGCCCCAAAGTGCCCCCGCCCCCGCCGTCTTTTAAATGGGGTACATGCGCCGGTTTGTTGGAACAGATTCAGGATCTGTGACTGTGTTTGACCACAGTTCAGTCGTAAAAATAATTATATAACAATTTTTAAGCAAACTGTATTCATGTGACTTGTAAAGCTGTATTCATGTGACTTGTAAAGCTCATGTATTATGTATTTTTTTTGTTCGTTTCGATTGTCTTCTGGTTTAAAAAGCATAGTGCAGGTTATTTTTTTATTTTTATTTTTTCGCGTGGATGCAGCTGCAACAGTAGTTTACAGTATGTGTCTTTATATACTGTATACTGTGTGTACGTGTGAATTAATATCATCCTTTCCACTGTAATTAAGTTACATGAGTTAGTTAAACACCAGCAACAAAATGGCTGTTTTAAGAAAGATTTTTTCTCTAGCTTGTTGACTGTACCATGTTTACAGCTGTCCCCAGTGGTGGGAATGTGTCATTTCAGGGTAAAATTTGGGCAAACTGGCATGTCACCCATATTGATTGGCTCATGGTGGTCATGTTTGTTGATGTAGGAACTTTTTCCTGACTAATTTTTTTAGAGGACTGTACAAAGATAACGTATAAGCAAGATTCACATCAATTGGCCAAAGTGCTCATGAGGAGTTGTTGTTTAAGCGTTTCACGCAAAATCCAACATAGCTGCTACATCATATGACCGATCCATTTCTCCTTAAGTAGAATCAATTGTGGACATGAGCGCACTATGTACAAAATGTTTTTACAGCTGTACTATTTACCGTTCATGAGAAGAAGACTTTTGAATATTGTCCAAACTTTTCATTAAATCCACGATGGCTGCCACACCATGTGACCAAAGGCCGCCATATTGACCACGACACAACATCACATAGTCCTCTACATCGGTGTCAAATTTTGTGCATTTTGGTGCAGCCGATAAGAAGTTATAGGCAGTTTTATAGCCAGTTGCGTATGTGGATGATGTCATGCAGCGTGGACGCCATGATTTTAACAGTAGCAACTTCCCTTGAACAAGCGTAACAGATGACCATACTGAGATGTTTTATTTTTGTTCCAATTTTTGTTTCAATCGGATAAGCGGTTTCAGAGAAGAAGATGTTTGAATTTTGATGATTTTATATTTGTATGGTAATTTTATGTCATTAATCAATGTGGTTGCCAAACCACAGAACCAATCAGCTTCATATTAACAACAGTTAATCATGGACTATCCCTCAACATGTATAGCAATTTTCAGAACTCTGCAGTAAGCGGTTACTGATACATAGGCATTTTAACAAATTCCGCAAAATCCAATATGGCTGCCGAACCATGTGACTTGCGCAAATTTGCTGAATATCACCGACTATCATCCATAGGCATCTACTAGTGTACCGAATTTCGTGAGTTTTTGAGCATGTTTTGGCAGAAAAAAAAAAAAATAATAATAATAATCCTAACAAAAACAATAGGCTTCCCCAGCCTACGGCTTGGAAGCCTAATAATAATAATAACAACAACATATCAAAATCAATCAAGTAAAAGAAAACCATCTATGTCCAGAAGATGATCTAATATGATAGAATGTGATTCCCATACAAGACACACTTGTGACTACTTGCTTGAAAGTGTCAAGTGTGATATTTTAAAATAATGTACTGTATCTCCATAACTTGAAAAGGTTGCATAAAGATTAAAAAAAAAATTGGCAGGGTATCATTTCTGGGTGAGAGCTCCGTAGAATATTGGGGGAATCTTCTTCCAGATGCACACTGACGTTCTGCTGGCTGGCTAGAAGAATTTTTTTTTTTTAGCTGTAATATTCTCTTATTTGTTTGTGAAAGACTGTGGCGGGGTGCCTAGCCCCTGTGCATATTTTGTGTTTTATGTTGTATGTGGGATGTTTATATGTATGTGCACGAAGTGTGGGTTATGTGTGAGTTAAGTGTGGGTGATTTATTAATGTATATTTGTATTTAAGCACAGGGATTGCACAATCACTTCACATGCAGATTAAAGTGGGTATTTGTATATGGGGGCACAGAGAGTGCACAATTAGTTGACTGTGCTGAGATTCAACTGAATGATTGATTAGCAATTGAGTCTCAGCACAGCTGCATAAAAGAGTGTTTCACGCACACTGTGTTGGTGTGTTCAGGGCAAAAGAACGGGATAGAGAAGGAGAAAGAGAAGATCAGTCTGAAAACTATACTTGTGTGTTTAGTGTTCACCATGTTTTTGTCTGTCTGTTTTGGCCATAGTGCCATTTTGTTTTGTGCCAGTGTTTGTGTGTTTTGATCAAACCTTTTGTTTTGTTTATTTATTATTAAACCACGCAACAGCTCATTCACGCACCAAAACTGTTGTCATTATCCTTCCTGGTCTGATGTCTCCACAAGCCAGCCTGTTCACAAAGACATATGCAGACATAATGAAAGACCACAGGACAGTGGCCATATGAATTATACCATAAGTGAGTCTGAAACACTTCTACGTCCAGGATTACTTTCTGTTTATCAAGCTGCATTTGTGAAAATATATGAATTACCTGGTAATTTGAAGGAATTCATTTTCGAAAGTATTCAGAGCTGTGGTTGATTGAAGTGTATTCGATAGGGTGGAAACTGGACCAGCTCTAGACCTCTAGGACAATATAAATTGACAATCAGTGTCTTAGAACGCCAGATGTTCAAAGCGCCAGCCGTCTAAGGGCCACATGTCCAAGGGCAGTCTGAGCTGTGCAGTCTAAGGGCCACACAACCAAGGGCAGTCTGAGCTGTGGCAGTCAGAGTGAGGACATTTTCCAAATCTCTCCCAGTGGCTTCCAGAGGCCTCATTCCAAATCTTGACATTAGATATATTTAGTAACATTATTAAGGTGGTGTTTTAATTAGGTGTTCTACTGTTGTGAGGTTAAATTGAATAGAGATTAATTTGCAATTTGATTGGTTTCCACACAGCTTTTTGTAGTTGTGTGATCCCATTGAAGCACATTGAAACTATTGTACTGCTGAAGTATTGTCTTTAGCGCAGTTTAGAAGCTGTTAACCAGTTCCCTTGCAAAGTGAGGGTGTGAGAAGTGGCTGTTGGAGAAAATCCAAACCTAGCAGTGCTCTGGAAGACGCCAACTACTAAACAGGTCTGTACCCTCCCCCCACTGCTCCTGCTCCCACTACTACTGTACCTATCTGTCTCACCTGTCCTGCTCTGACTATCTCTCACATCCCTGTTACTCTGTCCTCTCACTCCCATCCTCTGTCCTCTCTCCCCTGCTGCTCTCCTAACCCCTCTAACCTCATCCCTCTGCCTCTCCCCCCCTCCCACTCTCTCCCCTCCTGCACCCTCTCTGGTGCCCTCTGGAACTGTCACTGTTCTGTTAACAAAACTGATTTAATCTCTGCCTTTGCCTCCCACCTCTCTCGATTTCCTTGCTCTCATTGAAACCTGGCTCTTTCCTGATAACACTATAACTCCTGCTGCCCTGTCCTCTCTCTACGTCCTATCCAATGCTTCACATCTCACTTGAAGGGTAGGTGGGGCTGGTTTTCTCCTCTCTCCCTCCTTACTCTTTTCGGTCCCCTCAGACCTCTCCTAACTCTCTGTTAACACCTTTGAATTCCACGCCGTCCAACGAACCTCTCCCTGTCAACTCCTGCTAATTGTACTGTACCATCCCCCTGGACCTCTCGCTCACTTATTTGATGAACTAGATTATCTCTTCTCCTCCCTTTCCCTCTCTGTCTATCCCAACTGTCCTGTTGGGAGATTTCAATATCCATCTCTCCAACCCCACCCACTCTGCTGGATTCCTTCCTTTCCTTCACTCCTTCAACTTCTCTCTCTATCCCCTCCTACCTACAAAGCTGTCCATCAACTGGACCTCATCTTCTCCAGGGCCTGCTGCCCCTCCACCCTCTTTCACCCATCTGGACCTCTCTGATCACTATTTCATATCTTTTTCACTGTCTCCCCCCTCTCTTCCTACTCCACCTACCCCCACTGTCACCTCCCCCTCTGTCTTGCCTCTACCGCTCTCTCTCACCTCCCTCCTATCGACTCCTTCTCCCAACTCTCTATAGACTGCTACCGCCACCCTCTTCTCCTCCCTCACCTTCTCCCTCAACTCCCTCTGTCCCCACACCTCCCGACCTGCCTGCCCTGCTGAAAAGAAATGGAAAAGAACCAAACTCCCTGCTGCCCTAGACCTCTACTGCTCCCTCCTCTCCTCCTTCTCCTCTGCTAAATGTTCTTATTTCCATATTGTGAAGAGTGTTGAATTTAAATCAAGGGAAGTAATGTTAAAACTTTACAATGCATTAGTAAGACCTCACCTAGAATATTGTGTTCAGTTCTGGTCACTTCGTTACAAAAAGGATATTGCCGCTCTAGAAAGAGTTCAAAGAAGAGCAACCAGAATTATCCCGGGTTTAAAAGGCATGTCGTATGCAGACAGGCTAAAAGAATTGAATCTATTCAGTCTGGAACAAAGAAGACTATGCGGCGATCTGATTCAAACATTCAAAATCCTAAAAGGTATAGACAATGTCGACCCAGGGGACTTTTTTGACCTGAAAAAAGAAACAAGGACTAGGGGTCACAAATGGAGATTAGATAAAGGGGCTAAACTCTGCCCGTGCTGCCTCTCTCTCCTCTGTCCTAATTCTCCTTGATCTATCTGCTGCCTTTGACACTGTTGATCACTCTATTCTCCTATCCTCTCTTGTTGACCTGGGAATCTCTGGCACTGCTCTGGTCTGGTTCTCCTCCTACCTCTCTGACTGCACCTACCAGGTAACCTAGCATGGCTCAACCTCCACCCCTCACCCTCTCTCAACAGGAGTCCACCAAGGATAAGTCTTGGGTCCTCTCCTGTTCTCTCTCTACATCCACTCCCTGGGCCCCCTCATCGCATCCTATGGTTTCTCATACCATTTCTATGCTGATGATGCTCAGATCTCCTGCTCCTTCCCCCATTCTGACCCCACCATCCCCTCCCGTATCTCTACCTGTCCGTCTGCTATCTCCTCCTGGATGCAAACTCAAACTCAACCGCTCTAAATCTGACCTCCTTTTCTTCTCCTCATCTCCCCCCTCCTCTGATCTCTCTATCTCCATTCCTCTGGAATCTACCATGCTCTCTCCCTCCTCCTCAGCCAAGAAGCTCAGAGTAACCCTGGACCCCTGCCTCTCCTACTCCCAGCACATCTCCAATTTAGCACGCACCTGCCATTTCTTCATGAGAAACATACGAAGAATACGACACTTCCTTACCAACTACTCCATGCATCTCCTCTTCCAGGCCCTGGTACTCTCCCACTTAGACTACTGCAACTCCCTCCTGACCGGCCTTGCTGCGTCCACCACCCGTCCGCTCCAGCTCTTCCAGAACTCCGCTACTTGCCTGGTGTTCTCTCTGCCTCACTTCTCCCACATTACTCCATTGCTCCACTCACTCCACTGGCTCCCGATCACAGATCACATCCAGTTCAAGACTCTTGTACTTGCCTACCGATGCCTTGAAAAGACTGAACCCAGCTACCTCCAGGCCCTCATCTCTCCCTAAACTCCCACCTGACCTCTCCGTTCCGCCTGCACTAGAAGACTGGCTGTACCTCCTTTACATTCCCTTGCCTCCAGAGCCCGCTGCTTCTCCACCCTCACCCCGCAGTGATGGAATGACCTTCCTACGGATGTCAGGACTGCCCAGTCCCTGACCACCTTCCGGCGCCTCCTCAAGACACACCTCTTCAGACAACACCTGTAAAACTCAACTCTTCCCTTCTGGACAATATAGCACTCTGCCTTAATGCACTTCAACTTGCACTTATCTGCTCCCTAGTTTACTGTATTTAATCCCAATCTGTAGTATTTTGTATTTAACTTGCACTCATGTCTAACCCTGATATAACTATCAACACTTATCTGCTCTTGAACTGCCCCGATATCAAATTGTACTGTGCTTTGTATTTGCTCTAATTAGTCATTGTATTTTGTATCTTAATTGTACTGTAATTCTTGATATGTATTTTTTGTATACAACTGTAAATCACCCTGGGTAAGGGCATCTGTTAATAAATAATAATAATAATAATAATAATAATAATAATAATAATAATAATAATAATTTAATATTTGGTGCAGATGATAGGAAAGTCTTTTTACAGCATTCTTGTTCTAAATCTGATGCTGTATCTTCATAATAATGCAAATTGAGCCTGCAGTCACCTTATTTTCTTATTTAAGTTGTTGCTGTTGCAAGCTCTGAAGTGATAAATACAAAATATTTATCCCAAACAAAAATAGTTTTATGTTGCAACAATGCTGGAAACTATATTAATTGTTTGAGCAAAAGCAGTAACGCAGGCATATCTCTGTCGTGAATATAGGTTGTCAAAAAGCACTGTGTTTTTTGGCTTATTCAGCAACCATGCGGCAAAGCAAAATTGATTAAAGAAAAAAACAACAACAACAAACCTTTCATATCAAACTTTTCATGTCGGGTTGATTTTGAATACAAATTCAGTTTGGGATTCGTGCATGTTGGATTAAGATTTGGTGCACTTTGAAACGATTCATGTCAGATTGAGTTTGTATAATTTTTGCTTTATGTACTGCATTTTAATTCTTTACCAAATAGTATAAAGCAAAGGCAGAATACTGCATACATGAGACAAACAGGTCCATGTAATTCTATTTTTATTCAAAATCACATCTCATTAACTTACTCCAACAGTTTATCGTTCATTTTGATTGTACTTTCGCTATAACAAACCCCTCGATATAATGAACAAAAGGCTTGGACCCCAACAGGTTCATTACATCGAGGGTGTACTGTATTATTAGTTTGTCTTTCTTCAATTTAATATTTTTAAAGGACACCTAATTATTTGTAAAGGGTAAGCACTTTTATTTTTTATGTGATATCAGATTAAATTAATATTAGACTTTTTATTTTTGCTAACCCAAGTCAAGAAAGGGTCATTTGATTTGGTGTCAAATTTCGGTGTCAAAAATACATTTCTTATGATCGAGTACACCGACATGAGGAAATACGTCCACCTTGTCAGTCAGTAAGTGCAAATGTGGTAATGTTACATTGGTAAGCAGAAATCAATATTTTGGAGAGTCTGAATCGGATTCATTTGCTTCCCAGAGCACATTTTTATTTGGCAGTTTGTCTAGATACGGCAGCAGAGCTCCTTGCTGCCGCTTGACTTGAATTTCTTTATATTTTTTATTTTCCTTTTACAATGGCCCGAAATAATACTCGCGAGACTGTTTCGACTCGGAAGACATCATCAATTTGTGACGCACGCGGGGCCCCGTAGGTGTGGGGCCCTAGGCAGCTGCCTTGCTTGCCTTGGCCTAAGGCTGGCCCTGTCAAAGTGAAAGTGCAAGTGGTGTACTTTACTTGTGTCAGTGGAGTGCCTACAATTACCTTTTTAATTTCAAGCATTTATTTTATTAAAATGAATTATATTGAACTCTAGTGATATTATAAAAAAAATACAATAGCAAAAACACCATAGCTGTCCTGCTCTGTATTAGTCGTATTTCAAATGCATTTGAGCTACTCTCGGTCACACAAAGAATTAAATTATTTTGAAAAGACCCGACATCAGAATCCATTAGTGTTAACACCCATACAGAGACATGTATCAGTTTAAATTTGGCACAACATCTGCCAGACAAAAAAAGTAAGTGGACAAGAAAACAGCTTTTTCACTTTGGTATCCTGAGCTTCCATCTTTTTGTCAGGATTTCTTAAGACAATTTTTCATCACAGACTCCTTCACTGCCATGTGTGACATCACCTCTTCTGAAATAGTGTTTTCATATGTAGATATTATTAAGAACATTCAGGAACTGCTGGTGTTCATTACTTGTTTTAGGAATAAATAAGGTAATTTTTCACTGTCAGGATATATACTACTTCTGAACTCGTAGTTTTGTTTGAAGTATGAATTTACCTCTGGGTTGCAAGTACCTTGAAGTAGCACCAGAAGACCTTGCATTGGGATTGGAAAGCCTAAGGAATATGTTTATTTTTCCTGGATGCCCTTTTGGGGTGAAATCTTTTATTGAAACACCAGTTTTTATTTTTGTATAGGTCAAGTAACTGATTTTTGAAGGAAAGCTGTCACCTACCCTTTGGGATAGATCGTGCTGTACCTTGTGTTCAGAGCTGCAGGAAAACATAATAATGTTGTTGCCTTTTTAGTGTGGAATATTTATCTACAGGTAAAACTGCTTCCCTCTCTGCAGCATACAATACCAAAAACCTCTTCCCAGATAAATATTTCACCTGCACAAAATAATAATAATTGAAAAAGATAAATACAGGTATAACAAACATGTCAGTGACATTCAAGATAACTAAGAAGTTTGTATCATTGTACTTTGTAGAATGTTTTGATACATGGCTGCATTCATTCGATCTTCAATCACATGAATGTCTCCAGTCCCTGAACTACTAAAACACCCTGTAACGGGAGATCTGGACTGACTGTCTGGCACATCCGTTTTACTGCAGGTAGAGGGCAGTAGTCTCGTGGGATCCGCCTGTCGGTCATGGCGATGACACGAGAGGTGGGGAAGAGTGTGTGTGTGCTTTCCCTCTCTCTGAGTGGCTGAGGGGCGGGCCTTGGGAGACTGCTCGGCCCATAAGAACTGGCTTGGTTGTGCACTCGGGTGGCCGTGTTCGGGGAAATACAGTCTCGCTGGCAGAAGAGGCCAGAGTGAAACAAGGAGCAGGCGAGCCCGGCTGAGGGGCAGCCTTTCATAAAAACTAATTTTCACAGAGCAATATAAATAAATACGTACCCGAGGGGACGTGTGTGGATATACGGGGAACCCTGGCCAACCCCAGTGTATAAGCACAACTAAGTGTAAGACGGAGACCCGTGCCGACTGGCTTAGCGGCAGTGGGGGCACTGCATAAGCAGCACTTTTGTTTGTAGTTTTATTACTGTGTTTTATTTTCCCTTTTTCTTTCGCCTTTGGTTTTCATTATTATTTTTGAGCACTTGAAGGTGCACGGAATGGTATACCTGTGTTGGTAACCCCGTGGTCCTGTTTTACTGTCGGCAGTATACAGACCACGGACAACAGCGCCCTCTGCAGGCTAAACTAAATAAAAATAAATAAGTAAATAAATAAATCTGGGCACCTGTGCGGTGTTTGCAAATAAAATCTTCTGTCTCCCGTGTCAGTGAATACCCCCACCCTTCCACACGTGGTGTCAGAGTGGGATTCACTGGCACTGCCCAACCCAAGCAGTGCAATAGCCAAGGGAGTCAGAATGGACCCGCAGCAATTCGCCTGCAATGATGGACCTCCTGCGCCAAACCCTGACTGAGATAGGGCAGGGGAGTGTAAGAGCTGCTGCGCCCGACCCAGTGCTACAGCGGCCAACAAAAATGACAGCAGAGGATCAGCCGGACGCTTACCTGGAGGTATTTGAGGCAATGGCGATCTCTGCCGGATGGGCCTGAGAGCATTGGGCTAGCTACCTCCTGCTCCAGCTGACAGGGGAGGCACAGGCAGCGGCGAGCACCCTGGATCCGGTGGCAAGGATGGAGTACCCCACATTAAAAACTGCCATCCTCAACTGCGTGGGTGCTACTCCAGAGGGCTACCGCCGCAAATTCCGGGAGGAGAGCTTTTCTGCAGGGGAACACCCCAGGGCCATCACGCACCGATTGCAGGATTACGTACGGGGATGGTCGAACCCGGGAGCCAACACCACTGCTAGGCTGGTGGAGGTAGTGGTGGTCAAGCGGTTCCTGCAGTGCTTGCCTCTTGAACCGCGGGTGTGGGTGCAACGGCAGGCACTCGCCACCCTAGAGTTGGCGCTCCAACCTGCAGAGCAGTACCAGGCAGCGGAACCAACGCCCGCTAAGCTGCCTGGAAACCGTGCTACACCAGCATCACCCCCTCTACTGGCCCCAGGGAGGGCGAAGGGACTGGGGGGAGGGGTAGCAAGGTCTTTGGACGGAGTGTGGTGGTGGGAGCTCCCGGCCAGAGAACTGGGGCAGAGTGGGGTCACCCACGGGCTGCTGCGGTGTTGGACCGGGGTCTCGCGCAGCCACCCTAACGTCGAGCCCCTTTGATGGGTCCTGTGTTTCAACCTCCTGCTGAAGCTTCCTGGTGAGAAACCAGTTCACTGATGTGTGGAACAAGCTGGGAGGTGAGCCACATCGACCGGTTTGCCCCGCTATGGGAAGTGACGTCATTCGACCAGGTAAGACTGTTCCATTCCATCAGTCACTCCAGTAGACAGGTTTTGTGATTCCTGTGTCAGTGGATGATACAAAAACCCAGGCTCTCTTAGATTCAGGGTGTAGTCAGTCCCTGATACAAGAGAGCTTAATCTCACCGGGGCATAAGCAAATAACGGGACAGGTGCATATAAAATGTATTCATGGGGATGTGTGCACTTATCCCAAAATGTATGTAAATCTGAAAATTGGCCAGCAGGTGACGCGAGTACAATTGGGTTTGTGTCCTCGATTGCCGGTACCGGTAGTTCTGGGACGGGACTGCGAGCAGTTTAAAGATTGGTTGGCTGCTGTGACGGCCCCGTCCTCCTTATTGGCTAAGAAAGAGGAAGTAATTGGCAAGATCTTTCTCTTTCGTGACCCGGATTGCTATTGCCACAGATTTAGACCCGGCAAAACTAAACGGGAACGCCGGGCCACTAAGAATGAGGGCTGGCAATGGAGGGAGTCCGAGAAGTTTCAGGTGGGGGTGATTACTGAAGAGACTGGGGGGGAGGCCGCGGAGTCAGCGCAGGGGTCTGGCTCTGCTGCCTCCACTCAGGACCGATCTGATCCCGAGTTGGAAGCCATGGGAGCGGATTTTTTAGCTTGTTCCCGTGACTTCCGACTCGAGCAAGGGTGTGACGACGTGCTGAGCAGGCTCTTTGACCAAGCAGCTGTGGTTAATGGACGCGTGGTCGCGTACCCTCACTTTGAAATTGATCGAGACCTTTTGTACCGTGTTGAAAAATTACCCCAGACGGGGGAAGTGCGTCACCAGTTGCTCATTCCTCAGCCCTTCAAGGAGGATTTGTTGCAGCTTGCTCATGCTATTCCCCTGTCTGGTCATTTGGGGAGGGACAAGACTAAAGCGAGGCTCGTGACACGGTTCTATTGGCTGGGGCTGGATGGTGATGACAGGCATTTTTGCGAACGCTGTGGGGAGTGTCAGAAAGCTAGCCCTAGAGCCGTCCCACAAGCTCCCCTGGTACCATTGCCCCTAGTGGAAGTTCCGTTTGAGCGTATTGGAGTAGATATAGTGGGACCGTTAGAAAGGAGGTTGAAGGTTTTCTCCCGGATGGGGATCCCCAAGGAAATACTGACCGACCAAGGCACCAACTTTATGTCCTGGCTAGTCCGCGGAACATGTCAACTTTTGGGGATTAAGACCATTAGGACCTCGGTTTTTCACCCCCAGACTGATGGTCTTGTGGAGCGTTTTAATAAGACCCTCAAAAACATGTTGCACAGATTTGTAAACAGTGACGTGCGCTACTGGGACCACCTGATTCCTCCCCTTCTCTTTGCTATCAGAGAGGTACCCCAGGCTTCCACGGGTTTTTCGCCATTCGAGTTGCTGTATGGGCGGAGACCCCTGGGTGTGCTCGATCTGGTCAGAGAGATGTGGGAGGAGCTGCAGGACAATTCGACCAATACTGTCCGGTATGTGTTGGATCTGCGCAAATGTCTTGAGTCTGTGGGAAAATGGGCGCATGACAATTTGCAGCAGGCTCAGCACAGACAGGAGACCCAATATAACGGGGGCCCGGTTGCACACATTTCAGCCGGGGGGATAAGGTGCTTCTATTGTTACCCAGCTCTGAGTCCAAACTTCTGGCAAAGTGGCAAGGACCGTTTGAGGTTACATGCCGGGTTGGGATGGTGGATTATGAGATCTGCCAGCCGGAGCGACGGAGAGAAAAGCACATTTACCATGTAAACCTCTTGAAGCCCTGGTTACAGCAGGAGGCTTTGTTAGTGGCGCAAGTGGATGACGTCATCGACCTGGGACCTGATCTTTCCGTGTTGGCGAAACAGGGGTCGGTACAGATTGCAGATAATCTGACACCAACACAGAAATGTCAGGCTCAGGCTCACACCCCCATTTCATGATCGAACTTCTTCTATGTTTAAATGTAGGTATAAGATTTTCTTCATTGAAGGCTTTTCCTTTTTATTCTCTAAAAATACTGTGGTCCATTTTGGGGGGGAAAAGTTATATTCTAGTCTCATTGGACAGAGAATTTTGTTGAAGAATACTTCAGATTCCTGTTCATATTTCTTGGCAAATTTCAGATAGTTTGTGTAATGAATTTGGTTTGCATCGTGGTCTACATCCATACAACTCTTCTGTGTTCAGGTGCCTTTATACAGTTCTTTTGTGCACTATTTTGCCTGATGCTTCTAAATCTTTCTTTAAGTCCTTGGCTGTTAATCTTGGATGATTCTCCTACCGGCTATACCTGTAATTTTCTTTAGACGTCCACTTGTTTCAAGTGTTTCAGTTGAATTTGTTCTGTGGTACTTCTTGATTATTGCTCTGATTGTGGATTTTGGTATTCCAAATTTATTTGATACTGTTCTGTAGCCATTTCCTTTGTTGTAGTTTGCTACAAGTGCTTTTCTCAAACATGAATCCAACAGCTTTGTCTTGACTATCATTTGCTGTGTTGCCAAAACATTCTTCTTCAACAGATGTTGGAAATAATTAATTATTTTTCTGGCTATGACTTTATAATGCAGCTTAATTACTGTGTAATAGTTTTCAATCAATGAATAGCCTATATTTTTTAATTAGTTGTATTAAAATTTTACAAACTTTTATAGTAAAGGTGCCAATATTTTTGTCATTAACAAATATTTGACATTGCTTAAGTGCTTTTGTTCATTAAACTACCAGAAATTGTGTATATTGGTCTTTGTCATATTAATTTGTAGCAAATGTTCATTAAATGCTTGAATTTAACGTGTTTTCTTGAATTATCTTATATTAATCCTTTGCGGTCAGGTCTGACATTGCAATTATTCCTATCCTGTCCAATGTCGGACCCTGTCCGACGTCATCAAAAAGACGCAAAAAACGGGTTTCTAGTAATTTTTTCTCTGGAAAAAGCAGAGAAAACCATTCAATGGCCGAGTGGGAGCGACAGGAGCCGAGACAAGCCGAAAAAAGCGCATATCTCATGAATAGTCATACTTGCCCCTGGCATCAGATAACGGCGGCCATAAGGAAACAAGCTGGCTGTTAATATCACAGACATTTGCAGAGCTTTTAGGAGATGTTATAGTAATAAAATAATGACTTGGACAATTTTCTAAGAAACATATTTATATTAAATAATAACACCGTGTAACAATTTTTTTTTTTTTTGGTTCCTGGGTAGTAAGTGTTATTTCCTAAGTGCTTATACCGCAAAAGTATAGAAAATGGCTATTATTCCCCACAAACTTTGCTTTTGTGACCAGGACAGTGATATTTTGAAATTTACCTATTTTCCAGAACATTCCAGATAGATTCAGTGCTGAGTAAACTTGGAGTAACTTCTAGAACTTTCTAGAACTTTCCAGTAATATAAATAGTAGTATAAATACAGGGGCCTTAAGCCCACCAGTTCAGTTTAGTTCCAGCTGCCTAAGTGGATACATATCTGCATTTTTCTGAGATGGCATCAAGGTCATAGGAGACTTCAAAATGGTGGCATTCCTGATGGGTCTCCAAGGCGGTTTTACCAAGTTTCCCTGCTATCTTTGCCTTTGGGACAGCAGGGACACCAAGGCACACTACCACAGGCGGGACTGGCCACAGCGGACCGAGTTCTCTGTGGGGAGGAACAACATCAAGTGGGAGCCACTGGTGGACACCCGGAAGGTGCTGATGCCACCACTGCACATCAAATTGGGCCTTATGAAACAAATTGTCAGAGCTCTAGATAAGGAGTTGGCAGCCTTCAAGTACCTTCAAGACTTCTTCCCTAAGCTGTCTGAGGCAAAGGTCAAAGCCGGTGTCTTTGTCGGACCACAGATAAAGAAGAACCTGGAGTGCAATGAATTCCCCAAGAAGCTCACTAGTAAGGAGAAAGCGGCTTGGAACAGCTTTGTCGCAGTGGTTCGGGGCTTCCTGGGCAATCACAAGGCCAAAAACTGTGGAGCTGGTTGAGACTCTGGTGAAGAACTACGGCACAATGGGCTGTAGGATGTCCCTCAAAGTCCATATCCTTGATGCTCATCTTGATAAATTCAAGGAGAACATGGGAGCGTAGTCGGAGGAGCAAGGCGAGTGCTTCCACCAGGATATACTGGATTTTGAACGCCGCTACCAAGGACAGTATAACGAGAACATGATGGGAGACTACATTTGGGGGCTGATTCGTGAAAGTGATTTACAGTATAATCGTAAATCTCGAAAAACTACTCACTTCTAAATCTTTTGTAGTCATTTTTGTATTACTTTAGTATAAATACATGTTAATTTGGATTCATATGTTGTTTTTTTCTGACTTTATGTGAACGAAAAAAATGACACAAATTCGCCCGTTTTCTCATTGGAAATAGGTAAATTTCAAAATATCACTGTCCTGGTCACAAAAGCAAAGTTTGTGGGGAATAATAGCCATTTTCTATTTTTTGAGGCATAAGCAATTAGGAAATAACACTTACTACCAAGGAACAAAAATTGTGTTACATAGTGTAATCATTTTCTATAAGCAGTTTGGTTTGAAATTGTGCCTGTACTTTTGTGCCACTGACTGTGTACGAGGTTTCTTTGACAACAGTAGAGAAGCTGGAAGCTTTAATCAGTTCATACATCAGGAAATGGTTGGGAGTTCCACGCTGCCTCAGCAGAGTGGGACTTTATGGTAAAGGAATACTGCAGCTACCAGTCTCCGCTCTAACCGAGGAGTTTAAGTGTGCCAAGGTCCGACTGGAAATGACATTAGTAGAGTCACGCGACAAATGCGTAAGGGAGGCAGCACCTGTGTTGAAAACTGGAAGAAAGTGGGCAGCAAAGAAAGCTGTGGAGGATGCAAAGGCTGCCCTTTGAATTGGTGATATCATGGGGCAAGTTCAGCATGGAAGAGGGGGTCTTGGTCTCAGTTCAGCTCGTCCTACATGGCACAAGGCAGCACCAGCTCAACGGAGGAAGCTGGTAGTCAATGAGGTGCAAAAGCAGGAGGAGAGGATGAGGTGTATAAAGGCCATTTCCCAGGCTAAGCAGGGAGAATGGATGAGATGGGAGAGTGTGGAACAACGCAAGATTGGCTGGCAAGACCTATGGTCAATGGAACAGAGCAGGATCAGTTTCCTTATCAGGTCAACATATGATGTTCTCCCATCACCACAGAACCTAAACCTCTGGGTAGGAGAGGATCCCTCATGTCCTTTGTGTTCATCACCTGCAACATTAAGGCACATTTTGACAGGATGTAAGGTGGCTCTTAGCCAAGGATGGTTTACTTGGCGCCATGACCAGGTGCTGCGATGTTTGGCCTTAGCATTGGAAGACAAGCGTAACATGACCAATAAGTTGCCACCTGTTCCATCAAAACATTACATAAAAAAGACAACATTCCTCCGCCTAGGAGAGCAACCACCAAGAAAAGGTGTTAAAACCAATCCTCTCCCAGGACAACTGGAAGCTGCTAGAGACTGGAAAATGCTGGCAGATGTTGGTCAACGGCTTATTTTTCCACCTGAGATTGCCACCACTAACCTTCGACCAGATATTGTCTTGTGGTCTGGATCAGCACGCCTTGTTCACCTGGTAGAGTTAACAGTGCCATGGGAGGATGCTGTAGATAAGGCATATGAGAGGAAGAAACTGCGGTATGCTCAGCTAGCTACTGAAGCAGAACAGCGAGGATGGAGAGTCCGGGTTTACCCAGTGGAAGTGGGTTGTCGAGGATTTGTGGCACACTACAACCCGGTTTCTCAGAGATGTCGGATTCAGTGGCCAAGAGTTGTGTCGCACAGTGAAGAACTTATCTGAAGCAGCATAGAGGAGCAACAACTGGCTGTGGTTGAGATGGAAAGATTCTGGCTGGGGATCTCAAGCACAATAGAAAGGAAAGCTGATGTACGGGTAAGTAAGCTGGGTTGAGTTGAGTGGGGGACGGAGGGGGGTGATGCTGGGACGCCAGAATCACCGTCGAGCCCTCTTGAGGTGTCGTGGGCTAGTCGACGAAACACCTAGGATGGAAGGTGCTCACTTGAAGACCCCAGAGATGTACCCTACTTAGCTCAATTCAGACGGTTGTCACGCTGATGCGCTGGGGAGACTGCACTCTGGTTGATCCCCAGAGCCAGCATCGCAGCCGTTGTGTGTGCTGATGTGCTAGGGAGGCAATAAGCTGATCCCTGGAGCCAGCATTACACTTCAGCCATCAACACCAGACAGAAGGATATCTACATCATCATATGGAAGGAAGCGCAAATGGATGGAGACACACATGGATCACATTAGTTTGCTGTGAAGCTACGTCTTAGTTGGTGCTTATCTTGGCGAGAGCCAAGTTCAAATCAGCATGATGTTTTAACATTTACTTTCATGTAATGGAAATCATAATCTTGGTCCTCCCCTGGTTCCGACCTCCACTTCCTGCATGACGTCATTGTGCAGCTCAGTGTTTGAATGTACCACTGAACTGAGTAGGGGAGAGAGATGCTTAAGCAGTAGAGTCAGATTGATTTCAGTGTATTAGCAAGCTTTATGGTTCAAGCTTTGTTGGGTCCAAGAAATGTATTAATCTAGAATAAGCACAAAATTAAGATGCACTTCTGTCATGGTATTCATGATTATGCACATGGTATTCTATTATGATCATTGTATTCTGCTTGCTGATCATGATCATGATTATGCACATGGTATTCTATTATGATCATTGTATTCTGCTTGCTGATCATGATCATGATTATGCACATGGTATTCTATTATGATCATGGTATTCTGCTCGTGGATCATGATTATGCACATAGTATTCTGCACTGGTATTCTGCTTGCGCATCATGAACATGAAGACCGTATTCGTTTACAAGGGTTGCCATGGAAACCATGGACCCACAATTCTCCTGGTGCATCGCTCACGTTACAGATGGCGGATAGACCTGAATTAAGGCAAGTTCGAGTTTTTTTTTTCGAGATTTCTTTTCATATTCGTTTGTTATTGTGTAATAATTAATACTCGCTCACATGTGCTCATAACGTAGACAATGCATGATACAATTTAGATTGGTTTTGCCAACGTAAAAAACACTCACATTTAAACTGTTTTTATTTCAAATTTTTTGTAGACGGAGGAAGCCATATCACAGGTTGAAGTGTGCACAACCAGCGCATTGAGAGGCTGTGGCATGATGTGTGGTACACAGTTACTAGCAATTATTATGCTGCCTTGCAGTACTTGCAGACAATACAAGCACTTGAACCAGGATTTTTCTTCACTATGTTATGATTCTGAGACTGAATATGTTTTGCCGGTGGTGGGACATCCACTATCCTCAGAGCGCATGAAAAGCCCACAACAGCTTTGGAGTCAAGGGCTACTGCTGAACTACAGCAGTGAAAATCCCATTTCCTGTGAAACTTGGAACTCTGATATGGTACTTCCTTTTCTTCAGTGATACACATAAAGGTTACATTATATGTCTAATTTAAATTTTAAATTGATTGTCTCCCTGTTTTACTAGATGGATTTTGATAACTACAGAATTGATTGGGAAGGACCTGGAGCCTGCCGTGAATCAGAGAGCACAGTTGAAGTACCAGAGCCCCCAGTTTCACTGCAGCACACACTGGTTCCTCTCTTTCAAGTCAACATTGACCCTTTGAGGACGACTAGCTGTTTTGGACTTAATCTTTATTTAGAAGCATTAAGTGTAGCAAACAACAGAAATGCCTAAATGTAGGTTTTAAGACCTTTACGTGCCACAACTGCTCCTTTTCATTGTCAATATCCTGAAAAAGCTGTTTCAAACATGCACTCAGGTTTTAGTTAAGGTTCTCCTCTGATCACATCTGCTAGTGTTATTGTGAATATAACAATAGTTTTTATAATAAAAATAATAATTTTTCCCCTTTTTTTAAACCCAGTTTTTAAAGGCCAATTTCTAGTCAACTCGGAGGAGCACACAGCCCCCCCGCCCCCCAGTCCCAGGAGAGTAAGCAGTATTTCCACACTGCTGGTCTGGAGCCCGCATCCTGCAGCTTTCATATCATTTGGAGGAGTTGATATACAGTTAAGGGAATGCTGATGCCACAAACCTGTAGGCGCCCAAGAGGTCACAAAGAGTTAGACTTGCGCGGTCCTCCGAAGAAATTCCGGATGACTTTGACCCCTCCCATACCTGGTGGACCTTGGCTAATTGTGAGCCGCAATCCAGGTCAAATTTGGCAGTAGGCAAGAATGGAGACGAATCTCTCACCGGCCTACCGTGGTGCACCTTTACCCACTACGCCACTTGGGAGCACCCCAGTATTTTGCTGTTTTGATTTAAGTAAGGTTAAATTAAATTTGAATATAGCTTATGTATTTGTGTTATAATTCTCAGTTTAAAAATTATAAGCTGAAACAGTACATTACAGAAATGCATACAACTTAACAACTGTTAAGAATTTTCTATCACCAAAAATCCCTATCGAGGGAAATGATCCAGCAGGCAGTGTGGTCCTGTGGTTAAAGAAAAGGGCTTGTAACCAGGAGGTCCCTGGTTCAAATCCCACCTCAGTCACTGACTCATTGTGTGACCCTGAGCAAGTCACTTAACCTCCTTCTGTCTTTCGGGTGAGATGTTGTTGTAAGTGACTCTGTAGCTGATGCATAGTTCACACACCCTAGTCTCTGTAAGTCGCCTTGGATAAAGGCGTCTGCTAAATAAACAAATAATAATAATAATAATAATAATAATATAACAAACATGGTTGCTCTTACCCGGATTTGGTAAGAATAGTAGCCATAGCAGGGATTTATTTAGAACTGTACATAATAGTGGCTTAAACAATATGCTTTTATTTAAAGGCTTGTAACATTTCAGCACTGAATGAATGTTAATATTGACTAAGATTAACTATTAATGCAAAATCAACAATGCAACATCGACAATGGATAATTGCAAAGCATACGACATGGTTTATTTAGATTTCCAGAAAGCTTCTAACAAAGTCCCGCATAAAAGATTAATTCTCAAACTGAATGCAGTAGGGATTCAAGGAAATGCATGCACATGAATTAGGGAGTGGTTAACATGTAGAAAACAGAAAGTACTGATTAGAGGAGAAGCCTCAAAATGGAGCGAGGTAACCAGTGGTGTACCACAGGGATCAGTATTAGGTCCTCTGCTATTCCTAATCTATATTAATGATTTAGATTCTGAAATAGTAAGCAAGCTTGTTAAATTTGCAGAGTAGTAGGAGTGGCAAACATTGCTGCAGCAGCTAAGATCACTCAAAATGATCTAGACAGCATTCAGAACTGGGCAGACACATGGCAAATTACATTTAATAGAGAAAGGTGTAAGGTACTGCACGCATGCAATAAAAATGTGCATTAGGAGAAGGAGAAAGGATCCTTGAGGAGGTCCAGAAGCATTTAAACTAGAAAGGAAGGGGGGAGAAAACAAAAAAACAGAAGGGAGACCACATCAAAACAAGAGCAACAACTAAGGTAAGACAACTATTAAATATATTTATCTTAATGCTAGAAGTCTCAGAAACAAAATGTTAGAACTTGAAGCTACTGCACTAACAAGTAACTACGATGTGATAGGTGTTACAGAAACTTGGTTGTCTGAGAGTGATGGAGACCAATATAATATTAGTGGGTAGACTCTGTATAGGAAAGACAGGCAGGACAGAAGAGGCGGAGGAGTAGCGCTATACATAAGAAATAGTCTTGAAACCCAGGTGTAAAATCAGGACAAAGAAAACAATGCAGAATCAATATGGGTCAGAATAATGGACAAAAATTCAAATGGCATAATAATAGGAGCATGCTATAGACCACCAAATTCAGACGCTGAGCAAAATAATCTATTATACAATGACATTCGAAATGCGTGTAGAAAAGGAGAAGCCATACTAATAGGGAATTTCAACTTCCCCCATATAAAATGGGAGAACCCGGTGGGGAGCACGACGGACGAAATTGAAATGGTGGAAATGACAAATGACTGCTTCCGAACACAATTTGTCAAGGCACTGAATAGAGGGGAGGCATGCCTTGATTTATTTCAAATAATGAAGACAGAATAACTAAAACAGAGGTCAGAGAGCCATTGGCAAACTCAGACCACAACATGGTCTCATTTGAAGTATTTTTTAAAACCCCAAAAGTAATGACTAAAGCTAAGGTTTACAATTTTAGAAAAGCAAACTATGAAGGTATGAAACAGAGACTAACAGAAGTAGATTGGAGTAAAATAGAGAAAACATCCACAGAAAAACGATGGCTGTTTTTTAAAAATGTAGTACTAGATGCGCAAAACAATTACATCCCAAAAGTAGACAAATCTAAATCTAAAACAAAATGGCCAAAATGGTTTAATAGATCAATTTAAAAAAGTATTCAGCGAAAAAAGGCACTTTACAGAGTGTTTAAAAGGGACCAAAAACAAAGTACGCAGAAAGAGTACTTCGAACTGCAAACCCAAGTCAAAAAGGATGTTAGAAAGGCCAATAGAGAGATATAAATCAATATTGCTAAGGGGGCTAAAACCAATTCCAAAATGTTTTTCCAATATTATAACAGCAAGAGAACATTCAAAGAGGAGGTTAAATGTCTAAGAGACACAAATGGCAAAATCATAGATGAAGAAAAAAAATTGCAAATATATTAAATGATTACTTTTCACAAAGGAGGACACGGACAACATGCCCCACATGGCAACCTGTTCTTATCCAATTTTAAATAACTTTAGCATAACAGAGGCAGAAGTGTTAAAGGGACTAGGAGCTCTTAAAATAAACAAATCCCTTGGGCCGGATGAGATCCTTCCAATAGTACTCAAAGAAATGAAAGAAGTTATTTACAAACCGCTAACCAAGATCATGCAACAGTCTCTTGACACAGGGGTTGTACCGACAGACTGGAAAATAGCATACGTAATACCAATCCACAAAAAGGGAGACAAAACCGAACCAAGTAACTATAGACCAATAAGCCTGACTTCTATTATATGTAAACTTATGGAAACTATAATAAGATCCAAAATGGAAAATTACCTATATGGTAACAATATTCTGGGAGACAGTCGGCATGGTTTTAGGAAAGGGAGATCGTGTCTAACTAACCTGCTTGACTTTTTTGAGGATGCAAAACTGAAAATGGATAATTACAAAGCATACAACATGGTTTATTTAGATTTCCAGAAAGCTTTTGACAAAGCCCCGCATAAAAGATTAATTCTCAAACTGAACGCAGTAGGGATTCAAGGAAATGCATGCACATGGATTAGGGAGTGGTTAACATGTAGAAAACAGAAAGTACTGATTAGAGGAGAAACCTCAAAATGGAGCGAGGTAACCGGTGGTGTACCACAGGGATCAGTATTAGGTCCTCTGCTATTCCTAATCTACATTAATGATTTAGATTCTGGTATAGTAAGCAAACTTGTTAAATTTGCAGACGACACAAAAATAGGAGGAGCGGCAAACACTGTTGCAGCAGCAAAGGTCATTCAAAATGATCTAGACAGCATTCAGAACTGGGCAGACACATGGCAAATGACATTTAATAGATCACTATTTCATATCTTTTTCACTGTCTCCCCCCTCTCTCCCTACTCCACCTACCCCCACTGTCACCTCCCGCCGTAACCTCTGCTCTTTCTCCCCCTCTGTCTTGACTCTACCACTCTCTCTCACCTCCCGCCTATCGACTCCTTCTCCCAACTCTCTATAGACTGCTACCGCCACCCTCTTCTCCTTCCTCACCTTCTCCCTCAACTCCCTCTGTCCCCACACCTCCCGACCTGCCCGCCCTGCTGAAAAGAAGTGGAAAAGAACCAAACTCCCTGCTGTCCTAGACCTCTACTGCTCCCTCCTCTCCTCCTTCTCCTCTGCTCTCTCCTCTGCTAAATGTTCTTATTTCCATATTGTGAAGAGTGTTGAATTTAAATCAAGGGAAGTAATGTTAAAACTTTACAATGCATTAGTAAGACCTCACCTAGAATATTGTGTTCAGTTCTGGTCACCTCATTACAAAAAGGATATGCTGCTCTAGAGAGAGTGCAAATAAGAGCAACCAGAATTATCCCGGGTTTAAAAGGCGTGTCGTATGCAGACAGGCTAAAAGAATTGAATCTGTTCAGTCTTGAACAAGGAAGACTACGCGGTGATCTGATTGAAACAGTCAAAATCCTAAATGGTATAGACAATGTCGACCCAGGGGACTTCTTTGACCTGAAAAAAGAAACAAGGACCAGGGATCACAAATGGAGATTAGATAAAGGGGCATTCAGAACAGAAAATAGGAGACACTTTTTTACACAGAGAATTGTGAGGGTCTGGAACCAACTCCCCAGTAATATTGTTGAAGCTGACACCCTGGGATCCTTCAAGAAGCTACTTGATGGGATTCTGGGATCAATAAGCTACTAACAACCAAATGAGCAAGATGGGCTGAATGGCCTCCTCTCGTTTGTAAACTTTCTTATGTTCTTATGTTCATTACATTGTAATGTTTTTATAGTAAAGTGAATTGTATTGCTTGATAAATCTTATAAGTCACCATAGATAAAGATAAATGTCTGCAATAATAACTACTACAGGTAAGAATCCTTAACCAAAGGTCACTTACTTGTTAAATTTAAGATAAAAAAATGACAAACATACAAATCCTAGCAGCACTTGGGCATGCATAACATTGTTCTTAGGATCTAACGTACTTGTGCCCTTTGACTACAGGTAAGGTAAGCAAAGGAATTTGTTTATGCCCTTACTAATCCTGGGGAATTTTTAATTCCAAAGCCCATGTCATATGAATGCCTGCATGGTACCCGTAATATGCTGGAACATGTGTTTGCAAGTGGAAACCGTGAGCCATATGCAAAAATTCAATGGTTGGAGCAAGTGTTTTCTGTTTGAACTTTTTATTTTATTTTTTGTATTTAAATAAACGGCGCACCATGCGTCATTTTGAAACTGCAGTAACTGCCTCTTTGTTTTTGTTCCTGCTGCTGGCCTGACGTCACCACTTGTCCATTCCTGTCACATCCTTATATAAAGTTATTATAATATACTTTTTATGAGCAAGTCCAATTAATTACATATGTGAAACATTTACATAGAAGTACTGTAACTAACTGTATATAACTTCATTCATATTAGTTTTGTATTTTTAAACAAAGTACTGAAAATGTAACATGTTTACAACCTTGGCCTGATAACAAATGTCAGGCAATCAATAATAAAAATAATAAAACACAAGTGTTTTATTCATTATACAATTGTTTGTTGACATATATCTGCTGAGAGCTACATTTTCCATCAAGAACCCACTCACATGATTGTTGTAAATTGTATATAAGCAACAACTTCTTAAATGTATACTACTATATTGAGATGGTAGTTCAATGTGATACACAACATCTTATTGAAATTGCGTTAAAAATAAAACTTACTCTGCATCCAAGGTAATCCCTCCAATTACATACTGCTTCATTTTCTCTCTCAAACGTGTTACTCCCAGTCAGATCGCTGCTCTTTGAATAGCTCCTCAAGCAGTCAGCTTCTCCGTCGCTTGACAGAAAATAGGTTTGAAGGTTTCAGGGTGGGCCTTCATAGAATCCATTACACTGAGAGAACTGAGTCCTTCTTGCAACCTGTGCAAAATATTTGAATAATGAATGTACTGAATTAGTAATACAGTAGACACTTGAATTTTTTTTTTTACATACCCCAATGTAATGTTTGTTTTCATAGCATATTAAATATTCTCTTCAATAATAACCTAGATTTTTTTTTAAAATATATAAAACAAACCACAGGCTTTCTTCATTACATTAATTGTTTAATTAAGTAGCCCAGAGGGGGGTAGGGGGGATGTGATACAGTATGTATTAGTATAAATATACTGCTTGGTGCTAGTCACAACATATAATAAGTGATATTTCTTCAGAAGAATATAGAGACAAAGTAGATTCAGCTTGGTTTGGTTTTCAATTCAATACACATCTGCACACTACATAATAACATAGAACACTTTTATTAAACTTAACTTAGAACACATTTAATATTCTAAAGAAAATGAATATAAATCTAGGCTGTGAATTTAAAAGGCTGAGTCTGTGCTTTGCCTGGCCTGAGTTTAGGAATGGAATAAGTTGATTTTAAAACGTGTTTTAGCTATGGAGCATCAACATTAGGTGGGTACTGTTCTTTGTAATAATAGATTTTTTGTAAAAAGCATACCTTTCAGACAGTGTTCTTGTTCGCTGAAGAACATACCAGTTGATCACGTCTTGCACTACATCATTTTTATTTTGAAGTGGGATGTTTTTCAGACAACCAGCCAGGCTCAGGAGGTTTACAGTGCTCATAACTGCCTCGTCCATGTCCTTTTTATTGTCTGATTTTGAAATTTTAAAATTGAAATAAAGACATCATGCATGCATAGCCAAGGGTCAGCATCCACAACAAATACTCTTCAGTCCTGACATCCCATATTTATTTTTTCTAAATATAACCTGTTAATTTATGTTTCTGGGTTTAGTACAATTTAATTTGCATTAAAAAAAAATCACATTCTTGTTTTAAATAAATGCAAACATCCACTAAAAAAGTAATGAAACTGAAAAGGACAAATAATGAGATGCATTCTGAGAAGCTAGGCAAGAATGAGTCTACAATGATTTCAATTAAAACCTTTTTTCAAGTTTAAGCAATGCTTCAAATAATCCACTTTGAAAAATTAAGTTTTTTGTTTAAAAAAGGCCATAGGGATGCTCCTTGACCAGCCAACAGTTTAAACACAGATGCAAATTTCATACAGACGTAAACAACAAAAACTAACATTGAACTTAACTATTAATCAAAAGTCAATTACTGCATTTAATTTCTAGTCTATTATTTTCCCAGATACACACAGTTTAAAAATAAAAGCCTATCAAAATGATTTTCATCAGCTAAGTACATCGCGGAAGTTAAGCTGTGTGGAAATGAAATGCAACAATTGACTGATTCATGAATAGGAAAGTGCAATGTGTCTTTTTGTTGTTTAAACAAGGCTTAAAAAGAAAAAAACTGGTACTTTTCTTCACTATCCAATTGTCTACATATGCTACACTTTCCTACTTCTGACAGCTGACATTTTATATCAGGGTCTGTTATATCCTCAATTACAGCATGCACGTTGTCTGGACCTAACGCCTGGAACAACATAGGGGCAAAGACATGTGCAGATGGTCCTCCATGTACTATGCTCATTGCAATCAACTGTCCTGCATAGAAATAGCTGTTGTCTTTCAAAGCTACCAGAAAGAAAAAATGAAAATATTACTTATGAAGCAAATGTATTTTGAAGGATTGCATGTTATAGTTGACTATGGGGTAACATAATGCCCGTGATTTCAATGTAAAGTGTAGTTAATAACAGCATTTTCATGTAATTGCATTTGTTATGTATAGTATAGTATATTTGTTTCTGTCATGCAAACAACATTCTACCAAAGCAGCTTCTGAAAAACAAAAGTTAATTTTCAAACAAAAATTAATTTTCAGAAATAGAGCAAGTTAATTACATTTGCTTTGCATCATGCGTGGCTCCAGAGGAAAAATTGTATCTAATGTTATAACATTATCCTTCTGTTTTCTTTTCAAGAATAAATACTGTGAACATTTGGCACACCATATCTACTACAGGATTTTTATAATTTATTTTTCAGCACATACAATTAAATTGATTTATTCACTTACACTCTGCATGGCATGGGAGAGTATGTTGATTTTCTGGGCCATCAAACATAGGGCTGTTTCTTATATGTTGCAGCACAATAGGAAAAACTCCCTCACTGGCCCGCCCAAATCCACTGCTCCTTCCAAAACACCAGCATCATCTGTGAATTTCACATCTACTCTTTTGTTGGTTGAAAAATCCCACACATTTCTTCTGTTTGTTGAAGCGAATGACTTCTTCCTCATTTATTCCAACTCTCAGAGATTGTAGGATATCTGCCACAATAAAATATAGGAAAAGATGAAATTAGTAATTAGTAAGGAATTAGTAATCATCCATAAATCACGCCACATACATTACAGAGAGGTTTCTTGAAAACAAGAGACAGCAAGTATTTAAATTACTACATTTTTGCATGTGGATGGTCAGTTGGAGAAAGAGTGTAATGTTTAATACAAATACACATCAAACATAGCTATTACTAAAGATAAAATACTACCTCTGCCATCCCATAATAATCTGGCACAACACAAACGGTTTACTTTCCTATGGCTGGTGTTCATTGTGTAACAAAGTTACATTCAAAGAAAATTGTGGTGCTCATAAATATCATGACAAAGAATTCTATGACAAAAAGTTATTTAAATGAATTCTAAACATACATTTAAACTATACAGTCACCAAGCAAATATTCATTTAGTTGTATGACTACATATGTTCCTCAAGACTTATGGTTATTCTAATTGTGAAACATCAAATTAATAAGACTTTTAACACTTACTTAACAGCTGCATGTGAGCTTTCCTTTAGCGAATCCTCTAGAGCTCTATTCAGCTGCTCCTTCTTCAGAATCACTAAATACATTGTCTTCACTGACAATGTCCACATAGTCTCTAAGAAACAAAAAATAAATAAGAAATTCAGCCCACTATAACACTGATAGCATTGGAAGCCCCATTCCTACTTTACTTATGCAGTAATAGTCCTTCGATAGTAATAGTCTTTTCAAATTACATCAACATGAGACATTGTGTTGTGCATAAAAAAAGTACGTCATATAACAGAAATTACTGCAACCCACGGAAACATAAACATTATACTCAACATTAATGTTAAAAAATAAAAACAATATTTTAATTATATAAAAATTACAATTACTTATGAGTACTCTACAATGAAAACATTACATACCTGTACTGTCCACTACAAGAAGCATGGTGCACATCTTTAGAATAATTTTGAATATGGGATGTGTTGATATAGATAGTTGAGTCTCTTCAGTTATCTCCATAACGACATCATCTTCCAAATCAGTGTCATCAGGCTGTGTGAATACAGTTAACATGCGCTACTCTACCACTGCAGCTCTGTACTTTTGGTTGTTTTTACTAAGTTAAAAAAAACATTTGAATGTCAAAATATATTTAGCACAGATGCAATACAAGTCAACCACTATGTTGTAAAAATAATTGAGCATTCTTAAATGAATTACAAATACCAGAAAAATGGATTACCTTCCACATTTTTCAATGTGTTCTAAAAGGCATTGCATGGGGATATCTTTTTTACACCTTTTGACACTACAACAAACAAACACAAATTTATTTTGAACATGCTTACTTTTTATTGTATGTGTTACATATGCATTTACATCTTAAACCAGTGATCTCCAGTCCTGATTGTGGAGGGCCATAGTCCAGCAGGTTTAATTCGATAGATATTGCTCAAAAAGAAACGGTAAGAGCGTGGCAGTGAATAAATATGTTGAGAGTAGGAAAGGGAGGAATCAAGGGTGACACCAAGAGGAGGAAAGGGAAAGGGTGATAGAATCAAGGGAAATTCAGATAGAAAGGTCTGTAGAGGGAGATGAAGAAGAAGGAATATAGAGGAGATCAGATTTTGACAACTGTTCTTACCTCTTCAGCCTCACATATTGCAGTGCTCTCCAGGTTATTCTGAAGTGGTCAAATATAGGCCATTGCCTGGTTCAGCCCACTCTCAGTTCTCAAAAATGTCACACTGTACCCACTTGCTGGCATTGAAATTAGTGCCAATTGTTTGGTTTTATTAAGGGACCTTGTGACAGGGTGACTGAGTGGTGATGTCAGGTCAAAAGCAGGAACCGAAAACACTGACACCAGGCAGTACTGCAGTTCAAAGACGCAGCACGCCGTTGATTTAAATACAAAAATAAATTAAATATTTAAACAAAAATACTGTACTCACAGAGCAAAAACAAGTCACAAACGCAAAATATTAAACAATACAGGTCAGGCTGGGCAGTAGCCTTCACTGATCCTGTACGTTTTTAAGTTTAATTTTCGCTCCTAACACCCACACACCGAGTGCAGAGAGCTGCAGGCTTTTATGCAGGTGACCATCTCCTGATTAGCAACAATTTCACCACTAATTAAACTTGGGAGATGGTCACCTTCTGCACTAGATTTTTAAATTATTCCTGGCAGAGAACGAGCACCAATCTCACCTCTGCCAGAACACGTTTTAAAAATAAAAACAATAACAAAACCAGCGGCGCTTCGCCATCACATAAATACATAAAATAAATCATAACAATACAACAAAACAAATACAAAATAATAAACTGCACAGGGGCGGAGGGGGAGACCCCGTTCTAAAAATATATTAACAAATCCATGTACAGGGCACCTTTCAATTGTGGAAAATGTGAAAACAGACTTTCACATAGTTCAGAAGTTCCTCCATTTTTGTCTACAAATGTTATTTTTTTCCTACCAAGACCTGAATTCTGTAAAGCAATGTGGTCTTCTCCACTGGGCGCAGTTTGAACATTGGTCTCTGCTTCAGCTAGTGAGGTTTGCATGTTGTTAAACAAACTACTGAAAGAACTGGATGAACACGTACCAATACCAGTCTGTGATCCTGAGCCAGCAGTGGCTGTGCTTTCTGACTCTCTCCTCAAAATCCTTGCAGCTTCTTGAAGAAGTTGAGCAGCCTCAACATTGGCACTCTCACCACTACAAAAGGAACAGAACTGAAATCATATATCCACATAAATTAAAATAAAATTAGGTAATTTAGCAGATGCTTTTATCCAAAGCTATTTACATATGGGCAGTGCCCCACTTGGTAATCAAACCCACAACCTTTTGGTTGCAAGTCTGGAATCCTAACCACTATTCTACACCGCCATACATATATTGTATATGCTGGTCTTATAACACAAATTGAGTGCCTAAAATTAATGCTGGGAGTATTTTACACAAAACTTTGCAGCACTTGTTTGACCTCCTCTCACAAAAACTAGAAGAACTGCCCTGCTTACACCCTTGTACTACTCCAAGTATTGATCAGCTTTAAAATAAATAAAAACTTAACTCTAAATACCATCTGGTTTGTTGGATCCTGTACATCTAGCAAGTAATTAATACAAATGATAGGTAGGTCTACATTGGTATAATGAAATTTAAATCTTAAGTCAATCGGTACAACTCTATAATAAAGCTACTGATGTAACATCTCATAGGTAGCTGCAGTACACATGAGCAGGAATTCATTGTTACAATACTAATTTTACCCCACTTCCACCGCAAAAAAATAAATAAATAACTTGATACACGTCTGTCTGCCATCTTAATTCAATCAGTACTGTACCTACAATAATAATAATAATAATAATAATAATAATAATAATAATAATAATAATAATCATCATCATCAAAAACCCATCACAATTTTCCAGTACTACTTTTAAATACAGACAACAATACCCACCCTCCATCGTTTTATGTAAAGTTACATACACTTTGTACTAGAAAACAAAAACAAAACAAAAAACAAAGTGGTCGCTATACTCTCTTAAATCATTAAAAGATGGTTATCTAAAGCTAAATTGTATCATGCATCGTCTACGTTATGAGCACATGTGAGCGAGTATTAATTTTTACACAATAACAAACAAATGTGAAAAATAAACCTTGAACTTGCTTTAATTCAGGTCTATCTGCCATCTGTAACGTGAGCGATGCACCAGGAGAATTGTGGGTCCATAGTTTCCATGGCAACACTTGTAAACGAATACGGTCTTCATGTTTATGATCCACAAGCAGAATACCAGTGCAGAATACCATGTGCATGATCATGATCCGCAAGCAGAATACCATGTGCATAATCATAATCAGCAAGCAGAATACCATGATCATAATCATCATCCACAAGCAGAATACCATGGCAGAAGTGCATCTTAATTTTGGCACTGATAACCTTCTATAGTGTGGTGAGATCAAACTGGTTATTTTCATGTATTGGCTTTACGGATCGCCAGGGCTGTTTTGCCAATATGGAGTCTGGTAATGTATGGTATTGAGGGGAAAACTACAAATATAAAATAAGGTTTCAAAGTCTGTTAAGATTATTTCTGGTTCTTTTGTTGCACTTAATGAGGTTGGTAATACAATTGCTGAAAGTAGATATAATACTCACAAAGTAATAAAGTGAATTTTTTTTTTTTTTGAAGATGTTTGACCTCAACATTACCTAAGCTTTCTATGCTGTCAAGCATTTTTTTTTTGTTGTTCTAGAATTTCTATATATGTGAATTTGGAGCAATAATTTAGGTTTTATTAAATCTGGAACCTTAAAGTTGGCAGGTGTTAAAGGCTGCTGTTACACTGTGCCATCTGTAGCAAGTGCGCATTCAAGTTATATCCTTCCAAATGAGCTTCAAGAGGAGTTCCATCGATTGTGAATGGGTTTAATGTCATATCTGCAATGATTTCTTGTCTCACCTACATATACCCCAGTCTGCCAACTGGTCAGCCATAGCTGCAAACTGACAGTTATCATCAGGTTGTGGATCTAACTGGATGGTCAAGCCAGGAGATATGTATGTAGTATGCAAAGTATATTTGTATTTTGACTAGTTTAAGTTGTAATCATATAATACCTTATTTGAATACAAAATCATGTAGGGCCCACCTTTATTGATTTCCATTACACGAGAGTAGATGTTAAAACTTCATGCTGATTTGAACTCGGCTCTCGCCAAGATAAGCACCAACTAAGACGTAGCTTTACAGTAAACTAATGTGATCCATATGCATCTCCATCCATTTACGTTTCCTTCCATATGATGATGTAGATATCCTTCTGTCTGGTGTTAATGGCTGAAGTGTAATGCTGGCTCCAGGGATCAGCTTATTTTGCCTCCCTGGCGCATCAGCACACACAACGGCTGCGATGCTGGCTCCAGGGATCAACCAAAGTGCGGCCTCCCCAGCGCATCAGCATGACAACCGTCTGGATTGAGCTAAGTAGGGTACATCTCTGGGGTCTTCAAGTGGGCACCTTCCATCCTCAGTGTTTCGTCGACTAGCCCACGACACCTCAAGAGGGCTCGACGGTGATTCTGGCGTCCCAGAATCACCCCCCTCCGTCCCCCACTCAACTCAGCCCAGCTTACTTACCTGTCCCCAGCCAGAATCTTTCCGTCTCAACCACAGCCAGTTGCTGCTCCTCTCTGCTGCTTCAGATAAGTTCTTCACTGTGCGACACAACTCTTGGCCACTGAATCCGACGTCTCTGAGAAACCGGGTTGTAGAGTGTGCCACAAATCCTCGACAACCCACTCATCTACAGCGTCCTCCCATGGCACTGTTAACTCTACCAGGTGAACAAGGCGTGCTGATCCAGACCACAAGACAATATCTGGTCGAAGGTTAGTGGTGGCAATCTCAGGTGGAAAAATAAGCCGTTGACCAACATCTGCCAGCATATTCCAGTCTCTAGCAGCTTCCAGTTGTCCTGGGCGAGGATTGGTTTTAACACCTTTTCTTGGTGGTTGCTCTCCTGGGCGGAGGAATGTTGTCTTTTGTGTGTAATGTTTTGATGGAACAGGTGGCAACTTATTGGTCATGTTACGCTTGTCTTCCAATGCTAAGGCCAAACATCGCAGCACCTGGTCATGGCGCCAAGTAAACCGTCCTTGGCTAAGAGCCACCTTACATCCTGTCAAAATGTGCCTTAATGTTGCAGGTGATGAACACAAAGGACATGAGGGATCCTCTCCAACCCAGAGGTTTAGGTTCTGTGGTGATGGGAGAACATCATATGTTGACCTGATGAGGAAACTGATCCTGCTCTGTTCCATTGACCATAGGTCTTGCCAGCCAATCTTGCGTTGTTCCACACTCTCCCATTTCATCCATTCTCCCTGTTTGGCCTGGGAAATGGCCTTTATACACCTCATCCTCTCCTCCTGCTTTTGCACCTCGTTGACTACCAGCTTCCTTCTTTGAGCTGGGGCCGCCTTGTGCCATGTAGGAGGAGTTGAACTGAAACCAAGACCCCCTCTTCCATGCTGAACTTGCCCCATGATATCACCAATTCGAAGGGCAGCCTTTGCATCTTCCACAGCTTTCTTTGCCGCCCACTTTCTTCCAGTTTTCAACACAGGTGCTGCCTCCCTTACGCATTTATCGCATGACTCTACTAATGTCATTTCCAGTCTGACCTTGGCGCACTTAAACTCCTCGGTTAGAGCAGAGACTGGTAGCTGCAGTATTCCTTTACCATAAAGTCCCACTCTGCTGAGGCAGCGTGGAACTCCCAACCATTTCCTGATGTATGAACTGATTAAAGCTTCCAGCTTCTCTACTGTTGTCAAAGAAACCTCGTACACAGTCAGTGGCCACAGCAACCTCGGCAGTAGACCAAACTGAAAGCACCAGAGTTTTAGTTTACCTGGTAGAGCGCAGCTGTCTATGCTCTTCAACCCTTCCACTGCTTGTTGTCTAACTTCTCCCACACGAACTGTGTCCTTTAGATCCCCGTCGTACCATCTCCCAAGACTCTTCACTGGCTTCTCAGACACTGTTGGTATTGCCTCACCATTATCTACTACTTTGCCTTTAATTATAGAGATGCTCCTTGATTTAGTGGGCTTGAATTGCATTCGTGCCCATTCAATGTTATTGGTTAATTTGCCCAATAATCGATTAGTGCAGGCTACTGTTGTAGTCATGGTTGTCATGTCATCCATGTATGCTCGAATTGGTGGTAGTCGCATTCCAGAAGCCAAGCGCTCTCCTCCTACTACCCATTTTGATGCCCTAATGATTACTTCCATTGCCATGGTAAAAGCCAGTGGAGAAATGGTGCATCCTGCCATTATTCCAACCTCTAGGCATTGCCATGTAGTGCTGAATTCTGAAGTTGAAAAACTGAATTGCAAATCTCCAAAATAGGCTTTCACTAAATTTGTTATTGTCATCGGTACACTGAAAAAATCAAATGCTGCCCAAAGTAGTTCATGTGGCACTGAACCATATGCATTAGCCAAATCCAGGAATGTCACATGGAGCTCCTTCCTCTCCTTTTTAGCTGATTGAATTTGTTGCCAGATCACATTGATGTGTTCTAAGCAACCTGGGAAACCTGGAATGCCCGCTTTTTGTATTGAAGTGTCAATGAAGCAGTTCTTTAATAGGTAAGCTGACAATCTCTGAGCAATAATGCTGAAGAAAATCTTGCCTTCTACGTTTAATAGGGAAATGGGACGAAACTGACTGATGCTTGTAGAATCTTTTTCTTTAGGTATAAAGACTCCACCTGCTCGGCGCCATGCTCTTGGTACAACCTGTTTTTCCCATGCCACTTTCATCAATTTCCACAGAATTCGTAGAACTCCTGAAGCACTCTTGTACACTCTGTACGGAACTCCATTAGGCTGGAGATGATGAAGCCCTTGCTTTTTTCACAGCTTGCTCTATTTCTTTCCACTTAGGTGCACAGTCCTCCATTTGGTATTCTGGTGGATTGATAGGTGGGATGTCTGACGGAATTGACATAGGCTCCTGCCTTTTTGAATCTGTATGTGTTTCCTCCAAATATCTCTCCAGCTCAACCTTAGATGCTTTTAGTGTGCCATTCTTCTCACTGGTGAATAACTTCTTTACAAATTTGAATGGGTCTTTATAAAAGTTAGCTCTCGCACGCTCCTTCTTTTTGTAGCGTTTCTGTAGGCGCTCAGCTCTGCGCAATGTTGCAAGCTTATCTTTTATGACCCTTTGTAAGAGATTGAGTCCCTCCTTCTGACTTTGTTCTGCTCTTCTCCATTGGTTCCTCAGCTGTCTCCTTTCTCTAACTAAGCGTTCAATCTCCTGCTGCCGTCTAGACTTTCCAGGAATAGTTTGTACTTTTTCCTTCCTTTTTTTAACTCCAAACCTCTCACTTCCATATGCGTAGATGATGTCCCCAAATTTATCCAGCTTCTTTTCAACTGTTCCACTTAATCTTTCCAATGCAACGCAGAGATCTGTGTTTACTGTGTCCCATGCAGTTTTCTCACAAGCTCTTGGCCATTTAACTCCAGGCTTGTGCCCGTTGAGGTTCTTTTCTCTCTTATGCTGGTTTGTCTGACCGGGTTCACAAGGATCATTAGGTTCATCACTAACTGTGTCCATGCAAGTCCTCCTCACATCTATGACAGGGGTGCTGATATCCTGCGAACTGTGGTCTGCTTCCTGTCGCTGGATTTCATTCGACTGACTTGACTGACTTCGTAAGAAGTACTGATCAATGCGAGGCCCTTGTCCCTTCTCCCTCAAGCATTTCATTCTCCCTTGATGAATCTTCAAACCCCTGACCGTTGTCGCCTTGCTCCAGCCGCAGACACAAACCTGGAGTTCCATGTCTTTGTTAACTGCAGATCTTGAACTAGTCTTTTGTGAAGTACTCTCCATACTCATATCCGTTTCCGTTCCTAAGTCGTTAACCGTGTTGTCCAACGTTGAGTCATCTTCCGCCCCCGCTCTCGCAGACTCTAGGGGTATTTTTCTCTTTAATTTCTTAGAAGCCTTGGCCGGGTGTCTCCAGCATCCTGTAAACACAGAGCTGGATACTGCCGACAAGGGTAGCTAACCCTTACCAGCCCCAATGGGGTCTCTTTCCTCCTGTCAGCTGTCTCTCCAGGCTGTCACAAGGTCTTTCCCTTGTTGCCAGCTGCACTATTCACAGCAGTCACTGGACGTATCCAGATCTTCATGATTTCCATTACACGAGAGTAGATGTTAAAACTTCATGCTGATTTGAACTCGGCTCTCGCCAAGATAAGCACCAACTAAGACGTAGCTTTACAGTAAACTAATGTGATCCATATGCATCTCCATCCATTTACGTTTCCTTCCATATGATGATGTAGATATCCTTCTGTCTGGTGTTAATGGCTGAAGTGTAATGCTGGCTCCAGGGATCAGCTTATTTTGCCTCCCTGGCGCATCAGCACACACAACGGCTGCGATGCTGGCTCCGGGGATCAACCAAAGTGCGGCCTCCCCAGCGCATCAGCATGACAACCGTCTGGATTGAGCTAAGTAGGGTACATCTCTGGGGTTTTCAAGTGGGCACCTTCCATCCTCAGTGTTTCGTCGACTAGCCCACGACACCTCAAGAGGGCTCGACGGTGATTCTGGCGTCCCAGAATCACCCCCCTCCGTCCCCCACTCAACTCAGCCCAGCTTACTTACCTGTCCCCAGCCAGAATCTTTCCGTCTCAACCACAGCCAGTTGCTGCTCCTCTCTGCTGCTTCACATAAGTTCTTCACTGTGCGACGCAACTCTTGGCCACTGAATCCGACGTCTCTGAGAAACCGGGTTGTAGAGTGTGCCACAAATCCTCGACAACCCACTCATCTACAGCGTCCTCCCATGGCACTGTTAACTCTACCAGGTGAACAAGGCGTGCTGATCCAGACCACAAGACAATATCTGGTCGAAGGTTAGTGGTGGCAATCTCAGGTGGAAAAATAAGCCGTTGACCAACATCTGCCAGCATATTCAAGTCTCTAGCAGCTTCCAGTTGTCCTGGGCGAGGATTGGTTTTAACACCTTTTCTTGGTGGTTGCTCTCCTGGGCGGAGGAATGTTGTCTTTTGTGTGTAATGTTTTGATGGAACAGGTGGCCAACATTCAAACAGATTGGACAACGCTTCTAGTGACTATAAAGGCACATTTTTATTAGAAATAAAACTAAATAAGAGAGAAATTAAAGGTGCAACAACTAAACTAAAGTAATACAGAAAGGAAGAATTAACTAAACTAAATAGTACAGAAAATATAAACGACACCCCATCTATGGGAGATTCTCTTAAAGGTTACAACCGCATTTCTGACAGTTATTTAAGACGAAGGTTAGTCTTAACCGGGGTATCGTTAGTAGCACAAATATTTACTTTAGTTAATATTTGATAATCAAAGCATTGTTAAATCAGTTTCATAGGTGTAAGTGTGAGTGTGAGTGTGTGTGTGTGGGGGGGGGGGGGTTCAGAAGGCAATTCTGACTCTTGCGAGATAAAGACACTCTTTGCGTCCAGACAACCTATTGGATTGGACAATTTGGATTCTAGCTTTAAACACAATGACAAAACGTTATTCTACTTTAAGGTTGGGTTATTCTCGAATTCATACGAGGATAAAACACTACGTATTGAATACTTAACAGACTTTCGCACCTCCTTCAGCTAATCTGTGTCTTCAACAAAACAGGCACTCAAAGGTGCTCCTGTAGATGAAGGAAAAGTTCAGATTCCGGTTTCTGTTTTCTTCACATTTCGTCTCCACTTTAGGGTACGAAAGAAAATGTTTTTGCAAAAACAAGCGTCATTAACTATTTAGGTATCCCACTGCAACAGCAAATTCTCCATAAGATGGGCACTCTTCATCCGGTTACACCTAGGATATTCCACCGCAAACTCCGGCACTACTAGCTTAATAGGTTGAATATATTTCAATCTCTGTTGACTTCAAATAACACGTTCAAATCTCTTTTACTCCGGTGATCAATCGGGGCTAAATTGGATATTCGATTCCAAGTACTTTTAGGATTTTAGACATCTTAAGCTGCGGACTCCCACACTAAGGCACACACTAAGGTTGTTATACCATTTCAGAGTTTCTGAAAACGGTATCTCTGTTCAAGTCGATTGCAGGCTACAGATCTTCAGAATGTCAAAGTGCAAAGCCTTATGTGTATGTCGCGCTGGTCCTTTCCTACTTCTTTCTGGAGTGTTTTCCCATTGGCTGTTCTCATTCCGAGATGGCCCAGTGTTCTCAATTGGTCTGCTGTTTCCACCCTTTTGGCTGGATTTATGAGATTAACTGTTTTCTGTTTGGTTTGTACTAGGGCTGTCAATTAATCACAGTTAACCTCTGCGATTAACACATAAATGTTTTTAGAGATTAATTATTTTGACGCACGTTAATCGCAGTGTTTTGAGTTTTAGCACACCGTACTTCAATCCCGGCCGCGGCAACATTGTATTGAGTGTCTGAGTGCAGTTATTGTTTAAATAGAAAGTTAGTCACTGAACCACTTAATGGAGCAAAGCACTAAAAATGAATGGGATTAATCGGATGACGGGCTCACTGGACAGAAAGACGCTTACTTGTCTACTGTCAAAGTGAGTTCCAATATCAAACACGAGTATATCTAGTCTGCTGTGTGCTGAACACACCTTCATCTTTCAAAATAACAACAAATTAAACCCACCAGTTTCGACAGAAATGCAGGATCGCTGCAATCCCATATCAAGCTAAGTATGATCATGATAATAAATGAGTTAAGCTGCGTTGCTCTTTTTTTTGCGTGTAGTATGTAAAGCCTAACAATTGCACATAGTATGTAAAAGCCTAACAATTGTTAGTTTGCAGTTTTTGGATATGATGACAGTTTTTTTTTGTATGTTCTCTTCACAATTAACAGTTCATTTCCTAAAAGTGCTTACTATAGCTACATATTTATAATTTTATTTAAAAAAATCACATTTAAAAACAGATATCCTATGTATTATGTTTTCTGATCTCTGTATGCTGCTGATCAAGCATGAACTGCACATTTTATTGTGTTGGTTGTATTTGTAATTTCTAAATTATTGCCCCTAGTGCATTTTGGTGGTGGTCTCAATAGGTAAATTTCCTGGTTAAATAAATACATAAATAAATACATTTTAAACTATTTTATTTACAGTTAAGGATAATAAAAACAATAGCATCAGTAATAAAACTAATTTAAATTCAATGGCTGTAGTAATTGTAACAATTTAATATGCGATTAAAACCGAGATTAACTAAGATTAATTTTTTTAATCGTGAGATTAATCGCGATTACGTTTTTTATTCACTTGACAGCCCTAGTTTGTACCCTTTGCAAGACGCTGACAGCGCCACAGGATTTATTGAGTGATGGTGAAGATAAACCACTTGTCCAGTATTTAGTTTACGACTCTTTTTAAAAGCATTCTTTGTCAGTGGGGGAATTTGTGACAAGAAACCAAGCAGATACAGAGAATGGCTTAGGACCCCCTCTGTATATTCCATTTCTGTTAATTTCATACACAGAATGATATGACCCAATCCGACGCTACATGTATGATGCAAGTCATTCCTCATGTGTGTAAGGAATCAGGTACTTTTGTCTTTGTTGACTTTGTTTGGGTGTAGACAGAGACATGGATCGCTTCCGTCGCTTGCGCTCTGCATCTCTGGTAATACTTGTAGAGACTGAGAACCACTTCTCAATGCTATTTTCACTGTTAGGGGGAACAAACCACACTTTATTCTGGGACAACTTCAAGTTTCTTTTGATAATTCTGCCGTGCACTACATGGTGTTTTTTTGGCACACGATGTCGACTATTGCTGACTCTAACTAATACCTCATTATCAACATGATAAACCATGCCTAACCATGTGTCCCATGCAGGGCGTGGACATTCAGTAAGGTCAGTATATATTAATAAGTGACACCATTTGTGCATGACTTCCCATTTTGTCATATTCACTAAGTCTACTTGATGTCTACTTTTGTACTTCCTTAGCTTTTATAGGGTTGAGAATCGGCTTGTTGCTGAACCTTGCTTTGAGCAGTTGATAGCGTTTTGAGGAATTTAATGTCCTTTGCACATTACATTCGCTAATACTGGAATACAGTTCTCACAACCAGAATTTCAGTTTCCTCGCACCAGCACCCTTGGTTTCTTTCATGCCCTTCTTCACTAGTGTGTATATTACACTTCTGTACACCACCTTCTTCCCATCACATAATATAGTCTGCTGATCTTCACTGAGGGAGTAACTCTGTTTTCTCCAGAATCTGACAACAGCACTTTGTTGGGCTTTTGTTCTTTCCTTCCTGTGACAAACTCCCCCCAAAGCATCCTGAGGATGACATTGTAGGTGAATTCATCCATGGGCCAACGTCCCAACCCCGTAACGCAGACCCAGACGACACAGAAAGTCAATATTATGCCAATCCTCAACTTTGAGTTCAGAGGGGACTGAAATAGAATAATAATTGTATAGCCATCAAAATATAGACAAAGCATTTCTTAATGATTTTGTTGAATCACCAAGAGTTTGTTTTTATGTAGATAGTAGAAATATAATTGATCAGATTCTTCTAGGAGTCTGAAATACAAAAATATCCAGCAAAAGTATATATAGATATTGCTGGATAAATGAGTTATATATACACACTTACTGAACATCAAAAGAAACGTATCACTTATATTTGGATAAAATTCACTAGATGTGAAAAAAATGACAAACTCTGTTTTAGTGCAGATGCAGTGACTTTTTTATTGTGCTGATTAACAATTGACATCACGAAGATGCTGCGAAATGATCTGTCGATCTTGGGCAGGTGTTGTGACTCTTGGTCTCCCAGTTCGTGGCTTGTCATTGACAGAGTGTGCCTGGTTATACCGTCTCACCAGGTTTAAAATTGCTGGCTGTGAGCACCCAAGACGGCAAGTCACAGTACGCTGTCCTAGTCCAGCCTCCAACATGCCGACTGCACAAAGGTGCTGCTCTCTTGACAGACGTGGCATATTGTTTTTTTCTTTTCTGTGATTTTCTTTATTGCTTTTATTCAGGCTTGCAATTCAACAGCTGAAATCACTCCATATCCAGTGTCCAATCAACTGTCTCACTAATTAGGTGATTAAGTGCATATGCTTCAGTCATAGTCACTCAAGCATGTCATGGTCAAGGGTGAATAATCGAGTGATTAAAAAGAAACCAAAAACATTTTGTCAATGTCCATCATTTTATATACCTTTTTTTTTTAAAAAAAAAATTGTGTTATAATAGTGATAAGTTTTTTTTTGATGCTTGGTATATGTTTGTGTGTGAGAGAGCTCGATTCCAAAATGCCACATGTCCATTCTCATTGTTTTTAATTAATTGACATTTTGACATTTTGTATCACCCTAAGTCTATAGTGATAGTTGTTGTCGAAAATGTTAACGTTACCTGAAAGGGCTACCTTTAGGGAGTATATCTATATTACTTTCTGGGATAATGGAAGGAAGTTGATGAGGTTTAAGGTCTAATTGATCTATCACTGAAGGCACACATAATAGTACGTCAATAGATTTCCAGGCAAGAGTAATAAGAAGTTATTGACAACCATTTGCAAAGTATGAAAAAAAGATATCCCTTTAATGTGGCATTTCCTCATTTACCATTATATACTAGGAACCTTCACCCATCCCTGTGAATTAATGCTATTTTGTTTTTTCTTCAGCTGTATTGTAAACCGACATTAAAGTTGTGTTGGACCAGTATTTATTAGCTATTAAGTATATTAAAGGGGTGAAATGGGTGGCCATAGATACAGGCAACTGAAACTGAAGTAGAACAGTTTAGGTCTTTTTCATTTATAAACCTTCAACTTGTGTTTCATGAAAACATAAGTGTTTGGCTAAAAAAAAAAAAAAAGTTAATGTATATTTTGAAAAAAATATATATATTATTGACCACAATTTTATTGGATCTACGATGTTTGATTTAAAAATACATAGCAAATATTTAAGAACAATCCCCAAAAATAACAGACATCATGATCTACATAACTCATGCACTCAACAACCATTCTATATAACAGACAGAAAAAACATCTCTGACCATGTACGCCAATATCTTGTTTTTGTTAGTTACTAAAAACTTGATTTTTTTCCCCCCACCATCAGAGGATTTGTACCTTTTTGTAGTTTTGCCCATATGCCTAGATAAGAAAGGCATATTGCAGTCACAGATCATCAGATTTACATGGACAAATGCTTGGAGATCACGGATGACTCATCGGGGCAGGTTTGCAATGGTGGCATGGCAGTTATTACATTATTGGTTGGCAGGTTATTACATTATCAGGCAAGCCGAGTTATTACATTATAGGGCAGACATTTTTATTACGTTAAGTTATTACATTATCTGTTGATTATTACATTATCTGTTAGTTATTACATTAATGGTTGTTACACATGCATTGCAAGTGATGGATTAAACCATCCATTTTTTTCCTTTTTTTTTATTTTCCTAAAAACCCAAACTTATTTGTCACTTGTTTCTGTCAATTCTCAGGCAGGCTACAATTATGATCCATTATCTAGCTACCACATGCAGTGTATTCACAATTGACCATTGAGATGCCGGGAATACGAAGTACATGAAGCTTGATAACATGCAAACTCAACCAGAATTGCTATGTTTTCTTTACGTATTACATTTAAATGTCATACGTAATTCATATTTTTTCAGTGCATAATAAAACACTGAGTATGCAACTTATCTGAGGTACTGTCTCTGCATGTATGTTAAAATGTAAATGCCTTTAATTATCCTTACAGTCTGACACTCTCAATAGCTTGCAATAAAGTACAGTATGTCTAGATCATGTTTCATCACAATTTAATTGTGCTAAAGAATGCCTTTAGCATATTTTGTTAATTACTTAATCAACTGGAGCTAGTTTCATACAAATTCAGTTGCTTTTAAGGCATTCCACTGTTTATGGCTTATTTGATCACCTACTGTATACCGCACATGGATAATCATATCATAACAGTGTATCAGCATAGCGCATGTACGAGGATCGCCCACAGTTTCCAAGCCCATTGCAAGCATGTATGTTTGAAACAAGTCCACGGAACAGGCATTTCACTGGGCAGAGCCAAAAAGGGTGGCGGTGGAGCACAGCAGTGTGGAGTAGTGGTTAGGGCTCTGGACTCTTGACCGGAGGGTTCAATCCCAGGTGGGGGACACTGCTGCTGTCCCTTGAGCAAGGTACTTTACCTAGATTGCTCCAGTAAAAACCCAACTGTATAAATGGGTAATTGTATGTAAAAATAATGTGATATCTTGTAACAATTGTAATTCACCCTGGATAAGGGCGTCTGCTAAGAAATAAATAATAGAGGTTGGGCTCCCTCTGGTGGAGTGAGCCAGGAACACAGGTAAGTAGAGGTTGGGTTCCCTCTGGCGGAGTGAGCCAGGAACACAGGTAAGTAGGGACACGCACAATCTATTGTTTTGAGCCTTTTAGTTCATAGTATTTTTATTACCGAATGGAAAGATATCCCTGAATAAGATTTCATTTTGAAATTTACACAATTTACCGCTAGCCCCCTCCCCCCACAACAGAAATGTCAAAATACAGAACCGTTTATTTTACCTTGACAACAAAGGTGAGCCGCATCTTTGTCATAACCCACTATTTTCTTTAATGACGTTTCAACCTGTGTCACCTGATCTGAGAGTAGGCTGCCAACAGGCTCCAGAATCTCGAGACACTTTAAGGCAGGTCAGGTTTTGTAACTCACCTCTCTAAACTGCAATGTATTCAGTAAAGTGAGTGTGAAGTGTGCGAACTGTCGCTAAATTAATTGAATTGTTTTACTTAATTGTTACCAATAGCACACACCTGCCTGTGAAGATTGTTTCCATCAATCAGACCTATACAGCAGCTGATTGGCTTTCTGAGTCTGACTGGGCGGGACTGTGTGAAGCAAGAAATATTAAACAAATAAAAACTTTACCTGCTGCCACAAGGTTAAATGAAAGAGTGCAGGTGAGTGCAAAGTTATCTATAGTAATGGTGTTGTGCTGTTTTGATAGATATTGTTTACTGTATAAAAAAATTCAAGCAATACGATTGAATTGTTCTTACAAGGCTCTCCGGATAAAATCGCCACTACAATTAAACAATTAAGTACATTTACTAAACTGCTCAATCAATTCACACTCACTTTACATGTGGAATACATTGCAGTTTAGAGAGGTGAGTTAAAAAAAAACCTGACCTGCCTTAGTATCTCGAGATTCTGGAGCCTATGAGAAAAAAATACTGTGATGAGTGACCTGAATCTGCCAGCGAAATAAAACCCACGTTGATTTAAATGCACCGTGTGTGTAACTGTGACAGGCTAGCTGTAGGGGTGATGTCAGACGAGAAAGGAGTACACAGGCAGACAGTAGCGGCAAGTGAAACTGAAGCGCTGTGGCGCTCAGTGATTTATTGTAAAATAAAAGGTTTAAACAGAAAACAGGACACGGCACTTGTGGCCAAAATAAACAGACAAACAAAACGGATTAACACTAAAACAAACAGTGGACTAACAGACAAACAATCACGGTGAATAAAAATACATATATTTTCCTTTGTTTTTAAATTCTCTCCTCTCCACACCCGTTCTCCACTCACCGAACACACAACCCCGAGTGAATGAAACGTGCATCTATATGTACAATTGTGATGTGTTTCAGTTACCAATTAATTATTCACTTGAATCCCAGCACTTGAACTAAATCTGTGCTACCCCGTGCTCACATATTATTAAATACTTTAAATGCACATGAAGTGAAGTGCAATCCCTGTGCCTAAATACAATGATACATTTTAAATAACTTGTGCTGCACACACCCATTTATATCCTGTGCAGCAATATCTGTACACCAACATGAACACACCACACGCAACATATAACACAGAAATGCACACAGGGACGGGGCATATTGTCACAGTAACACATATCAAATAGGCTACGAAATAGTTTAAAAATTATTTAAATAAAACACAGCAGCTCCCAAATGGTTCAACTTGTATTGGCACATTACAATAACGTAAAATGTCATTTACTAGCATATTGTTCAACAACAAATACAGCCCTTTTAGATATATAATTGTTGGGTATTATAGTTTTATCTTCAGGTTATGTTTTTGATGTTGTAAACATTTTAAATGGCACATATAATTATGCTGAGGTGGAAAGTAAATGGAGCTGCATCAGCAGCTTTTCTGTCAGAATGATGTTTGAGTAGCAGCTATTTAAAAAAGCTACACATTTATAAATGTAATAAATATAAAAAAAACACAATACACACGCTAATAATAATAATAATAATAATAATAATAATAATAATAATAATAATAATAATAAGGACCTACTACAGTCTGTCTACTTAAAATAACCTTGTGGACATGCAGGCATATACAGAACTGTACACATATTGACACACAGACACTAAGTATTTGAAAAAAAAAAAAAATATCGCTGTACTTTGCCTAAAACAAACCAGAAAAAATATATATGTTTGGATTTTAACTAGGGGGTGGTGCAAGTTCGCCAGCTTATTATTATTGGAACAAACTATTTTAGGTAATTAAAAGTATAGACACAATGCTACAGAATAGCTTACTCTATAAAGACACTTGAAACAGTGAGTATCGCATGGTTACTGATGAACAACCCCCTGAAAATCAGACATTTTAGTTCTAGGCGAATCACTGCATTGAATAAGCAATACAGATTTGTTAAGGGATAGTCCAAGATTAGGGCACGTGCATCAGAAGCTGATCGGTTGCGTGGTATGGCAGCTATATTGCATAACATCAATAACAAAAACATCTTCTTCTCAGAATCCGCTTATCTGATTGAAGCAAAAATGAACATAAATGATCTAAGTATTTACTCTTGTTCAAGGGAAGTTGCTACAGTAAAAAAGCATGGCTACTGTGGGCCATGAGATTTCAGCATTGATCTTTTTACACATATTGCAGTATATGTCAGTGGTACAATGCTGTAGACTTATGAAACTCTGCTAAGAGGACTATGAGAAGTAATGTCAGTAAAGTAATGAAGCTAATTGGTCACATGGTTTGGCCGCCATATCGACTTTTTGCCCAAAATTTGCATGTTCCATAAA